>NW_012110919.1:9046307-9071246 GCF_000951035.1 Colobus angolensis palliatus
TTGTTTGTTTTTTTCTTGTAAATTTGTTTGAGTTCTTTGTGGGTTTTGGATATTAGCCCTTTGTCAGATGAGTAGATTGCAAAAATTTTCTCCCATTCTGTAGACATAGTGTTTAAATAATATTTAATGGTGTAAACAAAATCTAGAATCAAAAAGCAGTTTTTCTTCCCAAGAGACTTGTTTAAGAATGGTATCAAACATGACAACTGGAATGCTAAATCCTCAAATTAAGAAGACAAAAAAATACATAAAATACAATAAAATATAAACCAATGATAATAGTCCTTATTACAGGGACTCAAGCACAGAAACTACAGATGCCAAATACATCCTCCTATTAGAAACAAAATTCCAGAAAGCCCAAGTAAAATTGTTAAGGAAGAAAAGCAGATGTTTGGGTTGAGCTTCTCTCCTTCTGTCCTTATGACCCCTTATAAATCACTAATGACTTCATTTTGAAAGAAGCCTAGTGGGCTACTGATATCTGAAGAAGGGAAGGAAAATAGTCAGTACTTTCAAAAATACTTTTTACACTGTACAAAGCACATGCACATACATTATCTTATCTTAGCCAAACAGCTACATGGAGAAACAGTGTAAAGCCTCATCATCTCCACTATGGCAGTCGTATTCCTTTGCCACCTGCTTTCACTAGAAGTAAACTCCGTAAGAGAAAGAACTTTTTTCTCTGCTCACTTCTGTGACCTCAGCACTTAATCTTGTGTCTGCTCATATAGTAGGTGCTCAGTGAATACTGAATGAGTTTTACAGATGATCTAGAAAACCAAGTGGCAGCCTAAGCACAGCCTGCAGTGAAACTGGCAAACCACAGGCAGAACTGAAAGAGGATGCTGTGCCTCTTCACCTCCTGCTCTCCTCCTGATGAACAATTGACATGCTTCTTTACACATGGGGTACTTTCAGTTGTCTCCTCTTCTCTGTGTCTGGCTTTTCAAATGGTTAAAAATGAGGTTCCAGAAAGCATCAAACCTAAGCAAATACCACAGTTGGTGAGTTAGAGCTAATTTGAGTCAACAGGTGAAGAACCTAACTTACAAAACCTCATGGCTGGGCTCTCAGGGTGTGGGTCCAAGGTCCCTTCACTCATCATGCAGTGATAATGTCACACAACTGGAAAAACACATTCGAGTGAGCGTGTATCCATCTCCACACTGAGTCAGTGCCAGAACTGAACATTTGCATTCAGCTTTAAAGCAAAAGAAGGTAAAGTAGAGGGGAAAGTGGGGAGAAGCCCAGCATAGCTGTCTGGACCTTGGTCTCCTGTGGTGCAGAATACAGCACTTTTAGGGTACATGTAGGCACTGCCTTGCTGTGAAGCCAGGAAGGACTTACTGGAAAAGGAAGGTTAAACCCCAGGAAACAAGGAAAGGCATGCACATCTAATTTCCTTTGACTTGGTATGATGTTAAATAAAACGCAGCAAGAGCCAGTGTACTCAGGGTGACACTGACACAGAGGGGGAAGGAGTGATCCATTGTTTATAAACAAGCATATTTCAGAAAAATCCAATCTTTTTTTAACACTTTGTAGTCAAGACACTGAAATGTTTAGTTCTTTATGTATTCATCCTTTCTTTATTTAACAAGTAAAAACTACCATATGCTGATCTAGGTATAGGATGTAAAAGGTAACAAAGACGTCTCCTCGAGGAGCTTCACCCTGTTACACAGGAGAAACACTGCGATGGGTTGAATGTTTTTGTCCCCCAAATTCATGTGTTGAAATCTTAATGCCCAGGGTATTAGTACATGCTGAGTATCCCTTATACAAAATGCTTGAGACCAGAGTGTTTCAGATTTGAGACTTTATTTTAAATGTTGAGATATTTGCATTATGCTTGCCATTTGAGCAACCCAAATTCAAAAATTCCAAACTGAAAATTCTCCAATGAGCACTTCCTTCCTTTGAGCATCATGTTGACTTTCAAAAAGTTTTGGGTTTTGGCACATTTTTGATTTTGGATTTTCAGATTAGGGATGTTCAATTCGTATTAACAGATGGAACTTTGGGGGAGGTGATTAGGTCATGAGGATGGAACCTTCATGAATGAAATACATGCCCTTATAAAAGAAACCTTAGAAATCTTCCTTGCCCTTTCATTATGTGATATTACAGCAAGAAGGCACCATCTATAAACCTGAAAGCCCTTACTAGATACAGAGACTGTAAGCACATTGATCTTGGATTTCCCAGCCTCTAGAACTGTGAAAAGTAAACTTTTGTTGTTTAGAAGCCACCCAGTTTATGATATTTTGTTATAGACACCTGAATGGACTAAGACAGATAGCCATAAGCAAGTACTTGGATTGTATAGCAATGTCTCTTACATAATTCTAAAATCCTAGTTTCCTAGGGCTGCTGTAACAAATTACAAAAAAAATGCTGTCTTAAAACAAAATACACTTATTCCCTCACAATTCTGAAGCTTAGACGCCTGAAATCAAGGTGCCAGCAGAGATGTGCTTTTTCCAAAGCTGTAGGAGAGAATCTTTTGCTTTTCCAGCTTCTGGCAGCTCCAGGTGTTTCTTGGCTTATGGCAGCATCACTCCAATCTCTGCCTCCCTCTTCACATGGCCTTCTCTTTCTGTCTGTTTCTCTTCTGTGAGTCTCTTATAAGAATATTTTATCATTGGATTATCTGGTGGGCACCAGATAATCCAGTATGATCTCATGTCAAGATCTATAACTTAGTTACAAGTTATAACTATATAACTTGTACTTATATATAAGTACTTATATATAAGTATATAGTTATACAAGTTATAACTATATAACTTGTAACTAAGTTATAGATCTTGACATGAGATCATACTGCAAAGACTCTTTATCTGACTAAAATCATGTTGACAGGTACTAGGATGTAGTACCTGTCAACATGATGACAGTATATGTTGATAGTATATGTTAGAGGCCTCCATTCAATCCACTACAGGTAATATGGATGAATAGTAAAATTAAAGTAAAGTTGTAATAAGAGAGCCTACTTGGAGGGGGAAATTTTTGAGTTGCATATGAAATGATACGTAGAAAATAGAGGTGTTTTCGAGGCAACGTTGGGACAGTGGTCTTCATTTTAGGCAGAAGGCTAGCATGAGCTAAAGCATAAAGACAATAATTGAATATACAACAACATCAACATCTCAGTGTGCCTGGAGAGCAGTGTGAGCAGGGAGGAGCATGAAAGAAGAAGCTGAAAACCAAGGAGGTGGCCAACCTGCAAAGGGTTTAAGTGCCATGCCACAGAGTAGCCTTCAATCCTGCTGGTCAACAGTTCTTAGCTAGTTTCCCATGGTGATTTGGTGAACCACCAGTGTATAGGTCAGCATATACTTGACTTTTAGGTCAAGTGCAAAACTCGTATTTGTCAACATTGAGGGTGTTAAGGGCATATGTTCCATAAAAGCTTGAACTAGATGGAGAGTGCGACATGAAGAGTGAAGTCAAACAGTCTCTCTGATATAAGAGGGGTAACATAATGTTGTGCCATGATGTCATGCTGGCCACCAGCACGATGGTATGTTTACCAAGACCTATAAGTATTAGGAGGATATGATGAGGGCAGTGAAAGCTTCTACTTGGAGAGAAACATGGTGCTGAAAAGAAAATCTGTGGGATTTTTGTAGATACTGTAAGACATTGTGTAGTTGAGTAGTGAGTGTTTTGTTGTTATCACTGATTTATTTAATTACGCTTTGAGTTACCTGATCCTGTCAAGCATGCCTCCCAGACATCTAGTACTGAAAATTAGATCATATTTAAGTGTCAGAATCAAATTTTTTTTCCTCCCTTCCTTCCTTCCTTCTTTCTTTCTTTCTCTTTCTTTCTTTCTTTCTTTCTCTTTCTTTCTTTCTTTCTTTCTCTTTCTTTCTTTCTTTCTTTCCTTATTTTAAAAAAATTCCTTTGGTTATTTACATATTTGTGATGGAGAGGGGAAGATAGCAAGAGTAGAGGCAAGGGGATCAGTCAGGAACACTTTGCATTGACATTGAAAGTGATATCCACTCAACCAGTATAACAGGAGTTAAGATATAAAGAGGGGGACAGATGTGAGAAATAATTGGGGAAGTAAAATCAGTGGGGTTTAACAGTTGATGTAAATTAAGTGAAGGTAAAGAAAAGAAAGGGACTGTAATTTAGGCAAAAGCTCGGTAAGTGGTTGTCTTCCCAAGCCCATGGAAATGTTCTCCCCTCCTCAATCTATCCCCCCCAAGGTGTGCTGAATTACTTTTGCCTCTTCAAACTGGGCATGCTCACATGCACCTCTAGGTCTTGCTACTTATTCTATTTCCTACCAGGAATGTTGAGTATTATTATTCTCACGTTATAAACAGGAAAATGAGGTTCAGAATGCACCTCAGGACACAGCCCAGGTATTTTGCTTCCAAAATCACTTATTTGTCCAAACATACTATACTATCAGCCTCAGATAAAACATTCCAGGGATAAATGTTAGGTGTTGTATCTGCATGCTGTATTTGATAAAATGAGATTTCACTGAAAGTAATAAAAGCTCCAAATAATAGTGACTTAAACAAGAATGAAGTTTATTTCTCTCTCAAGTATATGAGATGAATGGTTCAGAGTTAGCATGGTGACTCTGCTGTCTAAAGTTGTCCTGTTCCCCGGGGTATGGTTTTGTCCTCATGATCCGAGGTGGCTCCTGTTATCAGATCTCTATTCGAAGCATAAGGATAAAGGAAAAGAAAAAATAAAGGACAAAGTGCATCCATCAGATGTCACTTAAGGCAAGTTTGTGGAAGTTGCCTAATAATACCTGGACAAGAATGCCTGCCTTCCCCTGCCACTCAAGCCTGTAGTAGGCAGAGTCAGGGAGAATTATAATGTGTTCCAAATGACTCTGCTCCTGCCTCCACCTCATGCAACTGTTGGCAGGAGTAAAGAGAGGGTGGTCCAGAATGCGATGCTTCTAGCTAAACCTCTCCCTTGCCCTTTTGTCAATGCTGTGTCACCACCACTATCTGCTCTGCCATTATCTGAGTATACCTTTATCCCTGTTTACATTAGTCACCACAAAAACCCTTGAATTCCAGGCCAGTCTTCATCCTCAGGACTCTAATTTCTGCACAACTTTACGAGGTAAGGCAATGTCCATCTCTTCATCACTCTTCTATCTTGCTATCGTCCTTCATTTTTCTCCTTAGCATTTGTCATCACCTGAAATAATGTATTTTCAACTTGTCTATTTCCTCCCAGTAGATTATAAATTCCATGGGGTTGACAAGGGGCAGAGACTATTAAATTTTTTAAAAATTCTATTTACTGCTATATATCCCTAAAGACCAGATTATTTTTTAATTTTTAATTTTTATTTTTTATTTTTTGTAGGCACAAGGCCTTTTTATGTTGCCCAGGCTTGTATCGAGCTCTGGCCTCAAGAGATCCTCCTGCCTCCGCCTCCCAAAGTGCTGGGTTTACAGGCATGGGCCACTGTGCTCCGACTGAGATTATTAAGTACCTTTTTGTTGAATGAAAGAACGAATCTCATTTGTCAGCATTTATACACATGGTAAGATCTACCCGGGAAGCTGGGAAATGTCACATACACCAGACTAGAACTTGGAAGGAGGGAAGTAAAGATACTGTGAGACAATTGACAGCCTCCACTATAGAGGGCACTCACTAATTGAGCTCATGTAAACCTTACAAACATGTTTACTCTCAATAAGATAAAACTATAAAGACAGCCTAAAACTACAAAGACAGCATGCATTGTGTCTTCTGAAAAACACGATGGAAAATATGTGACTTAGGAGTTTCGGTTACAGAAAGCCGGGCAGGGAAAAAATTATATATCTATTTCATATATGCATATAATTATATATAATTTTATAAATATATACATATATTTCATATATTATATATACAATATATTTACATATAATTTATATACGTAAAATATCTATAGTTTATATATAATTTATACTATATAGAGATATAAAATGACGTTGTGCTATGCGTATGAGCAAACTAATGCTCAAGAAAGTGACACTTGCTCTAGGGCACAAAGCCCATTAACCCTTTTATGCCCGAGGTTGCAATTTTTTGCATTTTTGCAATCAGACCTTGGCGATGACCTCGAGCTGTGGGATATAAATAACTCTCACATGCTTAGCATTCCAATAATGGAACACTAGGCATAAATGGGTTTTCCATTATTGGAATACTACGCATGTGGGAGTTATTTAAGTGTCAAAATGAAGGCCAAAACTTTTGGTTTTGTGTTCTACCAGGCATGCCATGAAACGTTTTGTCGTACTGTTGCATTGTTGTTGATTTTCCATAGAAGTCATGTGTGGGGAGGGAAAATGAGTATATACATGATCAGAACATCCATGTCGTTCACACAGGGTTAAAGAGTAAGAAGTAGAGACAGCTCAGAAGTAATGAGAAGCCAGGGCATTCTGTGTTTGTAAACTGAGGTTTTTTTGGCCATAGAACTTCTAAAATACTCCATTAACAACTGTTGGAGTCCAACTAGTTCTAGACGGACATCTTTGCACTAATCCAATAGCTTACGTGCTGTATTATTTGTTTATCAGTAAGCAAATTGCATATGTGCATCTACACGTACCCCATTTTATTGGATTCAAAGGTAAATTTTCAGGTGAAGTTGAGTTAGCAGATCGCCTTCTACATTGCTCAAAATAGATTAAAGTATTTTTTTTAAAGGGAGTTAACTTTCTCTTTTTTCCAGCTTCCCTCATAGGAGAGTGTTGCAGGATGAGTGCCACAGGATGTTGATAATTTTGTTGGTGATGTATGAGACTAAGCCAGACTCAGTTTTCTTCCCTTCAGATGTTGTGTTAAAAGAAGTGCTGTCATGCAGGAATAATACTTTTTTGGCAGGCTATTTGACACGCGGGACCATGATCATTTTAGAGAGCAAGATAGCTTCCTGCAACAGCCCATTCTCTCTACCCCACTTTACCATCCCCTGCACATAAACACACAAGGTCATCAACTTGTTTAAGGTCCTGAAGCCAATTAATAAGTAAGAACAGGGTCCAGAACTGCTCGTGTCTTCATGCTGTGGTTTTGAAGTAAGAAGGGAGGAAGTTCTTTCCAACACAGCCATCTGATCCCATCTCATCAGAGAAGCAGGACTTGAGAGGTAGTCCCATAACGTAGCACTGTGTTTTCCCCTGCCAGACCCTGTGTATTAGTTCGTTCTCACGTCGCTATAAAGAGAAACCTGAGACTGGATAATTTTATTTAAAAAAAAATTTTTTTTTTTTTTTAAACAAAGAGGTTCAATTGACTTATCGTTTTGCATGAAGCATAGAAGCTTCTGCTTCTGAGGAGGTCTCAGGAAGCTTCCAATCATGGCAGAAGGCAAAGGATGAAGTTTCACATGGTGGAAGCAAGTGCAAGACAGAGGCAGAGGGGAGATGCTACACACATTTAAACAACCAGATATCATGAGAACTCACTCATGATCTGAGGACTGCACCAGAAGGATGGTGCTAAACTAGCCATGAGAAATCCACCCCGGTGATCCAATCACCTCCCACCAGGTCACACCTCTAACATTAGGGATTACAATTCAACTAGAGATTTGGTGGAATCACATCACCTTGTTACCTGTAATTCCTCTTTTATTAGTCCTCACCTACCTATTATGTGCCCTGTGATGGCAGAAATGGTTTCTGTCTTTTCACACAGACATCTCCAAAACCTCTATAGAGCTTAGTGCATAATAGATACTCAATAACTATTATCGAATTGAATCAATTCAGCTTACACAGCTTAAAGGGAATTTATGAGGGTTGAAATGTAGAGGCACAGAAAGGGTCAAAATTAAAGAAGAAATAAATTAATATAGAGAAAACTCATTGAATAAAAACCCAATAAAATGTATATATCCTCCCACTGGAATTTTTGTCTTCATAATCAGGTGACCTCAGTTTATGAACTATTTTTTTAACTTTTCATATTTTTATTTATTTATTTATTTGAGATGGAGTCTCGCTCCATTGCCCAGGCTGGAGTACAGTTGCATGATCTCGGCTCACTGCAGTCTCTGCCTCCCAGGTTCAAGCAATTCTCTTGTCTCAGCCTCCCGAGTAGCTGGAACTACAGGCGCCTGCCACCATGCCCGGCTACTTTTTGTATTTTTAGTAGAGATGGGGTTTCAAGTTGTTGGTCAGGCTGGTCTTGATTTCCTGATTCCAGGTGATCTACCTGCCTCGGCCTCCCAAAGTGCTAGGGTTACAAGCGTAAGTTCTGCACCTGGCTATTTTTTTTTTTTTTAACTTTTTAAGGCACAGATTAACACTTAAGCTACAAGAGGGAGTGTGAACAACTTAAGTTATTGTTCTTGAAGATGGCACTAGCTTGGGTCAGTGTCATTTCAAGCCTCACAAGAAATAGAAGCAAAAGTTGGTTGTCATAGAAATTAAGAAATGATTCATATTCTTAAAGAAGCTTAATTGGAATTTGGACTTGATTTGCAATTTAATGTATTTTTAGTTGATGTTGAGGCCAAACTCAAAATAAAATCTTCTGTCAATTAAGTGTGTGGAAGAGTTTTCTTTTTTCTTTTCTTCCTTTTTTTTTTTTTTTTGAGACAGTGTCTCACTCTATCACCCAGACTGAAATGCAGTGGCGCAATCATAATTCACTGTAGCCTTAATCTCCAGGCTTAAAAGATAACTCTTCTCAGTCTCTCCAGTAGCTGGGACCACAGGTGTGCACCGCCACACCTTTTTTTTTTTTTTTTTTTTTGTAGCGACAAGTTCTTGCTATGTTGCCCAGGCTGGTCTCGAAGCACAAGGGATCCTCCACCTCAGCTTCCTCAAGTGTTGAGATCACAGGAGTAAGCCACTGTTCCTGACTGGAAGAGTTTCTAATTAGATTTCATCAAAAATTTATTGTGACAAACTAATGGTAACCTATTTAATATATTTGCTCCAGATTTGCTTCCCCTTCCCCAATTCTACTCTAACTTTTCCTAATCACTCAAACACACACACACACACACACACACACACACACATACACACATTATTGTAGATCTGTAAAGTCTTGCCTTTTGTCTTCTAGGGCACTAGAGATCCATTTCAAAAGGTAGTGTTTTGAAAAATGCTCTTAGGTCCTTCAAGTATGTAAGTTTCCACTCCAACTATCAGAGTTATCATCCTGAAATTCTAAGTGGTAAGCAAAATGACAGCTGTATACCTAAACATTTATATTTCCACACATACATAAATTATGATGACATACAGTTGACCTTTGAACAACACAGGTTCAGACTGCATGGGTTCGCTTATATATGAATTTTCTTCTGCCTCCACCACTCTTGAGACAGCAAGACCAACCTTTCCTCTTTCTCCTTCTCCTCAGCCTACTCAATGTAAAGACAATGACGATGAAGACCTTTATGGTGATCTGCTTCCACTTAATAAATAGGAAACAGATTTTCTTTATGATTTTCTTCTCTAGCTCACTTTATTATAAGAATACAGTATATAATGTGTATAACATACAGAATATGTGCTAATCAGCTTTATGTTATTGGTAAGGCTTCCAGTCAACAATAAACTATTAGAAGTGAAGTTTGCAGGGAGTCGAAAGTCGCACATGGATTTTTGACCACACAGAGATTGGCACTCCTAATCCTCATGTTGTTCAAGCATCAACTTTGTATCTCTATAAATATAGTACTAAGAGGAAATGTCAGGAGATCTTATGTAAACTTACTGATGCAGGATTTTTTGCTCCTCAGCTCAGCTAAAATTCAGGTTCTTGTGTCACAACCAGGAAAATTAGGCATGCAGACACATTGAGAGGTGAGGAGAGCAGAATTTATTAAAAGAAAGCTCTCAGCAAAATAGAGGGGGTCTTGCCAACAGGATCCCACCTCGCAGATTGAATACCAGGCCACCAACATGAGCTCCACACATAAGCTCAAGAGGCCTGGCTCCTCCCACTGCATAAGGCGTGAACTCCTGGTGGCCCCACCCCCATTCTTCCAGTGTGCATGTGGGCCTATAGTCTGAGCTATTCCACCTTGACTTATTTTCTTTACTGCACATGTGTTAAGGGACGGAATTTTTCACTGCAGGCATGTTTAGGCAAGCCCCCTGTGTGACCTGGGTGGCATTTGGCTGTCTTCTGTCTCTGTCATTATTATATAAGTATCTTACAAATATTCACCTTTTAAATACTTTTACCTTCTTTAAAAGGAAACTATAAAGGCAGTACACTTTATAAAGAGACTATCTCGACATTTTATACATGTTAGATGGGTTCTTACAGATATTTTGCATTTTATTTACATCTATAGTTCCTTCTTAACTAAATACTTTTTAATTGTAATAATGGCTAATATCTATTAAGCACTTACTAGGCTCAGAGCAACACACTAAGTGTTTATATACATTACTGTATTCAATCCTTTCATCAACCCTATGAATAGATACTTTTATCACCTACATTTTACCCATAAAGAAATTCAACATAAAGAGGTTAAATAACTTGCTAAGTAAATGGCAAAGTCTTATCTCAAACTCCAAATCTTTCTTTCCCTCTTAGTTTTAGAAAATAACTATAAGTTTGATTCATGCATAATAAAGCACCTTCCATCTATTTTCAATGACCACTTGATTTGTGATTTTATGGCTTTTAGACTGGTTTTCACTAGACCCTGAATCCCACTTCTGTCACTTTCACTTTTTCCCACTTTACTGGGTAATAGCTTTTTTTTTCTGGTTTGAAGAAATTTATTAAAATTGAAAGATGTGTTTAATCTTCTATCCCATAAGCATCCATCAAGCTGCCTACAACAAAGACCACTCTTAACATTTCCACATTTCAATTTAAATGATACTTGAGGAAGACGGGATAGCAGATATTTTATTGTCATGAAGTAATCAGTGATTCCTGGATAATAGTTCTAAAGGCCTATTTTACCTGCTCATAACTTTCTGGCAAAAAAAAAAGTTCAGTTTCTGCTCTCCCATCCATTTTGCCTTTTTTTTTCCCATTGCCATTAGAACAAGTATCCCCCAAGGAAAGATTCATCATGACTGTAAACAAGTACGGCTATCCCTAAGAAGAACAGAATTATGGAAAACAGTATGGCAATTCCTCAAGGATCTAGAACTAGATGTACCATATGACCCAGCCATCCCACTACTGGGTATATACCCAAAGGATTATAAATTATTCTACTACAAAGACACATGCACACGTATGTTTATTGCGGCACTATTCACAATAGCAAAGACTTGGAATCAACCCAAATGTCCATCTGTGACAGACTGGATTAAGAAAATGTGGCACATATACACCATGGAATACTATGCAGCCATAAAAAAGGATGAGTTTGCGTCCTTTGTAGGGACATGGATGCAGCTGGAAACCATCATTCTTAGCAAACTATCACAAGAACAGAAAATAAAACACCGCATGTTCTCACTCATAGGTGGGAACTGAACAATGAGATCACTTGGACTCAGGAAGGGGAACATCACACACTGGGGCCTATCATGGGGAGGGGGGAGGGGGGAGGGATTGCATTCAGAGTTATACATGATATAAATGATGAATTGATGGGTGCTGACGAGTTGATGGGTGCAGCACACCAACATGGCACAAGTATACATATGTAACAAACCTGCACGTTATGCACATGTACCCTAGAACTTAAAGTATAATAAATAAATAAATAAATAAATAAATAAAAGAAAGCTTTAATGATCATTACCCCCCCCAAAAAAAAAAAAAAAGATGAAAGATAGGGATCCAAGGTGGACATTGAATGATTGCATCTGTCCTTCACAAAAAGGAAGCCTACATTCAAACTTACAGGAACTCCTATTTTGAATTAAGCATCATTTTGAAAACATGTGCAAATCATTTTTTATTGGCAGCTGAATGTAAGGAAAACAGCGTGTGGATCCAGGTTATCTTTTATTTTGGTTGAGTCACTGGATCTTCTGCACAGTGTCACTAGTTGCATGATGTTCCCTAATCCCTGGCTGATTTTTTTTAATCTCAGTTTATCTATGGACTGGGGGAAAAAAATTAAAACCATGAGCAGTAAGAGAATTGTAATTATGAGATACATCCCCCCCAAAAAATGTACAAGAAGTATTGAGAAACAAACCACTTGCCAATGTTTCTTTTGATTGTGCTGGATTTCAATGTATTTGAAGGACAGCCAACTTTTCCTCTCACCACAAGACATAAGAAATAGGAAGAATTATTCTCCAACTAATCCTCCCCTAAGCTGAAAACTCACTTTTTGGAGAAATTGTCAAACTTTGCCTAACAGCAAATTGAACTAGAATAATTCGAAGAGGATGGGAATGGATTTGGAGATATTACAACTGAGTAACTCTAGCCAATTGGAAAACACGAATCTGTCATATTTCGAAAGCGTTCACAAGAGGATTTCAAATTCCTGTCGACTCTCTAACCCATGTTAAAAACTCTCACCAACAGCAAATGGTGACTTCTATTCAACTGAAGACCTCTATGTTGTAATTTCATACATTCTTTATATTCTTAAAGTTCTAAAGTATTATTGAAGTTAAATGAAGAAAGAAAATGATGTGTCTCCATCCTCTTGGTCAAAACTTTTTAAAATGCAAGAATTTTAACTAAATTTTTCCTTAATTTTCCTTCCTTCAAGCTGAAAACTTCTAGCCCCTTTAATTTTTTGCTCTTATATTTCTTTTGCTTTGTGTATTAGAACATGTAGATCTGGAAGTGAAATACAGATTTAAATGCTTTAGGCTGAAATAGTTTTACTAAAATGTTCTCCATTTCAAAAAACACTTTTGGCTTTCATTTTCATTTAAACACCCTTGTAAACTGGAGATTTTTTTTTTGGCTAAAATGGCTTAAAACTTTTCCATCATAAAATGTAGATCACTTGATTAGATGATATTCAATCCAGTGTATTTTAAAAGAGCTTCCAATAAAAGCAGTTTCAAAGCAGCTTCTAGACTATAAATATAAAAACGTCCATTTGCCTATTTAGTCTGCCATTGCTGAATGAAAAAGAGATATAAATGTCATTGAAAGACAGATAATTTATTATATTTTCCCAGCTGCTTGCTAGATTCGTTATTTGAGTCTCTTCTAGGTGTAAAATGCTTTATATTAATAAATTCAAATGATGTCTGTTGTCTTGTACAAACACAGATGTCATTTTTGCAGCTAGAACTTGTTTAAGTATACAAAATTTTTAAAAATATGAATTTTGAATTGACAGAGAGAAACATTGTAGTAAGAATGAAAAGCCTATGCCCAACTCTCATACATTCATCTTTCAGTCAACAGTACAATATTTCAACTTACCACAACCTCCACTAAATAAAGTACTTTACTTTTTTGATATGTTGGCATCTGATGTAATTATTTACATGTCCTATAGACCCTTATAATTACAGTGACTTTTTCTAGAGAGGACTGGATTCATAACCTGGTGAAATTTGTTTTTTCTATTGGTTTTTATAAAAATGGAGACAAGTTACAGTATTGGTACGTAGGCCAATAGGTCATCTCTCTATTCTCAGCCTTTTGCCTCACAATGATTAAAACAATGGTTGTATCAGAAAATGAGAAGATTAGCTGGACCAATCAACATAACCTAAAAGGTACTTTGAGGACACAGGTCTCAGCTTTTGTTTTCAAAGCAATATAAAGTAATAATACTTCTATATGACTGGAGGGAAACTTTAATATCAGACATTGTCCTGGCTTGGGAATCTAGCTCAAAGCAGTTCTCTACCTATTTCTGCAAGATTTATGTTTGCCACATTTTAGCTTATTTTTAGGAGCCTTGTCCGGAAGCCAGAAATGGGAAGCATATTCTAAGACTGCACTTCTTTTCTCAGAAGCATGTTTGCACACTTTAGGATCACATTGTTATCACTATATCCTCCTGGAGGGTAAAGTTTATCATGATGATGATGATGGTGGTGGTGATGATCATTTGTGAGCACTGATTATCATTTATTGAGCCAGTCATTAGATTAAAAACTTTTTACTATTTAACCTATATGACAACCCTATGTGATAGATACTATTATTATCTTTATTTGAAAAATGAGGATAAATAGAAGCTGGGAAGCCTAAGCCTTGCCTGAAATCAGACTCCTATAAATGGGGAAAGTCAGTACTCCAATACAGACTTGGCCGAGTCCAGAAAACATACTCCTAATCACTATGCTATATTGATTTTAATTGTTAAAGGAACACAAAGTAATTGAGTTGAAGGTTCAAGGACACTATTTTTGTTTCTTTTGAGTCTCCTCTATCACTTCTTGATACCACTGACAAAAGCAATGAAGTCAAAACCCCTATGGTTGCTAAACTCTTTGGAGTTATGTGTTTGAAATTAAAGGAAAGATAAATCCTAGTTGTCTCTTGGGTTCACTATAGAACTTGATAGACAGTCATCAACCTTCCTGCCAGGATATTTATCATCTTCGTAACTCTAGAGAAGGAGATGATTTTTGCCTTGGACAAATATTTTCCTCAAAGGCATATATTAGGTAAACACTAAATGTCTTCAGTATCATTGAGATCTATTTCAGCACAGCTGTGCTTATGTAAGGGAGCAGAGGAAAGTTCTGACATTATCTTCAACACTGGCCGATTCTCTAGACAAAATGAGAACCGACTCTCACTTCACCTCCTCAGTTTTCAGGTATTCAATGTCTTCATTTTATGCCCAGATATTCACAGGTGTCCTCCACGGCAGCCCCATAAACACAAGTGACTCCTATTGTAGTCTTAGCCAACCATTTTTGCCTTGGAAATATAATTTACACTACATCCTCTTACAGCTCTGCTTCATATTAATAGTTGTGGAATTCCAAATTTCAGAGCTGAGTAGGATCATAAATATCATCTGTCATAAATATTATCTATTATCTCCTGATGCCAACAAGAGACCCAAGGCTTAAACACATGCATGTCCTAGATTACCCAATTGATGAGTGGTAAGAGTGGAAGATGCCACAC
Source organism: Colobus angolensis palliatus (assembly GCF_000951035.1). Lineage (NCBI taxonomy): Eukaryota > Metazoa > Chordata > Mammalia > Primates > Cercopithecidae > Colobus > Colobus angolensis. The sequence goes on from NW_012110919.1 coordinate 9,061,329, forward strand.
CCTGTCTGCTGACTCCCAGTCCAGTGTTCTTTGCACTGCACCATGCCTTTTTCCTCCTATACCATACTGTTAGCCAGTTAATGTAAAAAGTTCATCTGCCACATTGGCCCTCATGAACAACACTCTCCTTTCCTTTCCAGTTACCATATGCATTTCAGCAGGGAATGCTTTTAGAGACAGGAGCACTGAGTAACTTTAGTGATTTAAGGGGCTCCAGGCCTAAGCAGTCCAGTTAGAAGGAGGGCCTCCTAGGCAAGCAATACTTGCATTCATTGTTGAGACACATTCATCATAGCTGTCTTTGGTTAAGCCCAACCTCAGCTCTAGAAAGGTCTTGAAAAGCCACAGACAATTCATAGAATGAATCATATGATCTAGGAGCCCTTTGGGGGAGTCTTTAGGGTTTTCTATGTATAGAATCATATCATCAGCAGAGAGATCATTTGACTTCTTCTTTTTTATTAGATGACTTTTGTTTCTTTCTCTTGCCTGATTGCTCTGGCTAGGATTCTCAGTACTATGTTGAATAAGAGTGGTGAGAGTGAGCATCCTTGTCTTGTTCCAGTTCTTAGGATGCTTCCAGCTTTTGCCCATTTAGTATGATGTTGGCTGTGGGTCTGTCATAGATGCTTCTTATTATTTTGTGGTATGTTCCTATAATACCTAATTTGTTGACGGTGTTTATCATGAAGGGATGCTGGATTTTATTGAAAGCTTTTTTCTGTGTCTATTTAGATGATCATGGAGTTTTTGTTTTAAATTCTGTTTATGTAGTGAATCACATTTTTGATTTGTCTATGTTGAAGCAACCTTGCATCCCAAGAATAAAGCTTACTGGATTATGGTGAATTAACCTTTTAATGTGCTGCTGGATTCAGTATGAAAGTATTTTGTTGAGGATTTTCGTGTCTATGTTCTTCAGAGATATTGGCCTGTAGTTTTCCTTTTTCATTGTGTCTTTGCTTGATTTTGGCATCTGGCTGATGTTGGTTTCATAGAATGTGTTTTCAATTTTTTGGAATCATTTTAGTAAGATTGGTACCAGCTCTTCTTTGTAGACCTGGTTTTCTGCCTTGATGATCTATCTAACACAGTCAGTGAGGTGTTGAAGTCTCCCACTACTATTATGTGACCATCTAAGTCTTTTTCATAGGTCTAGAAGTACTTGTTTCATGAACCTGGGTGCTCCAGTGTCAGATGCATAATTTAAGACAGTTAATTCTTCTTGTTAAATTGAATCCTTTATTATTATGTAATGACCTTATTTTCCCTTTTTTACTGTTGTTGGTTTAAAGTCTGTTTTATCTAATACAAAAATAGTGACCCTTGCTCTTTTTTGTTTGCCTTGTGTGTTATAGGTCTTTCTCCATCCCTTTACTTTGAGCCTATGGCTGTCATTAAATATGACATGGGTCTCTTGAAGACAGCAGAAGGTTAGGTCTTGTTTTTTATTCAACTTGCCACTCTGTACCTTTTAAGTGGGGTGTTAGGCTGTTTGCATTCAAGGTAGAAAGCAGGGTCCATGAGAAGAAAGCTTATAGAATTTAGAATCACTCAGCCTGAAAAAAGAAGAAAAAACAACGAAAGCTATTTTCAGAATTGCCTTCTGGTCAAGGGGATTTATAATACAGAAAAAGTTACTTGTCTTCCACACTAAAGAAAGAGAAATTAGGCTTAAATTGCAACAAGATAAATGGGTGGCCCCATTGAGAGTCTGTGTGGTCAATTAGATGGCCTCTGGAAGCTTTCTGTAGCTCTGCTATAAGGAATGAGCTTGACCTGCACAACGTGGAAAGTCATCTTATTAGAGGCATTGGAGGAGAGGTGTATTTCTGTGATGGTCAAGTCAGGCTCTTTACCGAAGGCAGAGGAGTGCAGAGCAGATGGTCTTGAGTCTCCTCATAATCACATTACCTGAGAGTTGATTTTGTTTGCTTTAAAGCTGCTGAGAAATTTTGAGGAATCACCTACCACACACAAGCTTCTATTGTGTGAGCAATGAACACACTATTGTCATTGACAAAGGGATCAAATTTCATCCTGTCTCAAAAAGAGCATCCAATTTTGGACCATAATATGGTTAAAATAGCATTCTGCAAACAGGTCTCTAAATCAGTTTCTTTACTAGCACAATAAGGTAAGATCTGCAATTCTCCTCTTCGAGTTACTCCAACTGTGCTATGAGAAGCACAAAGTCAATCTTCACTGCTACCAAAATCTGAAGGTTAAGTTTCCAGGCAAGAAGCGGTTCTGAAGCCATGCTCAATCAGTGATGTCACCTGTCAGAAGTAATTCAGCATGGTAGAGGCACTGGACATTTTAGTTGAAGCCTTCTTTTTCTTCCTCACTCCTGAGAATTTGACATTCAGTCACTGATTTAAAAAAATCATAGGAAGAAAGATGCAGTGAAAGATAATTTATAATCTGCAGACAATGAAATACCTTTTTTATTGCCATCACTGTTGATTTCTTATACATCAGACCTGCTGGCATTTTCTCATGCCCTTTTGAAAACTTACAATTGTTCTGAGGCTAATGAGTGAGGGGCACTGGAATACATGTAAATCACCAATCACATTTTTTATTGAGAGATAAGTTTCACATTCAAAGTAGGAGAAGATTATTTCATTATTGATTTCAAAGGCAAAATGAACATTAGATCTATTTTTATTGTCGTTTCAATTTTAAAATTAAAGTCATCTTTTCAACACCTCATTCCCTATAGGTAGTCGGGAAAGCCTCCTGTGTAGGGGTAGGGAGGTCATTAGGTATTCAGACTTAGGAGGTCTCATGTTTAAAAATATTCTTTCTTACTAAAAGTCCAAAATTAGCAAATCTGAACTATGTAGAGTGGATTATATTTGCAGTGAAAAAGAGGACAGAGAAAGGAATTGAACAGCAGGGGAGATTCCATTTAAGAGATGATCCTAAGTGCAAGAGAGATAAGTTCATATTTGTCAAGTTTTCATACAAGTGGTTGTCTTCTACTGCATATCTGCCATATTTGGGAACAAATACAGTGCTTGACTTGATTATATTCTGCAAAATTTACCTGACTTTTGTGACAGTGTCTTAGTCCACTCAGACTGCCATAACAAAATGCCAGAGACTGAGTGGCTTGAACAGAAATGCATTTCCTCTTGGTTCTGGAGGCTGGAAGTCCAAGACATGGTACCAGCATGGCTAGCTTCTGGTGAAATCTCCCTTCTTGGCTGGTAGACTGTGACCTTTTTGCTGTGTCCTTACATAGAAGAGACAGAAAGAAAAAGAGAAAGAGAAAGAGAGAGAGGGAGGACCCCGGTATATCTTCCTATATGGGTACAAAACTCATCATTAAGATTCTACTCTCATGACTTTATCCAACCCTAATCACCTCCCAAAGGCCCTATCTCCAAATACCATTACACTGAAGGTTAGGTCTTCATACAACAGTCAGTTCATAACAGACAGTAAAATCAAAGTTTAATTAAATTATGTATCACAATACAAACTCTGTCTAGGCAAATCTTCCTTTTGTACCTTCAGACTCTTTTAAACATCCTTCAAACATCCACCTCCTTCATCCCTGGAACTAAACCTCCCCTGACTCCTCTCAGCCACACCTGCATCAATCTAAGTGGTTCCAGTTCTCTGCCCCTGCTTTCTCCTCTCAACAAACTGCCAGTTCTCACCCAGGAAGTTAGAAAAAGGACGGTGTGTGGTGTCAGAGGAGTGACTGAGCTGTATTTTGTGTTGTTCGAGGGAAATATGCCTCCTTTTTATTCTTCTTGTATACCTGTCTTATGTATTTCTCATCTACTTTCTATGACTCAGTAAGGACATGAATCTACACTGTTCCCAATGCCTTAGACCTAATGGGAAAAAGAATCAGATCGAGACTTACATGAGTAAAGTGCCTTATGTCCTAACCATACTTTCAGATACACTGATTTGTGTGGCCCTCACTATTACGTCTATTTCACAGATGAGGAAATTAAGAAGAAATTGAATCCCTTGTTTGAGGGTCATGAAACTTAAGTAGCAGATCCAGGATGAATCCAAGTCCTTTGAACAATAGTCTAGGCCTTCCCATGATTTGCAGTTACCCACCATAGAACAACTTCATGTGGTCGGCAAGACCAGCCAATGTGGTTTGAAAATGTTTTCTTCATAATCTCCGCAATTGTGATACAACAAACTTCCTGTTGCCCCATTATTCTGAAATGCTTTTCAACATAAAAATTGTAAATTTTGATAACCGAAATGATAAACAGGAAAGCATACATATGCATATATTCTTTAAAAGTGGAGAACACAAATTACCCTAATGAGCTGCTGTCACATGCTTCTCTTAATTGTGATCTTTCTATCCAGTTGCCTCCAAGCAGAGATTCTTCATCTTTTTGAGCTCTTAACTAGGTACCTGGCACAAAGCTGTATCCCACGTGAGAACCACAGGTTGCCTACCAACCAACAGCATGTACTTCAAAGCTGGACAAACCTTGATCCTAAACCTGACTGCCAATTAGCCATGTGACTCATCTTGAGCTTTTTTTTTTTTTTTTCAGGCTCAGCTTTCCCATCTGTTAAACTGAAGTAAAAGTAACAGCTAGTATTATTGCACATGTTAAATAAGATAATGCACAGAAAGAACTCAGCACAATATCTGACATGCAGTAAATATTACCTGTTGTCATTATTATGGTTACCATTTATTATTAAAGGATAAACAAAGCATAGTTCCCTCAGAAGACTCACAGGATAATGAAAAAACTAAAGTAGAGGACAGGCATAGTGATTCACACCTGTAATCTCAGCACTTTGGGAGGTCGAGGCAGGTGGATCACTTGAGGTCAGAAGTTCGAAACCAGCCTGGCCAACATGGTGAAACACTGACTCTGCTAACAAAAAAAAAACATTAGCTGAGCGTGGTGGTGCACTCTGGTAATTCCAACTACTCAGGAGGCTAAGGCAGGAGAATTGCTTGAACCCTGGGGGCAGAGGTTACAGTGAGCCCAGATCCTACCACTACACTCCAGCCTGGGTGATAGAGTGAGACTGTCTCAAAAAATATAATAAAATAAATTAAAACGAAATAAAATAAAAATAGGCTAAAATAATGCTGCTACAAGCAGGTTTCAGAAATGGAATGGAGCAAAGAGAAACATAGATTTTCTTCCTGCAGCTCTCACCCTGTTAATTCCCAAATGCCATAACACACTTGCCCTAAGACAGCAAAATCCTGACTGACTTAAACCTCAGTAATTTTTTTTCCCTGGGAAATAGGAATCTCAGTGCATGAAAGTACATCTGCAGAAATGGTAAGCATATGGGGTAAAAACCCAAAGCAAAAAAAATAAAAATGTATAACAGCTTAGGACTCCAGCTTGATGTAGTGTTGCAATTCACAGCCTTGTCAGTCTGTTTTATAACACCACTGCTCAAATTTGTGACAAAGTCCCAGCCCCAGAATCCTAGAATGAAGAAATTTGGCAAGGGGCAGCCTCGTTTACATTTTCTTCTTCAGAACATTTTCATTTAGAAGTTTCTTTAATTGGCGTTTCTGGAGTAGACACCCTTGGTTACAAGCAGGGAGGTAAAAATATCAAGGCTAAGTGGGACAGAAGTTAAGTTAGGTTCAAGATTATGTTCCCCAACCCCCTGCATGTGCTGGCTTTCCTAAGATGTTCATTAACAGAGTCCCTGCAGGCTGACCAGGCACAGTGATATTTTTCTTTATTTATCACATACTTCTCATGAGTCAAGAATTGTTTACAGAACTCACAACTATTAATTCATTAACTCTTTTTTTTTTTTTTTTTTTGAGATGGAGTTTTACTCTTGTTGCCCAGGCTGCCGTGCTATGGCATGATCTTGGCTCACTGTAGCTTCTGCCTCCCGGGTTCAAGCAATTCTCTTGACTCAGCCTCCAGGGTGGCTGGGATTACAGGCATGCGCCACCACGCCTGGCTAATTTTGTATTTTTATTAGAGATAGGGTTTCTCAGCCATGTTCTCAGGCTGGTCTTGAACTCCTAACCTTAAGTGATCTGCCCGCCTCAGTCTCCCAAAGTGCTGGGATAACAGGCGTGAGCCACTGTGCCCGGCCTAATTCCTTAACTCTTATACAACCCTATGAGGTGGATACTTTTATTATTCTCAGTTTTCAGAGGTAAAAACTAAGGCACAAAGAGATTAATTTACCCAAGGGCACAGAGATAGTAAATGATGGGGCTTGCACTCCAAAACGAGGCAGGCTCTGGAATCCATACTTTAACCATGTTGCTATGTTTCCTTGTGGGGTATGGGGAGTGCTGGTTTTTCACTTCATTACAGCATGTCTGATGTGATTTTACTGTCCCAACCCAAATCTCATCTTAAGTTGTAGCTCCCATAATCCCCACGGAGGTGATTGAATCATGGGGGCAGGTTTTCCCATGCTGTTCTTATGACAGTGAATAAGTCTCACAAGAACTGATGGTTTTATAAAAGGGCAGTTCCCCTGCACAGGCCTCTTGCCTGCCATCATGTAAGACATGACTTTGCTCGTCATTCGCCTTCAGCCATGATTATGAGGCCTCCCCATCCATGTGGAACTGAGAGTCAATTAAACCTCTTTCCTTTAAAAATTACCCAGTCTTGGGTATGTCCTTATTAGCACCATGAGAACAGACTTATACAGTGTCATTTATGAAACAGAGGTTATAGGTACAGACAATGACTATGAATGTGAGTTGGGCATCTTTATGGCCATCTAGCCTGTAGAATTGGAAAGAGTTCATGTTCCATCTCAAGGGTTAAACTTGATTTTTGCACACTGGCTTATAAGGATTAGACTTCCCCTACCTGAACACTGATAGGTTTATATACCTAAACTTTGCCAAAGGTAAATTCTACTAGATTTGTGATTTATGATTATAAATCTTAAGGATGTGGGAATTATTATGGTCTTAAGGAGGTGGGAGGGAGCAGTGAGCGTCAAATATAGAACATATGGCTTCTTTTTAAAACAATTTAAATTGGACTTTTATGTAATTTTTCATTTCTCAAATTCCCCTTTCACTCTCAAATTGCAGAGCCAAATTCCACTTTAAACCGGATGATGAGTGGACAGATATTACAGTATAGTCTTTCGTTATTTAAAACTGTTGTTAGAGAGGCAAGTGGTATATTCATTCAATACCTTTGTTCTGGTACCATCAGATAACATATCTGAATTCATTCAGCAATTCAGAAGCATTGAAGATCTATTACATACTGGAAAATATGTCCACTGTGTGATCAGTGACTAGCACTTTGTAGGTACTCAACAACGTGTTGACAAATGAATGGTCCCAGAGTGGAAAAGATAAATATGAGTTGCCCTGCCTTCCCAGGGATCACAGTCTAGTAAGAGTCAGTCATGAAAACCAACGAAAATAAGATGCAATGGATTTGCAGAACAATGTAGATACATAAGCACTATAAATGACTACTTGTAGTAGTAATATTAAAAATAGAAGTCCTGATAAAGCAGTTCCAAGATGGTCAAACAGGAACAGCTCCAGGCTACAGCTCCCAGAGTGAGTGACACAGAAGACAGGTGATTTCTGCATTTCCAACTGAGGTACTGGGTTCATGTCACTGGGGTGTGTTGGACAGTGGATGCAGGACAGTGGGTGCAGCCCACCAAGTGAGAGCCGAAGCAGGGCGAGGCTTCAACTCATCCAGGAAGCACAAGGGGTAAGGGAATTCCCTTTCCTAGCCAAGGGAAACCATGACACATAGCACCTGGAAAATCAAGTCACTCCCACCCTAATACTTTTCCTAGGGTCTTAGCAAACGGCACACCAGGAGATTATATCCCATGCCTGACTTAGAGGGTCCCACACCCATGAGGCCTCCCTCATTGCTAGCACAGCCATCTGAGATCAAGTTGCAAGGTGGCAGTGAGGCTGGGGGAGGGGCACCCGCCATTGCTGAAGCTTGAGTAGGTAAACAAAGCTGCCAGGAAGCTCGAACTGAGTGGAGCCCACCACAGCTCAAGGAGGCCTGCCTGCCTCTGTAGACTCCACCTCTGGGGACAGGACATAGCCAAACAAAAGGCAGCAGAAACCTCTGCAGATTTAAATGTCCCTGTCTGACAGCTTTGAAGAGAGTAGTGGTTCTCCCAGCACTGAGTTTGAGATCTGAGAACGGACAGACTGCTTCCTCAAGTTGGTCCCTGACCCCCGAGTAGCTTAACCAGGAGGCACCCCCAGTAGGGGCAGACTGACACCTTACACAGCCGGGTACACCTCTGAGACGAAGCTTTCAGAGGAACAATCAGGCAGCAACATTTGCTGTTTGGCAGTATCCACTCTTCTGCAGCCTCTGCTGCTGATACCCAGGCAAACAGGGTCTGGAGTGGACTTCCAGCAAACTCCAACTGACCTGCAGCTGAGGGTCCTGACTGTTAGAGGGAAAACTAACAAACAGAAAGGACATCCACACCAAAACCCCATCTGTACATGTCACCATCATCAAAGACCAAAGGTAGACAAAACCACAAAGATGGGGAAAAAAGAGAGCAGAAAAGCTGAAAATTCTAAAAATCAAAGAGCCTCTCCCCCCGAAAGGAACGCAGCTCCTCAGCAGCAATGGAACAAAGCTGGATGGAGAATGACTTCGACGAGTTGAGAGAAGAAGGCTTCAGACGATCAAACTTGTCTGAGCTAAAAGAGGAAGTTCGAACCCATGGCAAAGAAGTTAAAAACCTTGAAAAAAGATTAGAAGAATGGCTAACTAGAATAACCAATATAGAGAAGTCCTTAAATGACCTGAAAGAGCTGAAAACCATGGCATGAGAACTACGTGACAAATGCACAAGCTTCGGTAACCGATTCGATCAACTGGAAGAAAGGGTAACAGTGATTGAAGATCAAATGAATGAAATAAAGCGAAAAGAGAAGTTTAGAGAAAAAAGAGTAAAAAGAAATAAACAAAGCCTCCAAGAAATGTGGGACCATGTGAAAAGACCAAATCTTTGTCTGATTGGTGTACCTGAAACTGACGAGGAGAATGGAACCCAGTTGGAAAACACTCTGCAGGATACTATCCAGGAGAACTTCCCCAACCTAGCAAAGCAGGCCAACATTTAAATTCAGGAAATACAGAGAATGCCACAGAGATACTCCTTGAGAAGAGCAACTCCAAGACACATAATTGTCAGATTCACCAAAGTTGAAATGAAGGAAAAAATGTTACAGGCAGTCAGAGAGAACGGTCGGGTTACCCACAAAGGAAAGCCCATCAGACTAACAGCAGGTCTCTCGGCAGAACCTCTACAAGTCAGAAGAGAGTGGGGGCCAATATTCAACATTCTTAAAGAAACGAATTTTCAACCCAGAATTTCATATGCAGTCAAACTAAGTTTCATAAGTGAAGGAGAAATAAAATCCTTTACAGACAAGAAAATGCTAAAAGATTTTGTCACCACCAGGCCTGCCCAAAAGAGCTCCTGAAGGAAGCACTAAACATGGAAAGGAACAGCCGGTACCAGCCACTGCAAAAACATGCCAAAATGTAAAGACCAATGATGCTAGAAAGAAACTGCATCAACTAATGAGCAAAATAACCAGCTAACATCATAATGACAGCATCAAATTCACACATAACAATATTAACCTTAAATGTAAATGGGCTAAATGCTCCAATTAAAAGACACAGACTGGCAAGTTGGATAAAGAGTCAAGACCCATCAGTGTGCTGTATTCAGGAGACCCATCTCACATGCAGAGACACACGTAGGCTCAAAATAAAGGGATGGAGGAAGATCTACTGAACAAATGGAAAACAAAAAAAGGCAGGGGTTGAAATCCTAGTCTCTGATAAAATAGACTTTAAACCAACAAAGATCAAAAGAGACAAAGAAGGCCATTAAATAATGGTAAAGGGATCAATTCAACAAGAAGAGCTAACT
>NW_012110919.1:9072279-9117890 GCF_000951035.1 Colobus angolensis palliatus
GATGGATTCACAGCCGAATTCTACCAGAGGTACAAGGAGGAGCTGGTACCATTCCTTCTGAAACTATTCCAATCAATAGAAAAAGAAGGAATCCTCTCTAAGTCATTTTATGAGGCCAACATCATTCTGATACCAAAGCCTGGCAGAGACACAACAAAAAAACAGAATATTAAACCAATATCCCTGATGAACATCGATGCAAAAGTCCTCAATAAAACACTGGCAAACCAAATCCAGCAGCACATCAACAAGCTTATCCACCATGATCAAGTGGGCTTCATCCCTGGGATGCAAGGCTGGTTCAACATATGCAAATCAATAAATGTAATCCAGCATATAAACAGAACCAAAGACAAAAACCACATGATTATCTAAATAGATGCAGAAAAGGCCTTTGACAAAATTCAACCAGTCCTTCACACTAAAAACTCTCAATAAATTCGTTATTGATGGAACGTATCTCAAAATAATAAGAGCTATTTATGACAAACCCACAGCCAATATCATACTGAATAGGCAAAAACTGGAAGCATTCCCTTTGAAAACTGGCACAAGATAGGGATGCCCTCTCTCACCACTCCTAGTCAACATAGTGTTGGAAGTTCTGGCCAGGCAATCAGGCAAGAGAAAGAAAGAAAGGGTATTCAGTTAGGAAAAGAGCAAGTCAAATTGTCCCTGTTTGCAGATGACATCATTGTGTATTTAGAAAACCCCATCATCTCAGCCTAAAATCTCCTGAAGCTGATAAGCAACTTCAGCAAAGTCTCAGGATACAAAATCAATGTGCAAAAATCACAAGCATTCTTATAAACCAATAACAAACAAACAGAGAGCCAAATCATGAGTGAACTCCCATTCACAATTGCTTCAAAGAGAATAAAATACCTATGAATCCAACTTACTAGGGATGTGAACGACCTCTTCAAGAAGAACTACAAACCACTGCTCAATGAAATAAAAGAGGACACAAACAAATAGAAGAATATTCCATGCTCATGAATAGGAAGAATCAATATCATGAAAATAGCCATACTGCCCAAGGTAATTTATAGATTCAATGCCATCCCCATTAAGCTACCAATGACTTTCTTCGCAGAATTGGAAAAAACTGCTTTAAAGTTCATATGGAACCAAAAAAGGCCCACATTGCCAAGACAGTCTTAAGCCAAAAGAACAAAGCTGGAGGCATCATGCTACCTGACTTCAAACTACACTACAAGCCTACAGTAACCAAAACAGCATGGTACTGTTACCAAAACAGACATGTAGACCAATGGAACAGAACAGAGCCCTCAGAAATAATACTACACATCTACAACCATCTGATCTTTGACAAACCTGAGAAAAACAAGCAATGGGGAAAGGATTCCCTATTTAATAAATGGTCCTGGGAAACTGGATAGCCATATGTAGAAAGCTGAAACTGGATCCCTTCCTTACACCTTATACACAAATTAATTCAAGATGGATTAGAGACTTAAATGTTATACCTAAAACCATAAAAACCCTAGAAGAATACCTAGGCAATGCCATTTAGGACATAGGCATGGGCAAGGACTTCATGTCTAAAACACCAAAAGCAATGGCAACAAAAGTCAAAATTGACAAATGGGATCTAATTAAACTAAAGAGCTTTTGAACAGCAAAAGAAACTACCATCAGAGTGAACAGGTACCCTACAGAATAGGAGAAAATTTTTGCAATCTACTCGTCTGACAAAGGGCTAATATCCAGAACCTACAAAGAGCTCAAACAAGTTTACAGGAAAAAAACAATCCCATCAAAAAGTGGGCAAAGGATATGAATAGACACTTCTCAAAAGAAGACATTTATGCAGCCAACAGACACATGAAAAAGTGCTCATCATCACTCTCCATCAGAGAAATGCAAATCAAAACTACAATGAGATACCATCTCACACCAGTTAGAATGGTGATCATTAAAAAGTCAGGAAATGACAGGTGCTGGAGAGGATGTGGAGAAATAGGAACACTTTTACATTGTTGCTGGAACTGCAAACTAGTTCAACCATTGTGGAAAACAGTGTGGTAATTCCTCAAGGATCTAGAACTAGACATACATACCATTTGACCCAGCCATCCCATTACTGGGTATATGCCCAAAGGATTATAAATCATGCTGCTATAAAGACACATGCACACATATGTTTATTGCGGGACTATTCACAATAGCAAAGACTTGGAACCAACGCAAATGTCTATCAATGACAGATTGGATTAAGAAAATGTGGCACATATATACCATAGAAAACGATGCAGCCATAAAAAAGGATGAGTTCATGTCCTTTGTAGGGACATGGATGCAGCTGGAAACCATCATTCTCAGCAAACTATCGCAAGAACAGAAAACCAAACACCACATGTTCTCACTCATAGGTGGGAATTGAACAATGAGAACACAAGGACACAGGTAGGAGAACATCACACACCAGGGCCTGTTGTGGGGTGGGGAGAGAGGGGAGATACAGCATTAGGAGATATACCTAATGTAAATGATGAGTTAATGGGTGCAGCACACCAACATGGCACATGTATACCTATGTAACAAACCTGCACGTTGTGCACATGTACCCTAGAACTTAAAGTAAAATTAAAAATACATATAGGTATTCCAAGTCAAAAAGAAAAATAGAAGTCCTTCAGAAAGAGGTAAGTTTTTTACTTTTCTTTCTTAATTTCATGAAAATGTTCTGAACTGTAAAAGTAATATATGATTTTGTAAAAAAAAAAATGCACAAATGCATGAATTAAAAACGTAATAAGCTCCCCTGTTCTCTACCTTTAGTCTCAGCATTCCGAAGTAATAAACATTAACTATGCTTCTATATAGAGAGTTGATTTATTCCTAAAAATAAAAGGGGTATATACATCACATATCACTTTGGATTTCCACAAAAATATCATGAATTAATCTCAAGACCAATATTATGGATGTAACACTTTTTTAAAAGCTACATAATGTTACATGTATTTAATGTACTGTAATGTATTCAATGATCTATTACAGAGGAACAATCAGATTATAGCTTTAATTTTATGTTTATTTTTTGTTTTGTTTTTACCTTTAAAAATCACCATATATCTCTCCTTAGATAAAAGTGATTTTTGTTTGTTTTAATAAGTTTTATTGAGGCATAGTTTATAGTCAATGAAATCCACCCATTTTAAGTTCACAGTTTGATATGTTTTAACAATAATGTATACAAAATATATACAGTCATATAAATACCATCCCAATAAAATTACAGACCATATCCACCACCCTCCAAAGGGTTCCTTGTATCTCTTTGCACCTGAGGCCTCAGCAACCACTGACCTGTTTTTGTGACTATAGTTTGTGCCATTTCTAAAATTCCAAATAAATAAAAGCATATAGCTCATATTTTTTGTGTATAGCTTATTACACTTAACTTTTTAAAAACACAAACAAGTTGTTTACTAGAAATATTCTCTTAATCTGTGGCTTGCCTTTTCATTCTCTTAATAGGTGGCTTTTGAAGAGCAGAAGTTTACAATTTTGAAGAAATACAACTTAGTAACTTTTCTTTTCAGGCTGGCACTTTTTGTGTCCTACTTTGTTCTATTCCAGGGTTGTCTCTGCTATTCTAAGTCCTTTGCACTTCCATATAATTTTGAAATTAATTTTATAGAAGCACCCACTGGGAATTGATTTTGATAGCATCAAATCCAGAGATATTTGAGGAGAAATGACATCCTAATATATTCCCATATTGTTGATTTCATTCTGTTGATTGGAAGAGTCTGTTGATTGGAATTTTGCAATCGGCAGTATCTCTCTCAATTTATTTAAATTGTCTTTTTAAATTCTTTTTAGCAAGGTTTTGCAGTTTTCAGTGTACAGGCCAGGAACACTGATATTATTAAATTTATCTGATAATTTTATGTTTTTATGCTATTAAAAGTATGTTCAAATTTCAATTTTTAATTATGTGTTACTTATACAGAGAAATACAATTTATTTCTGTATATTGACCTTGTATCCTGTAACCATGTGACCTCAGTTAATCTTTTTATAGATACCTTAGTATTTTCCATTTTCACACTTATTATATAAGAGAAAAAAAAAGTTACTTTTTCCTTTCCAATCAATATGCATTTCTTGTCTTGCTTTATTGTACTGACTAGGCCCCCTAGCACCATGTTGAACAGAATTAGTGAGTGTGATATCCTTGCCTTGTACCTGATCTTAGAGGGAAAATATTGAGTCCTTCACCAATAAGTATGATGCTACTTGCAGTTTTTTCATGGATATCTTCCATTAGGTTGAGAAAGTTTCTTACAATTTCTAATTTGCTGAAGTTTTTAAAGAATTATGAATGAGTGTTGAATTTTGTCAATACCATTTTCTTCTATTGAAATTAGCACATTTTTAAAAATTTTATTTTTAATTCATTAATTTGGTGAATTTTACTAATTGGTTCCCAAATATTATACCAACCTAGAATTTTTAGAATAAACCTTAGTTGATCGTGATAACTTATTTTATATATTCTTGGATTTTATTATATTGGTCAGTGTTGTTCTTATCTTACAATGACTTGGTCCGGTTTTGATATCATGGTTATACTAACCTCATAAAGTAAATTGGGAAGTGTCCCCATCTCTTTGCTTTCTGAAAGAGCATACAAAATTGCTATTTTTTTCTTTCTTTAAATACTGAGAGAATTCGCTAGTGAAGCCATCTGGGCCTGGAGTCATCTTTGTGGAAAGAATTTAAATGTAAATATAATTTTATAAATAACAATAGGATTATTCAGGTTAACTATATTTAACCTTTATAAGCTTGGCACTTTGTCTTTTTTAAGGAATTTTTCCATCTTATGTAAGTTGTCAAATGTATTGACATGAAGATTTTTATAATTTTCATTTATTGTTCTTTAATGTTTATAGAATCTGTAGTGACATCTCTTCCTTCAATGTTTGATGTTAGTAATTTGTGTCTTCTCTGTTTTTTTGTTTTCTGAATTAGTCTAAATAAAGTTTTATCAATTGTATTGCTTTTCTCAATAAACCAGCTTTTAGTTTCACTTATCTTCTCTATTAATAGTTTGTCTAATTTTCCTTGCTTTCACTCATCTTTATTACCTCTTTTATTCTACTTAGGGTTTTTTTGTTGTTGTTGTTTGTTTCTTCTGGTGAAAACTTAGATAATTTTTTGAGATCTTTTAAATTTTCTCTAATGCAGGTTTTTCATGTTATAAATATCACAAAAATTTTGGTACCTACATCAATGAAATCTAATATTACGTTTTTGTCTCCATTCAGTTCAACATATCAACCAAACGTGGTGGCTCACACCTGTAATCCTAGCATCTTGGGAGGCCAAGGCAGGTGGATTACTTGAGGTCAGGAGTTTGAGACCAACTGGCCAACATGGTGAAACCCTGTATCTACTAAAAACTACAAAAACAAGCCAGGTGTGGTGGCAGACACCTGTAATCCCAGCTACTTAGGAGGCTGAGGCAGGAGAATAGTTTGAGGGAGGGAGGTTGCAGTGAGCCAAGATCATGCCACTGTACTCCAGTCTGGGTGACAGCGTGAGACTCCATCTCAAAAATATATATATATATATTTATTTATTTATTTATTTATTTATTTATATATGTATATCTTCTAATCTTTCTTGTGATTTTACTTTTGATCAGTTATTTAGAAGTGTGTGAGTTAATTTTTAAATATGTAGTTATATTCTTGATATTTTTCTTTGGTTGATTTCGAATTTATGTTTGTCATAGAATATATTATGTGATTTCAATTCTTTTAAATGTATTAAAAGAGCTGTTTTATGGTCGAGAATGTCATCTTCTGCTGTTTTTTTAAAGTTTATGGAATTGATCACCAAAGTGAGATTGCTATGTCAAAGTGTATGTTTACTTTTTATCTTTAATACATATTGCCTAATTACTTTCCATAAAACATAAAAATTTACACTGCATATTCTCATATTGTCTTTATCATAAAAAGGTATCAAATAATTTTATTTTTCCCATATATTTAGGGAAAAATAGGGTTTTATTTTTTAATTTTCCCTCTCCCAGGCAACAAGTGAGGTTAAAGGATTCTTCATAAGTATATTGTCCATTTACATTTCTTCTTTCATGCTTTGCTTACTACTATTCTTTGCCCAACACTTTAAGCATATAAATTTTCAAGAACTCTTTTTTATTTTATATTATTTATGTATTTATTTTTTATACTTTAAGTTCTGGGATACACGTGCAGGATGTGCTGGCTTGTTACATATGTATACACATGCCATGGTTTGCTGCACCCATCAACCCACCATCTACATTAGGTATTTCCCCTAATGCTATCCCTTCCCTAGCCCCCTACCCCCCGACAGGCCCCCATGTGTGATATTACCCTACCTGTGTCCACGTGTTCTCATTGTTCAATTCCCACCTATGAGTGAGAAAATGCGGTGTGAGGTTTTCTGTTCCTGTGTTACTTTGCTGAGAATGATGGTTTCCAGCTTCATCCATGTCCCTGCAAAGGACATGAACTCATCCTTTTTTATGGCTACCTAGTATTCCATGGTGGATATGTGCCATATTTTTTTTTTTTTTTTTTTTTGAGACGGAGTCTCGCTCTGTCGCCCGCGCTGGAGTGCAGTGGCCTCGGATCTCAGCTCACTGCAAGCTCCGCCTCCTGGGTTTACGCCATTCTCCTGCCTCAGCCTCCGGAGTAGCTGGGACCACAGGCGCCCGCCGCCTCGCCCGGCTAGTTTTTTGTATTTTTTTAGTAGAGATGGGGTTTCACTGTGTTAGCCAGGATGGTCTCGATCTCCTGACCTCGTGATCCACCCGTCTCAGCCTCCCAAAGTGCTGGGATTACAGGCTTGAGCCACCGCGCCCGGCCATATTTTCTTTATCCAGTCTATCATTGATGGGCATTTGGGTTGGTTTCAAGTCTTTGCTATTGTGAACAGTGCTGCAATAAACATATGTGTGCATGTGTCTTTATAGTAGAATGATTTGTAATCCTTTAGGTATATACTCAATAATGGGATTGCTAGGTCAAATGGTATTTCTGGTTCCAGATCCTTGAGGAATTGCCACACGGTCTTCCACAGTGGTTGAACTAATTTACATTCCCACCAATGTTGTAATAGCATTCCTATTTCTCCACATCCTCTCCAGTATCTGTTGTTTCCTGACTTTTTAATGATCACCATTCTAACTGGCATGAGATGGTATCTTATTGTAGTTTTGATTTGCATTTCTCTAACGACCAGTGATGATGAGCTTTGTTTTCATATGTCTTTCAAATGTCTTCTTTTGAGAAGTGTCTGTTTATATCCTTTGCCCACTTTTTGATGGGGTTGTTCATTATTTTCTTGTAAATTTGCTTAAGTTCCTTGAAGATTCTGGATATTAGCCCGTTGTCAGATGGATAGATTTCAGAAATTTTCTCCCATTCTGTAGGTTGCCTATTCACTCTGTTGATAGTTTCTTTTGCTGTGCAGAAGCTCTTTAATTTAATTAGATCCCGTTTGTCAATTTTGGCTTATGTTGCCATTGCTTTTGGTGTTTTAGTAGTGTAGTCTTTGCCCATGACTATGTCCTAAATGGTATTGCCTAGGTATTTTTCTAGGGTTTTTAATTGTTGTACATCTTATGTTTAAGTCTTTAATCCATCTTGAGTTAATTTTTGTATAAGATGTAAGTAAGTGGTCCAGTTTCAGTTTCCAGCATATGGTTAGCCTGTTTTCCCAACATCATTTATTAAATAGGGAATCCTTTCCCCATTGCCTTTTTTTCTCAGGTTTGTCAAAGGTCAGATGGTTGTAGATGTGTGGCATTATGTTTGAGGCCTCTGTGCTGTTCCATTGGTCTATATATCTGTTTTGGTGCCAGTACTATGCTGTTTTGGTTACTGTAGCCTTGTAGTATAGTTTGAAGTCAGATAGCTTGATGCCTTCAGCTTTGTTCTTTTTGCTGAGAATTGTCTTGGCTATACAAGCTCTTTTTTGGTTCCATATGAAATTTAAAGTAGTTTTTTCTCATTCTGTGAAGAAAGTCAGTGGTAGCTTGATGGAGATAGCATTGAATCTATAAATTACTTTGGGCAGTATGGCCATTTTCATGATATTGATTCTTCTTGTCCATGAACATGGACTATTTTTCCATTTGTTTATATCCTCTCTTATTTCCTTGAGCAGTGGTTTGTAGTTCTCCTTGAAGAGGTCCTTCACATCCTTGTAAGCTGTATTCCTAGGTATTTTATTCTCTTTGTAGCCATTGTGAATGGGAGTTTGCTTATGATTTGACTCTGTTTGTCTATTATTGGTGTGTAGGAATGTTTGTGATTTTTGCACACTGACTTTGTATCCCGAGACTTTGCTGAAGTTGCTTATTAGCTTAAGGAGATTTAGGGCTGAGATGATGGGTTTTCTAAATATACAATCATGTCATCTGCAAGCAGAGACAATTTGCCTTCTTCTCTTCCTATCTGAATACCCTTTATCTCTTTCTCTTGCCTGACTGCCATGGCCAGAACTTCCAATACTATGCTGAATAGGAGTGGTGAGAGAGGGTATCCTTGTCTTGTGCTGGTTTTCAAAGGTAATGCTTTCAGCTTTTGATCATTCAGTATAATATCGGCTGTGGATTTCTCATAAATAGCCCTCATTATTTTGAGATACGTTCCATCAATACCTAGTTTATTGAGAGTTTTTAGCATAAAATTTAGCATGAATTTTATCAAAGGCCTTTTCTGCATCTGTTTAGATAATCATGTGGTTTTTGTCATTGGTTCTGTTTATGTGATGGATTACGTTTATTGGTTTGCATATGTTGAACCAGCCTTGCATTGCAGGGATAAAGCTGACTTGATTGTTTTGGATAAGCTTTTTGATGTGCTGCTGGATTTGGTTTGCCAGTGTTTTATTGAGGATTTTTGCATCAATGTTCATCAGCGATATTGGTCTAAAATTCTCTTTTTTTGTTGTGTCTCTGCCAGGCTTTGGTATCAGGATGATGCTGGCCTCATAAAATGAGTTAGGAAGGAGTCCTTCTTTTTCTATGGTTTGGAATAGTTTCAAAAGGAATGGTACCAGCTCCTCTTTGTACCTCTGGTAGAATTTGGCTGTGAAGCCATCTGGTCCTGGCCTTTTTTTGATTGGCAGATTACTAATTACTCCCTCAATTTCAGAGCTTGTTACTGGTCTATTCAGGGATTCAACTTCCTCCTGATTTAGTCTTGGGAGAGTGTATGTCTCCAGGAATTTGTCAATTTCTTCTAGATTTTCTAGTTTATTTGCATAGAGGTGTTTATAGTGTTCTCTGATGGTAGTTTGTATTTCTGTGGCATCAGTGGTAATATTCCCTTTATCATTTTTATTGTGTCTATTTAATTCTTCTGTCTTTTCTTCTTTATTAATCTGGCTAGTGGTCTATCTATTTTGTTAATCTTTAAAAAAAAAAAACAGCGCCTGGATTCATTGATTTATTTAAGAGTGTTTTCTGTCTATCTCCTGCTGTTCTGCTCTGATCTGTTATTTCTTGTCTTCTGCTAACTTTTGAATTTGTTTGCTCTTGCTTCTCTAGTTCTTTTCATTGTAATGTTATGGTGTCAATTTTAGATCTTTCCTGCTTTCTTCTGTGGGCATTTAGTGGTATAAATTTCCCTCTAAACACTGCTTTAGCTGTGTCTCAGAGATTCTGGTACGTTGAGTCTTTGTTCTCATTGGTTTCAAATAACTTATTTCTGCCTTAATTTCATTATTTACCCAGTAGTCTTTCAGGAGCAGGTTGTTCAGTTTCCACGTAGTTGTATGGTTTTGAGTGAGTTTCTTAAACCTCAGTTTTAATTTGATTGCACTGTGGTCTGAGAGATTGTTATGATTTCTGTTCTTTCGCATTTGCTGAGGAATGTTTTACTTCCAATGACATGGTCAATTTTAGAATAAGTGTGATGTGGTACTGAGAAGAATGTATATTCTGTTGGTTTGGGGTGGAGAGTTCTGTAGATGTCTTTTAGATTCACGTGGTCCAGAGCTGGGTTCAAGTCCTGAATATACCTGTTAATTTTCTGTCTTGTTGATCTAATATTGACAGTGGGGTGTTAAAGTCTCCCACTATTATTGTTTGGGAGTCTAAATCTCTTTGTAGGTCTCTAAGAACTTGCTTTATTAATCTGGATGCTCCTGTATTGGGTGTATATATATTTAGGATAATTAGCTCTTCTTGTTGCAATGATCCTTTTACCATTGTGTATTGCCCTTCTTTTTCTTTTTTGATCTTTGTTGGTTTAAAGTCTATTGTATCAGAGACTAGGACTGCAACTCCTGCTTTTTTCTGCTTTCCATTTACTTGGTAAATATTTCTCCATCCCTTTATGTTGAGTCTATCTGTGTCTTTGCATGCGAGATGGGTCTCCTGAATACAGCACACTGATGGGTCTTGACGCTTTATCCAATCTGCCAGTCTGTGTCTTTTAATTGGGGCATTTAGTCCACTTGCATTTAAGGTTAATATTGTTATGTATGAATTGGATCCTGTCCTTATGATGCTAGCTGGTTACTTTCCCTGTTAGTTGATGCAGTTTCTTCATAGTATCTATGGTCTTTACAATTTGGTATGTTTTTACAGTGGCTGGTACCGATTTTTCTTTTCCATATTTAGTGCTTCCTTCAGGAGCTCTTGTAAGGCAGTACTGGCGGTGACAAAATCTCTCAGCATTTGCTTGTCTATAAGAGTTTTATTTCTTCTTCACTTATGAAGATTATTTTGGCTGGATATGAAATTCTAGGTTGAAAATTATTTTCTTTAAGAATGTTGAATATTGGCCCCCACTCTCCTCTGGCTGCAGGGTTTCTGCCAAAAGATCCACCATTAGTCTGATGGGCTTCCCTTTGTTGGTAACTCGGCCTTTCTCTCTGGCTGTCCTTAACATGTTTTCCTTCATTTCAACATTGGTAAATCTGTCAATTATGTGTTTTGGGGTTGCTCTTCTCAAGGATTATCTTTGTGGTGTTCTCTGTATTTCCTGAATTTGAATGTTGGCCTGTCTTGCTAGGTTGGAGAAGTTCTTCTTAATAACCTGAAGAGTGTTTTCTAACTTGGTTCCATTCTCCTCCTCACTGTCAGGTACACAAATCAAACATAGGTTTAGTCTTTTCTCATAGTCCCATATTTCCTAGAGGCTTTGCTCATTTATTTTCATTCTTTTTTCTCTAATCTTGTCTTCATGCTTTATTTCATTAAGTTGATCTTGAATCTCTGATATCCTTTCTTTTACTTGATCAATTTGGCTATTGATACTTGTGTATGCTTCACAAAGTTCTCATGCTGTGTTTTTCAGCTCCATCAGGTCATTTATGTTCTTCTCTAAACTGGTTATTCTAGTTAGCAATTCCTCTAACCTTTTTTCAAGGTTCCTAGCTTCCTTGCACTGGGTTAGAACATGCTCCTTTAGCTCAGAGGCGTTTGTTATTATCCACCTTCTGAAGCCTACTTCTGTCAATTTGTCAAACTCATTCTCCGTCCAGTTTTGTTCCCTTGCTGGTGAGGAGTTGTGATCCTTGGGAGGAGAAGAAATGTTCTGGTTTTTGGAATTTTCAGCCTTTTTGTGCTGTTTTTTTTGTTGTTGTTGTTGTTGTTATTTTTCTGCATCTTCATGGATTTATCTACCTTTGGTCTCTGATGTTTGTGACCTTTGGATGGGGTTTCTGTGTGGACATCCTTTTTGTTAATCTTGATGTTATTTCTTTCTGTTTGTTAGTTTTCCTTCTAACAGTCAGGGCCCTCTGCTGAAGGTCTGCTGGAGTTTGTTGGAGGTACACTCCAGACCCTGTATGCCTGGGTATCACCAGGGGAGGCTACAAAAGAGCAAAGATTGCTGCCTGTTCCTTCCTCTGAAAGCTTCATCCCAGAGGGGCACCTGCCAGATGCCAGCTGGAGCTCTCCTGTAGGAGGTATCTGTAGACCCTTGCTTGGAGGTATCTCCCAGTTAGGAGGCACGGGGGTCAGCAACCCACTTGAGGAGGCAGTCTGTCCCTTAGCAGAGCTTGAGTACTCTGCTCGGAGATCTGCTGCTCTCTTCGTAACCAGCAGGCAGGAAAGTTTAAGTCTGCTGAAGCTGTGCCCACAGCCGCCCCTTCCCCTAGGTGCTGTGTCCCAGGAGATGGGAGTTTTATCTATAAGCCCCTGACTGGGGCTTCCGCCTTTCTTTCAGAGATGCCCTGCCAAGAGAGGAGGAATCTAGAGAGGCGGTCTGGCTACAGGGGTTTTGTGAAGCTACAGTGGGCTGTGCCCTGTTCAAAATTCCCAGAGGCTTTGTTTACACTGTGAGGGGAAAACGGCCTACCTCAAGCCTCAGTAATGGAAACTCCCCTCCCCCTACCGAGCTCCAGTGTCCCAGGTTGACTTCAGACTGCTGTGCTGACAGTGAAAATTTCAAGCCAGTGGATCTTAGTTTGCTGGGCTCCATGGGGGTGGGATCCCCTGAGCTAGACTACTTGGTTCCCTTGCTTCAGCCCCCTTTCCAGGGCAGTGAATGGTTCTGTCTCACTGGCATTCCAGACGCCACTGGGGTATTAAAAAAACTCCTGCAGCTAACTCAGTGTCTGCCCCAACAGCTGCCCAGTTTGGGGCTTGAAACCCAGGGCCCTAGGGGTGTAGGCATCCAAGGGAATCTCCAGGTCTGCGGGTTGTGAAGACTGGAAAAAGCATAGCATCATGGGCTGGAATGCACTGTTCCTCACAGCACAGTCCCTCTAGGCTCCCTTTGGCTAGGGGAGGCAGTTCCTGGATCCCTTCCACTTCCCTGGTGAGGTGACACTCCACCCTGCTTCTGCTTGCCCTCCATGGGCTGCACCCATTGTCTAACCAGTCCCAGTGAGATGAGCCGGGTACCTCAGATGGAAATGCAGAAATCACCCACCTTCTGTGTTGATCTCGCTGGCAGCTGCAGGCTGGAGCTGTTCCTATTCAGCCATCTTGCCAGCCCATCGAACTTTCTCATTTTAAAACTTGAATTTGATACTATTGGTGATGGAAATGACACATTTTTGTCCTTAATATTTCTTACATATATTAAACAAAGAAAATGTGTCTATAATGGGTTAAGTCATTTATATAAAAGTTTCTCTAATACTCAAAACAACCTCCAAAGGAATATATGTATTTAAATATATGTATTTGACTATATATTGATTACATGTATATATACCCATTATATATATGTACATATATACATGCACACATATACATATTGATGGTGTAGATATATATATACACACACACACACATACATACACATACCCCATCAATGTGTGCCTGAAACTAGTATTCAAGCTTTCCAATTACAGTTGAGGAAACTGAATGAATTGATGTTACTTGCTGAAGTTTACTCAGGAAGTGAATTGAAGAGCTGAACTTGAACCTAGGACTTTCTGCCTCCAAAACCCATGTCCTTATCAGTCTTTCCTTGAATAAAGAAAAAGTTCAAAGTCTCAATGACTGTTTATGTTTCTACTCTAATTTAATTCTAAAAGAAAATAATGAGCCGTTGTCATGATCAGAGGTTTTAGCTGGTCTTAGTTAAGCAGCTTTCCCAAAGCGACTTATCCCCTTCCATGTACTTCGCATCAAAGAGGAATCTTCAACACATCTCGAGCAGTTTATTCTGGCAGCACTCTAACCAGAGGATAGCAGATACAGGCTAGTATCACGGGCCACATATAGTCAGGGGGCAGATGACCGACAGACCAGTAGGGTCTTCATCCAGAGACCATTCTCCGAGTTTGGGAGATCCTTCTTCCTTTCTTATACCTGTATGCGATTAGAAAAGGTCATGGAACCTCAACATTCAGATCCAAATTCTATTCTCCAATCATTGGTCAAAGATCATTCCTAGTCTGTATTATACACAGTGTACACTTTCTTCCTCTGTGGATTCAAAATCCTGTTAATAACCATGCCAATTCCTTTCCCTCTCCCAGTAGCTACAGCTTCAACAGAAAAATTCCAGACAGTTGTCCTCACAAGTTCAAGGTCCAAGAGTCTGGGATGATTCATGAAGCATTCAATCACAGTTTCCACAACAGGCCATGATCTGTGTTCCTTTCAATGAGCCACAGGAATAAGAGTTGAGGAATCTCATTTGGAAGAATGGCATCAAGTAACCCTTCAAAACATTTTGTATGCAATCACCATTATCCTAAATTCTAGAAACAGAATGAGTTAAAAAGATGCTTTTCTCATTATCTCCATAGAGGCCATCTGTGCTGGATCATCATTTCCTAAGACTACACATTGCAAATGCATTTAGCTACTGCTACCACTCCACCATTAGGTGACAGCAGCTGAACTCTGCTCATACTGACATCCTTCAGGTGTTTACAGCCTCTCTAGTTGTTTGGACCTGTCCATACAATTTATTCTAGAGTTTTATCTCTGCCCTCAAGTTACTGCTACCAGTGAGAGTAGCTGATAATTTTGGCTCAAAAATGTGGCAACCACATCATCCTTGACTCTAAAGAGCAAACAAAAATAACAGGGCGTGGCTAGTCTATTGAATGACAGAAATCTGACTGTGAATGTTACTTTCCTCCTTCTCCTTCTCCTTCTTCTTTTTTCTTTGAGATGAGGTTTCTGCTCTGTCACCCAGGCTGGAGTGCAGTGGTGTGATCATGGTTCACTGCAGCCTCCGCCTCCCAGGTTCAAGCTATACTCCCACCTTAGCCTCCGAAGTAGCTAGAACTACAGGCACATGTCACCATGACTGGCTAATGTTTTTTTATTTCTTATACAGATAGGGTTTCACTATGTTGCCCAGGCTGGTCTCAAATTCCTGGCCTCAGGTGATCTGCCCACCTTGGCTTCCCCAAAAGTGCTGGAATTATAGGCATGAGCCACCATGCCTGGCCTGTGAAAGCTTCTTAACTGTAAATCCATGATAAGCACTTGTCTCTAGGACACAGCAGAGAACAAAACAGAAAAACCATCTTTACCCTCATGAAGCTTACATTCTAGAGGTCACTAAATGTATTCATTTAAAAAAAAAAACCGTTCCTCCACTCTGACACTTACAAGATACAATTGCTTGTAAGATACCTAAGCTTTAAATTACATAAAGTCTCATCTTCCTCCGCTGAGATATAATTATACCTAGAGTGGTTATAAAAATAAAAATAGGTAATATAGTAAGCTCTTGAGATAAATGGGATTTATTATTATCATTATCATTATTACATCACTGTTCACACCTATTTTCAATAACCTTATGCACATTAGTTTAAAAAGTACATTTTCTATATGCTCAACCTAATCAGTCAGATGTCCAGTGTGATTCTCTCTTGTAGTTTCTGCATTATATCCACAAAATTCTAACTACATTCCTCCATATTGTCTATGCTCTATCACCTGTGTTTTTAAAATTTTAAGGCCCAATTCACATAAAATAGATCAGGGACATCCTCTCAATCCAATTTGTGTAGCCAAGAGTTAATTTTCCTCTGCATGTTGGGTGCCACCAGAGAAAATGTTGACATGTGGGTGACTCATGGAGTTGGAAACAGTCACAAGGATCAACAAGGTTAGGGAAGCTCTTGCAGACAGAGAGTTGCATGCATTGCAAGACAGGATACTAATGAACGAATTGGTTCAGAAACATTGACTCTCTGCCACTTCTACTGTTTGAGGGAGTTAAACAGAAAAGAGAAGCCAATAAGAAAAAATGCTTGTTTAAAACACTATGCAGGTTGCTGGTGGCGATGGGGGAGGCAGTAGGAAAGCAAGACATGTGGTCCTTATTGCTTCTTTTCCTTCTTTCTTTCTTTTTTTTTTTTTTTTTTTGAAACAGAGTCTCACTCTGTCGCCCAGGCTGGAGTGCAGTGGCGCGATCTTGGCTCCCTGCAAGCTCTGCCTTCAGGGCTCACGCCATTCTCCTGCCTCAGCCTCCCAAATAGCTGGGACTACAGGCGCCCGCCACCACGCCTGGCTAGTTTTTTGTATTTTTAGTAAAGATGGGATTTCACCATGTTAGCCAGAATGGTCTCAATCTGCTGACCTCGTGATCCGCCCCCCTCGACCTCCCAAAGTGCTGGGATTACAGGTGTGAGCCACTGTGCCTGGCCTGTTGCTTCTAAATTACTGTGAAAGTAAATCTCTGTTGTATGGTTATTTTTGAGTGAGAAGCCTATAAGAATAATATTTAAAAAATTTTTTTTCATACAAAAGTGGAGAAGGGAAGACCTACCTGCCAGGGTTAGTAGGAAGAAAATTGGAAAATATACATAGGACCCTCAACATGATGGCTAGGAGGTAGTAGGTTACTAATCCAAGATGTTCCTGTACTTCCCCTACCTTGAAATCATAGAGTATGATCCTCATGATGTAAAAATAAATAAATAAATAAATAAAATCATATAAAAGTAAAAATAAGCTATCTTTAAAATAAACTACCATTGGAGGAGAAGGTGAATGAACACAGAAACAAAACTAATCTCTGGGTGGTGGGATTATAGGTACATTTAGTTCATCCTTCAATTGGAGAAGCAACATAAGGTAGTGGTTTGACTTATGGCTTTTCTTGGCATTGAATCTTGGTTCTGAAACCAACTGTGTGACTTTGGACAAGTTTTACAACCTCTCTGTAATTGAAAGTGGTAATAATACTTACTTGCTTACTAGGAAATTAGTTTACACGTGAGAGGCACATATTAAGCACTATATAAGTGTTTCCAAGTCTCTAATAATGGACTGTGCACTCTTATAATGGGAAGGAATAAACCTTCTTTGATAAAATTTAAAAAGTATTATCCTGAATTTAGTAAGTTTCTGCTACGCCAGAACCTGTTCTAAGCATTTTATATGGGCCAACTAACTCTCATAACAACCCTGGCAGACAGACACCATTATCATCAGAGGTGGAAACACTCAAGAGGGCAGCTGTCACCCATGGAGTTTCTGCAGCCTCACTGTGACACAGGCGGGCAATTCTGCTCATCCCTGGGAGCCTCTCCTATTTTGCCAGGCTCTACAGAGAGCATACCTTGACTCTCATTTGTCCAGAGACTGAGCTGCTCAGGCAGAACACAGATAAAGTGGACTGGCTTCATCTTCTTGTCCTTTACTCTTCTGGCAACCCTTAGGGACCCAGTATGCATACTCCTTTTACACATCCTGTTATCAAAACTAACTCTCATTTCAGGTTTTTACATAGGGAAAGAGAATGGGTTGATGGTCAAAAGACTTGGTTTGAGTGCTTTCTTTGTCTTAAATGCTATGTAACTTTGAACAAGTTACTTATTACAGTCTTAAATTAATATATAAAATTTAGTCCATTGAGAGTTTCTGAGAATAGTTTTCAGAGACAGGAAGAGAGAGAGGGAGACCATTATCCATTAAGATGCCAAATGCTTGTTTGTGAAAACTTAAAAGAGGATGATGGTTAAAACGCCAACATCTACTATAGACTTTTGTGCTAGACTTGAAGTGACAAAAATCACTGTGAACTACCCGCCTCTCCCCAGCTTCCCACCCCTCCCCATGGTGCTATTACAGAGCAATATAGGAAAACATTCTTCCGAGGGTCACAAGAGATTCTAAAATTCAAGGTTAGAGTGTTTGACCTGTTTGATTTCCTATAGTTGCATGGTGCAATGATTTTCATTAGGCATAGTCTCCAGTGATTTAAAACTCAATAAAAGCCCGCAGTTGAAATTTTCAATGTCTTCTGCATATTTGCTGCTACTAAGGAGTAAGAGGAGAGAAAGAGAAGATACCTACAAGGTGACGTTTGTGTGCTTTCACTTATTTCTATTATCCAGAATAATCCCAATTTGAGTCTTCAGCCAGAGCACTATCAAATGCTATAAAAAATGCTCACAACATTTCTTCTCTGCTTTTTCAGAAATTGCCCATTTTGACGCTACTTAGAGCAATATTAGTGTTTTCAGAAAAAAATGCTTCTAGGTAGCATACATACAATTTAGTCTACCACTTTAAAAATTACTCTAACTTATATTTTAGGACCTGGTAAATTTATGGCATAAATTTTTTAAAGCAAATGAATAAAAAGGCTCAGGAAAAAACTCCAAATTTATTTTCACTCTAAGCGTTTTAAGCCCAAGAAAAAAAAAAAAGGAATGCATTTGTTATTTCAACATTTTACAGACTTATTTGCCTTGCAGGTTGCTAGTAGTTATGTGTGTGAAGAAACCATTTATCATCCATTTCTTCTCCATAAGATCTTTTATGAAGGTGACATTTCTAATTTTCTGGTTCACAACATTAGCATCAATTGGTGTAACTGTTTTCAGGGTCACCAGGTAAATATCCACTCAGTATGACAAACAACAACAACAACAGCGTAAAACAACTACTGCCTTTTGTTGACCAGACACTCTACTGGATGAGTTGCATCTATTATTTACAAATTCACAGTGACCCTGCAATGCAGATACTGTTATCCCCACTTTACAGATAAGAAAACTGAGGATTCAAGCATCTACAGATGCTTGATTGAGATCACATGGCTAGCAAATTTCAGAGTCTGAATTACAAAACCAGGTTGATGTTCTTTCCAATTAATCACAAATTACCAAGTCGTTTTATTAGGTTGGTACAAAAGCAATTGTGGTTTTTGCCATTCGCAGTAATGGCAATTACTTTTGCACCAACCTAATTAAAATAAAAATAGAGAGCTGTGCAGAAAAATACAATTGACATAGAAGTTTACAACGCAAATTTGGTACTGCCTCCAGGTTTCTATAGTTGGAGATAGTTAGCAAAATATATCAAAAAATAATTTGGGCTTTGAAATTTAGTGGACCTGGATTCAAAACAAGCTCCACCACCTGGCAAGTACATGGCTTTGGAGAAGTTTATTAATAGCTACAACACTACCTTATAAAATTGGGAAGATTAAATTAGATAAATTTCATAAGTATACGGAGCTTATTACCTATACCTGGTCTGAACTTAAGAAGTGTATTTCTTTAACCTGTTATTTTTTTAAAAAACAGAACATACATTTTAAATTGCCTAAAAAATAGTCAAAAGTAGTTGTCTCATGACTTCTTAATGCCACAGTTATTATATTTGTTTTGTTTGTCACTTATCAGCATGGACCATAAACCACTTTCTTATAGAGAATTTGCGGGATTTTTAAGAGGAGCTGCCTTCCCTGTTGCATGTATGAGAATGAACAACTCTTTTTTTACCACCAGGAAAATAAAGACTACTTTCCTTCTTTAGATGCACAGGTTTCTGGTAGGTGAAAGCAGATTGAATGTGGGTCTGACAAAGTTTGCCATGGGGTCTAATAGGAAATGACATGGAACTGGAACTCAACATGATTTATCACAGTAATTTTTATAAATACCAAAATGAAAAACTTTTTAGATGTTAGAATAAAAAGGTGAATTGACTGTCTCATTAAAGTTCAGTCAGTACTGGCCGGGCGTGGTGGCTTACACCTGCAATCCCAGCACTTTGGGAGGCTGAGGCAGGCAGATCACGAGGTCAGGAAATCGAGACCATCCTGGCTAACACAGTGAAACCCCATCTCTACTAAAAATACAAAAAATTAGCCAGGTGTGGTGGCGGGCACCTGTAGTCCCAGCTTCTCAAGAGGCTGAGGCAAGAGAACGGCGTGAACCTGGGAGGCAGAGCTTCCAGTGAGCCACTGCACTCCAGCCTTGGCAACAGAGTGAGACTCCATCTCTAAAAAAAAATAAAAATCAGTCAGTACTTTTCACAGGTCATTTGAACTGAACCAAAAGGAAATTAAAAGGAATCGAAATACCTATGTCTGTTAGCAACTAGGTGAAATCTGGCCAACACCCATAAATGTCATGGGGTTAGGCCAAAGCTGCTTTGAATGGTGGAGAGATTTGCTTTTCTAAAAGAGCATGGAGAACTGTGTTTACTGGGTCCAGGAAGAAGGGGTAGTTGACTTAACACAAAGTTTTCTTGAACAAGGAGTTCAAGAGAGAGAAAGTTTGGTGGGGCAGGGGGATACACAGGCATGCCCAGCTAATTTTTGCATTTTAGTAGAGACAGGATTTCACCGTGTTAGCCAGGATGGTCTCAATCTCCTGACCTCGTGATCCACCCGCCTCAGCCTCCCAAAGTGCTGAGATTACAGGTATGAGCCACCATGCCCGGCCCAGGTTGAGACTAAAGTGTTGTCTGCCGGGAGGGCTTTGCAGGCATGCCACTGGTCTCACCCAGGGGAAAAGCCCATGGAAAACCTGTCCTCTGCACAATTCTTTTTTTTTTTTCTGACTATACTTTCCCGACAAATTGCCATATTCCATATGATGGAATTTTTAATCTCTGTTCCATACCTTTTGTCACAATTACATTTTGTAATGGCATCATTCTCATGCGTATTCTGCTGGAGTAGTTTTTTGCTCATGGTTGACTTTAAGAAACTCAATACCAGTAGGAAGTGAAATTTATCTGCGTTCTACCCAGGCATTTGTGTATACAGTGTCTATGAAGCTGCATGAAGACAGGGGTCCTCACGCCAGCTGCTCTTTCAGAATAAAAGTGACATATAACCCTTCCAAATGTCTCACAGTTTACAGAGGACTTTTCGTATAAGCAAAGAAGGAGAGTTGCATACGATGTATAGGGCTCTATGCCAAGTGTTTCATTCAGCCCTCACCATTACAAAGATCACCATCTACATTATTCAGTTAAGAAAAACCAAGATTTTAGAGAGGTTCAACGGCCTGTTCAAACCACACAGTTAATAAATGCTAAATTCTGGGCAAAACCTCATTTCTTTTAAGTCTAAGCTCAGACTACTAGAGGAAGATAAAGTTAGAAAAGTACATTGGGGTGGGAATATATAGGACATTGGCATCCAGCTAAGGAATTTACACCTTAAAATTTATTTTATATGTGAGAGAAAATCATTCAAGACTATGACCAAGGAAACTGAGTCTCTTTTTTTTCTTCATTCTATTCATCCCTATCTACATTTTCTCTATGAACCAGCCATTTCATTCATTTATACTCTTCCAATTCCATTAACTCTATTTTGTGAGTCAGCAAACAGGCTCAGGTAAGAAAGGATGGCCATGTCTAGAGCCAGGCAGAGACAAGATTAGAACTCAGATCTCGCTGACCTCAATCAAATGCAGTGAATAGCTTCACGTATCCATGTACATAAATATGTTATGGTAATAAGTATTTGAATATATAAGGTCATATAAAATTTCACCTGAGTATAAATTCCACTGCTAAAAGAGAAATTTCTAAATTTTATACATTTCATAGGGAGAATATCCCAAATGCAACCACAGCCTATAATACAAAGAAAACAGTAAAAACTAAGGAATACAAATAATTGCTGCAATAACCAAGCCGAAGTCATGGGATGTTAAAGTTACTGAACTTCTTCACAAATATCTTGAAAGGAGTGACCCTGTGTTGATGCTGACTAGTCATCATTTTTCTCAGCTAATATCATTGTTGTGCAGAATACCATAAAGTTTAGGAACAAAGAAAATAATTCCAGAATCCTCTACAGAAATTCAAGGAGAAGTGAATTTTTTCCCACTTGTTTTTGCTTTATCATGGCACATTAATTTGATGAAAGTTTCCCTTGTGGATATGAGGAATTGTTTTGACCCTATGTACTTGTATGTTTATTTTGATGATTCTAAATTTGGCAAAGCATTTTTGTCACCATTGATCCTAGGGAATGATTCACCTGTTAGTGAGTCAATAGCTGCATGGGTTTATGATATCATAAGGAATATTGGCTGTCAAGTTTATTTATAGTAATTGATGATTTTTTAATTGTTCTGTGTTCCTGTTCCTAAAATAACTATGCAGTAAGGATCACTTCAGTGGATGAAGAAAAGGGTTGTCAAAGGGGAAAGGGCTTCAGGTTGTGTACAGCTGAGGAGAAACAGAAACAGGGCGTGCCTAAAGAGCCTTTAGAATTGGTCTAATGCTGGCAAAAGCCTAAGCATCCCTCAGGAGCCAAATGAACTTTCATCTCCCATGAGAAATGTCCCTTGCTTTTCCTGGATGAAGTAAGTGGTTCTCTCCTTCCTCTGCATCTCTATCCTTACTTGCCCTTTACTGTCTTTTACAATAGATGACCCTTTTCCTCCTACAACAGTGTCTGAGACGTAGTGTGTACTCAAAAAGTATGTCAGATTACTGAGTTGGTTTATGAGACTGCTCCTACTGTTATACTGTTCTTAAGTATAAGAACTGTGTGTTTTTATTGACTTTGCATCCCCAGAGCCTGGTTTTGTTCCTGAACTTTCATACCTGCTCAGCAGAAATTTGTTGAGATCTGGTATGGGCAATGGTAAACTTAGGTGCCATCAGTCAGTGTTCAAATCCTGGCTCTGGTATTGACTAGCCCTGTAACTTTGGGCAAATTGCTGACCGCCTGATGCCTCAGTTTCCTCATCTGTGACAGAGAACTTATAAGGGATAAAGGAGAACTTATAAGGTAGCAATGAGGGTTAAATGAGTTTCTATATGAAAAGTGCTTAAAACAGAGTAATATCAAGATATTGGTGATGTCACTTACTCCTAGCGGTTGTAACAAGCAATCCTCAATTTCAGTGGCTGAACAAAATGAAGGTTATTTCTCCATTGAAAATGGTTCTTGCCAGGTGGCTATTCTCCAGGTAGTCACTCAAGGACCTAGTTCTTTCTATCTGGTAATGCCATCATCTTTAATGCATGATATCCTAGATTCCATGAATGATGAAAAGAGAGAAAAATTGCACCTGGAAGATTTTCTGAGAGGCCAGGCTTGGTAATGGCATGTGTCACTTACCCTCTGAACAAATCATAGAACCCCACCTAGACACAAGAGGACTGGCACACATATTATGTGTGCTGACATAACATGAGCCAAACTGATGACTGCATAGCATTCTATCTGCATTCATCAGATAGTTACAGGGTTAAACAGATGTTAGCTTTATATATAGGATCAAAAGCTCTACAAACATATAAACAGGTATAGTTAGCTGGGTAGTTTAGCTTCAATTGCTTAAGTACTACTGTTCTAACTTTAAATTAAATCATTTTCTGCACATCTCTCTATATAATCCTGGCACCTGTCCACTGTTCTTGATGCTACCAGCCCATCTGGACCTTTAAATGAGGAATCACAAAGGCCTACAAAGGTAAGGCAAGTGACATAAATGAGCAATGCAGTGGGGGTAGGTGGGGACTGTAGGGCTCTGGGAAGCAGCCCCTGCCCTGCAAAAAGAGCAACTGCTCAACCAGATGCCATGATGGTCACCAGCAGGAACACCATTCTGAACTTACTCAAGTCCTGAACTTTCTCGAGAAAAGCCAGAAGTCATGATTCTTATGTGAAGTCTCCCAAATTTAAAATGTTGACAACTATTTCCAGTGTTTTAAAAAACACTGGTTTGGTAAAATATTTGTTTGCCAAAGAAAACAAAGCCTTTTCAAAGAAATGTTAAAGTAACATATTGGACATATTATCTTAAAAAAACCTGTGAAGGTAATATGTTGATGACAGTTAACACAGTGATCAAACGATGCTGAGAAAACAGTGTGAAAACAGGACTATGACGTGCATAAAGAAGGCAGTCAAAGGCTGGAAACTTTTTTATGAGTTGCTTCCTTCACCAAACAGAGTATGGGCTTATTCTGTCACCGAGCCCTGTGTGTGTTCTCCCTAATACAGGACATGGCCCCTATTCTTCAATGGTGGTGACGTGCATCAACTCTGGAAGCAGTCTACCTAGGCTTAAAGACTGATGCTATAACTTAACCGGCTGTTAGCCCGGCCTTCCTGTTTGTAAACTGAGGCTATAAGTAGTATCCATCTCAAAGGATTGCTGAGTGATTGCAACGAGCTAATAATACATGTGAAATACTTGGAGCATGGCTCATGTGTAGTAAGTTTTCAGTAAATGTTAGCCATTACCTTATTATTACCTCTGACTTGTGAGCTGAATTTGACCTGTGAGCCTCCATGTTGCAATTTAAACCATGGCATCTGAAACTCAACTCAGAAAGCACTTAGCATCCAATAAAACCAAGCTTAGATAATAGTTACTGCTTCTTGGGAATGCCTGGCTTCTCTTGCTTTGCTTTGTCCTGCCCTCATTCTTTGCTCCCTCGTTAATTCTGCTTCTACCTGGTTCTCAAACTCTGTGGCAACATCTCCAATTTTCTTTTTCTTTTCTTCGTTTTTTTGTTTTTGTTTTTTTGTTTGTTTGTGTTGAGAGACGATCTGGCTCTGTCATCTAGGCTGCGGTGCAGTGGCATGATCTTGGCTCACTGCAACCTCTGTCTCCTGAGCTCAAGCAATCCTCCCATCTCAGCCTCCTGAATAGCTGGTACTATAGGCACATGCCCACCATGCCCAGCTAATTTAAAAAAATATATTTTTTTAAGACAGAGTCTCGTTCTTCTTACCCAAACTGGAGTGCAATGGTGCAATCTCAGCTCACTGCTACCTCCACCTCCCAGGTTCAAGCGATTCTCCTGCCTCAGCCTCCCAAGTAGCTGAAATTATAGGTGCCTGCCACCATGTACAGCTAATTTTTGTAATTTTAGTAGAGACAGGGTTTCACCATGTTGGTCAGGCTGGTCTCGAACTGCTAACTTCAGTTGATCCACCTGCCTTGGCCTCCCAAAATGCTGGGATTACAGGCGTGAGCTACTGACAGGGTCTCACATATTGCCCAGGCTGGTCTCAAACTTCTGGGCCCAAGCCATTCACCTTCCTCAGTCTCCAGAAGTGCTGGGATTATAGGCATGAGCCACCACACCCGGCCAACATCTCCAATTTTCAACTTTGTTCTTGCTTTTTGCAACAACAGCTTTATTTTTCTTGGTTTGAACTCAATTTCCCCTAGATAAGGCTTACTGCTCATCCTGACCTCTCACTCCGCTAACCATTAGTGCTAATTACTGGGCTGGCCAAGCTGAAACTCCCAAAAGAAAAAAGGCTTAGAGACCTTAGGCAATTCAACCAAATTCACACAGCCAATAAGGAAAGGAGCTAGGGTCTGAACCAGGTCCTATGACCGCAGATAGGGATCTCAAACTTTCATCCATACTACAGTAAATCTTTATTTTGCTGAAACAGAAATCTGAGTCTCAGGTGATTTGGAAGGAAGCTTCCAAGAACAAACCACTTAGCTTGAAACTCAGACTAACCCAGGAGTCATATCTCAATGGGCATTTTCTGTTCCCAGCTCATTATGGAGGTGTGTAGAATTCCCATGAGGTCATAAAGCTTTGTTTCCTTGTGACAAATAGCCATACCATGAGAGATCAAATTTTAGTGCAAGTTAAAAATGCAGTTAGCTATGAGCCACAGAGCTACTTTAGGAAGTTAGTGAATCAGAACAGAATTAAGAAAGCATTCGTAAAGATCTGGACATTTCTATGAATGAAACCAAGCGTCTACATAGAGAGTCACAGAATGATGGCCCACCAGCTACACCTGGTGATTTGGGGGAAAGGAGGAGAAAGTTGTTAAAAAGAGTCTGAATGCCGTTAAATGGAACATGGACTCTCCAGTATGTATCAGTTACCAGCACTCATTATTGAAACTTTCACTCACTAACCTATTATACGGGATAAATAAGTGCAATGAATTAAGTTTCTATATATAATCTTTTGTATTCCCTCTAGAGAGACCTGCTAATTTTGCTCCCTTATTACTTAAACAACACATAATAGCCAGTTGAAATAATTTAACAAAATGCCTCCTTTTATGAATTTATTAGCTGATTCAAAGGTATGGCCCTGGAATAATGTCATCTGAGGATCATTGAACCACCTAGTCAGTTCAGGTTTAGTTTTATCTCATGGGATGTACCCAGCATATGCCAGACACAGTGCTAAGAACTTCTCCATCTATTTAAATTACACTACACTAAAACCCAGTGCATTTTAGTAGTATTGTTTCTATTTTACAGTCTGGGAAACTTTGTTTTAAAGAGGATTAATAACTTATCCAATATCACATTACTAGGAAACGCACTGGGGATTCTGACTTACCTTCAGTGGTCTTCACCATTTTATGCTGTCTCCTATTTAGCCCTTGGAGATAATTTTCAGAAAAAAACAAGTAGTCTAGAAAAGTATCCATCCATTAAAAATTATTCCATTGTCCTCTCCTATTCCTTGTCATGGCTATGATGGAGTTGAGCATCAGTTGTTTGAAAGATTCAATAACAATTCCTTGGATGGTAGTTCTAATTTTAGCTTTCTGTGGACCTGGTTTCTTCAGGCAATGAATAATTTGCATGGCAAGTTTTCTTCTGCGCAAGACATTAGAGTTGAAACCAAGGACACTTTGAATAGTTTCTTAAGAAAAGTTGGTTTCAGAATTGCATTAAAACTTTCTAAAGATTCAACATTCATAGTATTATTGATTATGCACTTAATGTTTTTATACTTTTTAAGTATCTATTAAATTCTACTTCAACACAATGACCGTTTATATTTCCATAATGATAGTAGTATGACAGTGACTTTTTATGCTCATTTGAAACTCTATTTTTATTCCTGGCAATAACCTTTGTCACTCTGAGGCCGTTCTCTCTCCAGAATTTTAAAAAATATTTAAAAAGAGTGGTGGGGGACGGGTGCAGTGGCTTACACTTGTAATCCCAGACTTTGGGAGGCAAAGCAGGCAGATCACCTGAGGTCAGGAGATGGAGACCATCCTGGCCAGCCTGGTGAAACCCCGTGTCCACTAAAAAAAAAATACAAAAAATTAGCTGGGCATGGTGGCATGTGCCTATAGTCCTAGCTACTGGGGAGGCTGAGACAGGGGAACTGTTTGAACCTGGGAGGCAGAGGTTGCAGTGAGCCAAGATCACGCCATTGCACTCCAGTCTGGCAAGAGAGCAAGACTCCATCTAAAAAAAAAAAAAAAAAAAGAGTGATGGGCATCAGCCAGGACCCAGGTTTTAATCTCATGTCATCAGACTATGTCATATACTACCCAACTTAGTAGAATCAATGACTAACCCTTAGTGTACTTCTGTAATTACTGAAAAAAATTTTTTCTTATCTCACTCTCACTCATTTCAATGCTATTTCATCACAATTCTTGGTAAATTCTGTAGATCAGCGTCTGGCCAGGTAATAAATACTCTAGGCTTTGCCGGCACAAAAATAAGGATGTCATGAGGTAGTTACATGACAGCAGAAAACTCCTGCCCCACCCTACCCATCCCATTTGCCCAGAGTGCCACCACTGTCAATTTCATCGTCTGCCCCAGTGACCCAGATTCCAGAACACTCTTTCCTCCTGGAGAGCTCAGCCATCTCAGCTTGGGCAGCTGACCAGAGGATGTGAAGTGACTCACTGAATCGCTGACTCTGGGGATGAGATTTCACAGCTTCATGCCCAGTAGTTGACAGAAGGGGAGTTTCTGATGGGTAGGTGATGACCAGCATGAGTCTTGAGGAGTGGCAAATTATGGCCACCAGCCAGGAGGCTGGCACTAAGAGAGGAAGTGGGCATGAGATTGGGAGATTCACTGGCTTGTCTCTGCTTCACAATGCTAGGCAGCTTTAGCAGGGCCAAGACCCATATAAAACCAGCCGGTGGGCCACTTTGGGCTGTGGTTTGATATCCCTTGATGTAAATTATCATTTCAGTATCTCCATCTCTTAATCTGTAACCTCTTTTCTTCCAATGATCTTGTGCCCACCCAACCTCAGATACTCATTACCATGATTATGTGTTAGCCCTACCAAAAACTGCAACCACTCCCCATAAATCCAATTGTAAGTTTCCACTATCTTACACCACCTCCCATCTTTCCAGAGCATTCCCTTTAGTACTTCAACAATTCTTCAACCCACTGACTGACAATCCACTGACTCTACTTTGTTTTCCCTGTTTTCCACCATCTACAGTTTTTCCATATCTGGCTTAAAATTACAATCATCCCTCCCTTCTATACAACTCTAACTCTCTTGCCATTTTCTGACTTCATTATCCCACCTGGCACAATCCCAGCCCTGCCTAAATACAATTCTCTGCCTGCTCCATACTGTACCCACACAGCTGAACAGAACTGAAGAAAAACACAACCATACTGGCTGGCTTCACTTTATTATTATTTTATTTTGAGACAGAGTTTTGCTCTTGTTGCCCAGGCTGGAGTGTAATGGCACAATCTCAGCTCACTGCAAACTCCTCCTGGGTTCAAGTGATTCTCCCGCCTCAGCCTCCCGAGTAGCTGGAATTAGAGGTGCCCAACACCATGCCTGGCTACGTTTTGTATTCTTAGTAGAGATGAGGCTTCGCCATGTTGGTCTCAAACTCCTGACCTCAAGTGATCTGCCCACCTCGGCCTCCCAAAGTGCTGGGATTACAGGCATGAGCGACAGTGCCTGGCCACTTTAAATTCATATCCCCTACCCACTAGTGGCCGTAGTGCTGCCTGGTCACCCCACATTCACTCATTCTCCTAGATTAACATTACATGTTGCCTCTTCTGCCCTACAAGATCTAATATCTTTTTGTTCTCAGCTGATGAATGTGCTACCTATTTCACTGAATAAAGAAATCAGAAGATATAATTCCCACAAGTTCACACCACTGTGTCTACCCATCCACTCACATCTGAGCCCAGAGAGTTTCCCTTTACTCCTGGGCATGCTCTGTCCATGTTCCTCCCTAAAGCCAACTTGGGCATTAAATCTCTTCCACACTGCTTATTCAAGAACATTGTTGCTGAAATTCTTTTCTCTCTGCTGCCTCACCAACTTTTTCTCTTTATTGGGTCAAATGTTCAAATGTACAAGAATGCTGCAATTTCTGTTAGCTCCAAAATATTTCTTAACACCACATGCGCTTAAACTACTTCCTCATTTCTCCATTCCTTATTGATTAATGTAGATACTTATGGACACTTACTGGTTCCCAATTTCTGTCTTCCTATTCTGCCATCTATTTAAATCAGGCTTTGCGCCCTACACTCCACCAATACTGCTTTAGTCAAGGTCACTTGCTTCCAGTTATTGAAGCCAATAAACTACCCATTTTAGTTTCTCATCTTAGTTAAACTTTCAGTAGCATTTGATACCATTGATCATTTTGTTCTTCTTGAAGCTTTCTGCACTTATCTTCCAAGAGGCCACACCCATATAGTTTCCTCCCACCTCACTGAGGTCTCTTTCTTAGACTTCAAAGTTTCCTCATCTCCCCACCCTCTAAACCTTTCAGTGCCCAAGAGTCCTTACACTGCTTCTCCATTTATATTCATTCTTTTGGGGACCTCATCCAGGCTTATGACTTTAAACAGTATCTCCACACCAACATTTAATTTCTATCTCTAGTCCAGATTCTTTCTTTGACTGCAGACTCATAGTACCAATTTTCTGTTCTGTGTCTATTCTTGGATTTCTAAAAAGTATTTCAAACTTCACATGTTCAGGAGAATTTTATTTCTGATAATAAGATTACCTGGGTACCTGAATCAATCTTTTGCTGAAAAATAAAATTCCTGGATTAAATTTTTCTTAAAAATATAAATAATCAGGTAATAAAGTAACTCTTAGGACTTAAAGGAAGCAGAGATTTTGAATGATTAAGAGTATTGAAGCTTACTTTCACACCCAGGTACATTGCCCAATAGAATAACTATGAGGTTCAATTTCCATGGTTCATATGGTACATGGAAAAGTTGGGGGAAAAAACCCAGCCTGCCAAAGATCAGAAATCAAATAGGCAGTGCTCTCCTTATAAAACTTGGACCCCAAAATGGCTACTCCATTTATAAGTGACCTAGAAATAAAACCCCTCCCAGCCACTGGACAACTAGTATTGAATGGAAGAGAGAAAATAATAAAAATTTCTAACAACAAATCAGTTCTTTCGTGATTTTCAGCCTGAATTGATAGTACCAGTATGGGCTGAGAATTTAATTTATGATGACTGTAGATTTACTGGTAGTACCTCTAGGCATCTAGTAGAAGCAAATGCAAATCTTCTTAGGAGGAACCCGCATTTATCCTAGGCTTTAAAGAATTCCCACAAACAAAATTCCAAGGTAAATGAAAATATCACAGTTAGAACCAAACAAAAAACAAAACAAAACAACAAAAACCTCTAAATGTGTAAAGAAACAAGTTACCATGAACAAGAATCAGCAGAAACAACAGGCACTAGAAATTTTATTTCCATTCAGAAAATGGAATTTATTCAACAAACTATAAACTGACTGTGTTAGCTACTTTTAAATAACATTTTTTAAAGATAGCCTTGAAATATATTCCAGGAACAAGACACTATGAAGAATATAGAAGAAGTTTTAAAAAGAGTCAAATAAGAATAGAAATAAAAATATTGAAGTTGAAAATGTAATGGATTTATTTGTGAGAAGATTAGACAGAGTGTTTCAAAAAGAATCTAAAAAAAACTGAAGGATACATTTAAATACATTATGATAAATACAACGCAAAAGACAAGGAGAAGGAAAATACAAGAGAATATTAACATATATGAAGAATCGAGTAAAATGGTATAACATTTATTCAATCAAAATAACAAAAGGAGAAAAGAAAGAGAATGGAGAAAACATAGGTGATATTTTAAAAATAACAACTCTCTTCCAGAACTTATGAAGGATTCCAATTCAGAGTCCAGTGAATTCCAAGCAGGATAAATGAAAATAATTTCACACTTAATCATATTACATGCAATACACTCAAGACAGATCTTAAAGGCAGAGAAACAAGACAGATTCCCTTGAAAGGTGTGACAGCTGGTTTTACAACTGAGTTCTCAATTGCAGCATGAGAAGTCAGAAGACAAAAGAATCATATCCTCAGTGTACTGAAATAAACTTACAATGTCTAAAGCTGAACTCCTGATCTTGCCCCTTTCACAAATCTGATGTCAAATCCACATTTACCACTCTGCTCTAAGTCAATAGATAGAAGACTATAATCACCATGATCTCCTAACTGGTGTCACTGCTTCGACCCTTGCTTACCCACAGCTATTCTCAACACAGCATTGGAGTGAATCTTTAAAATACGCAAATTATATCTTGGCACAAAACCTCTCTCTCTCAAAGCAAAGGCTGATGTCCTCCTAATCACCTAAGTGCTATGATCTATGGTTTCCCTGTTAGCATCAGACCTCAAACTCTACTTCCGTCCCACTGGCCTCTTTGCCATTCAGCAAACCATCCAGGCATGCCCCATTTGATTCTATGCAGCTATGTTGCCTCTCCCTGTAATGCTCTTTCCCCTATATCTACATGGCTCACTCTCTCACCTCCTTCAAGCTTCAAATCTTTGCTCAAATATCACCTTCTCACTGGAGACTTCTTTAACTACTATTTAAAATTACACTCTTCTCCCCTTTTAGAACCTTCTCTATCCTCTTTACATGCTTATTTTTTTAGTAGCAGAATTGCCATCTCATGAACTTTTCGTTTTACTTTAAAAAAAGTATTTGTCTCTACCATTACCACCACTATCCTGCAACTCAAATAAAACCTCCATAAAGTGCAAGAATTTTTATCTGTTTTGTTCACTGCTATATCCTCAACACTGAGAATAGTAACCAGAACATGGTAAGTACTTAATGAATATTTTATCTGGATAAATGAATGGATCACTCCATTTGTGTTTTTTCTTACTTTTTATTGAATCTTGCATTTGCAAACAAATCTCAAGTACACAGATTGATGAAGTTTTAGACAAATATATGTCCATGTAACCACCACCCTGATAAAAATATAGAACATTTTCATTACTCCAGAAAATTCCTCTATGTTCTTTTGTAGTCAGTACCTTGTCCAGAGGTATTCTATCACCCCAGATTAACTTTACTTGTTCTTAAATTTCATATATATATATGGCATTGTACAACATGTACCTGATGTCTTTCATTCAGCATAATGTTTTTCTTTTATTAAATTGACATACAATTCACATACCATAACATTTGCCTTTTTAAAATAGACAATTCAGTAGGTTTTAGTGTGTTCACAAAGTTGTATAACCTTTTGTGCCTAATTTCATTCACTGAGCACAATGTATTCAAGTCTCATACATGTTTTAGCATGTTTCAGTACTTCATTTCTTTTAATAGCTGAATTAGTACACTACATTTGTTTATACATTCTTCAGTTGGTAGGCATTTGGATTTTTCCACTTCTGACTATTATGAATAATGTTGCTATGATTTGTGTACAAGTTTTTGGGTGACCATAGTTTTTTCTCTTAGGTATAAACCTAAAAGAGAAATTATTGGGGTTTAGAGTACTCCTATCTTTAACATTTTGAGAAATTGCCAAACTGTTTTCCAAAGTGGCTGTATCATTTTACATTACCATTAGCAGTGTCTGAAGATTCCAATTTCTCCACATCTTTGCCAAAATTTTTATGTCTGTCTTTTTGATTATTGTCCTCCTAGTGGGTATGAAGTGGCATCTCATTGTTGTTTGATTTGCATTTCCTTAATGACTAATGATGTTGATTTCATGTGTTTATTTAACATTTTTATATCTTCTTTGGAGAAATGTCTTCTCAAATCCTTCACCTATTTTTAAAATTGGGTAATTTCTTTGTTCAGTTATATAAGAGTTATGTATAGATTATGGAAAGTAGTTCCTTATCAGATATATGATTTGCTAATATTTTCTCCCATTCTGTAGATGTCTTTTCATTTTCTTGATAGCATCTTTTGAAGCACAAATATTTTTTGTTTTAATGAAGTCACATTTATTTATTTTTCTTTCTTTGCTTGTGCCTTTTTTGTTATATTTTTAAAATGAGCCAAGTGCTGTGACTCATGCCTATAATCCTAGTCCTTTGAGAGACTGAGGCAGGAGGATTGCTTGAGGCCAGGAGTTCGAGACCAGCTTGGGCAACATAGCAGGACCCAATCTCTATAAAATATTTTTTAAAAATTAGCTGAGTGTGATGCCCCTTGCCTGTCGTCCCAGGCCAAGGCAAGAGGATCGCTTGAGCCCAGCAGTTCAAGATTGCAGTGAGCTGCAGTTATGCCACTGCACTCCACCCTGGGCAAGAGTGAGACTTCATCTCTTAAAAAAGTGAAAAATAAACGCATTAACATTAAAAAATTGAAAACCATTGTCTCATTCATGGCTATGAAGATTTACATGTATATTTTCTTCTGAGTTTTATAGTTTTGGCACTTACATTTAAGTGTTTGATATGTTTTGAGTCAATTTTTGTATATAGTATAAGGTCAGGGTTCAACTTTATTATTGTGAATAAAGCGGCAATACAAGTTCTTAAACAGGTCTTTT
The DNA here is from genome assembly GCF_000951035.1 of Colobus angolensis palliatus. Classification (NCBI taxonomy): domain Eukaryota; kingdom Metazoa; phylum Chordata; class Mammalia; order Primates; family Cercopithecidae; genus Colobus; species Colobus angolensis. The sequence continues at coordinate 9,105,562 of NW_012110919.1, forward strand.
CTAGGTAAATGTGCTAATTTCTCTTACTATACATCTAAGAGTGAAATTGCTGGGTTATAAGTAGGTATATGTTTAACCTTAGTAGAAACTGCCAAACAATTTTCCCTAACGATTAATGATATTGAGTGCATTTTTACATGTTTAAAGGGCATTTTATAACTTCTTTTATCAAATGATAAAAGTCATTGCCCATTTTTATTCAGTCTTTTGATTTTTGGTTTGTAGGAGTTCTTTATTCTGAATACAAGATCTTTGTCAGATAAATGCATTGTGAACATTTTATCTCAGTCTGTGGCAAGGCTTTTTATGTTTTTAATGGTATGTTTTTTGAGCTGAAGTTTTTTTTAATTTGATAAAGTCCATTTTTTCTTTATTGTTAATGCTGTTTGTGTGCTGTTTAAGAAATATTTTCCTGCATTCAGGTCATGAAAATATTCTTTTCCATGTCACTCTAAATGCTTTATACACTTTGCTTTCATATTCAGATTCATGATCCATTTCTAATAATTTTTGTGTGTGGTACTTCATAAGATTTACTTTTTCCATAGAAATACTCACTAATCTCAACAGCATTTATTGAAATGGTTCTATTTTCCTATTGAAATGCATTAGAGTTTTTGTCAAAAAATTTATTGGTTGTGTAAGAGTTTCTATTTCTAGACTTTCTTCAGTTCTGTTGCCCTCTTTGTCTAGCTGTACACCAATATCACACTGCCTTAATTACTGTAACTTTATTATAAGTCTTGATTCTGGTAGTATAAGCAGTCTAACTTTGTTCTTGGCTATCTTAGGTTCTTTGCATTTCCATATAAATTTTAGGATCAGCTTGTCAATGTCTACCAAAATAAATAAATAAATAAAACCTGCTGGGTTTTAATTGAGAATCAATGGAATCTAAAGATCAATTTGAGGAGAGCTGATATTTTAACAATATTATCCATAATGATCTCTTTATTTATTTAACACAGTTTTAATTTCTCTCAGCTATGTGGTAGTTTTCAAGTTTTTATTGTAGAAGTTTTGCACCTCTTTTGGTAAAAGTATTCTTATGTATTTGATGCTTTCAAAAACTAATGTAAATGATAACTTTTAGGCTTATTTTTAATGCATTTATTGCCCTAAGATAAAAAATGTAATGGATTTTTATGTTAATCTTTTATCTAGTAACTTTGCTAAATTTAGTAGTTTTAGTAATTTGTTTGAACATCCCTTCAGGTTCTCGGATTACATTTTCTTTTAATTTTACTAGTAGTAGTCCTACCGATTTGACATTATGTCTATAAGTCAATCTCTACTTCTTTTTTTTTTTTTTTTTGAGACGGAGTCTTGCTCTGTCGCCCGGGCTGGAGTGCAGTGGCCGGATCTCAGCTCACTACAAGCTCCGCCTCCCGGGTTCACGCCATTCTCCTGCCTCAGCCTCCCAAGTAGCTGGGACTACAGGCGCCCGCCACCTCGCTGGGCTAGTTTTTTGTATTTTTTAGTAGAGACGGGGTTTCACCGTGTTAGCCAGGATGGTCTCGATCTCCTGACCTCGTGATCCGCCCATCTCGGCCTCCCAAAGTGCTGGGATTACAGGCTTGAGCCACCGCGCCCGGCCTAATCTCTACTTCTTACTTTTAATTTGCTGGGAGGAATTGGAATAAGGTGAGAAAGTAATCTAAATGAAGACGCACAGGACCCAAAGATAAAAATAGACAGAATATTATTCTTGTTGAGCTTTCTTTTTCTCATCTTAGCTTTTTTGTTTTTCATTATGAATATACTTCCAGGCTGGAAAATCTCTGGCATTTTCTAGAGGAAAGCAAGAATTTAACAGTGGCATCTCTGGAAATTATTCCCAAATTCTCTCTTTTCTATCTGTTCCCTTGATTGTCTATTATTCTTGAATTCTGAGGACTAGAAGATTATACCATATTTTCAAACTTTTCCATCCTTTCCAAAATTGGGAATTACCGTGATGGCAACAGAGATATAATAAAAGGCTAAATCTATAAAATGATTTGAAGGTCTTATTGAGAGATAACATAAAAAAGTTAAAAGAGCCCAGGTTTGGCAAGAACTTAGATTCAAATCTCCTCTCTTCCACTTGCTACATGAATAACTTTGAATACATCACTTTTGTAAATTTTATTTTCTGCAACTCAGCAATGGAGATATTAGTTATCTTCACTCAGGGAGACTGTGAGGGCTCGATAAGATGACACCCCAAAACACCTGGCCCCGAGTCAGGTGTGCCATAGACAGTCAGTACTAGTTCCTCCACCCCCGTTTAGAGACATACCACACAAACTCTTCCTATGAAAACTTGGAATGTGAGTCACTGGAAATTAATCTGGTATTTTATTTTATTTCTATTTTTAAACTCCAACCATATCTCAAAATGTTATTTTATTTCAGAAGAATTTAAAATGTGAAGAATTTGCTATCATCTCTTATAATAGTGGTGATTGGTCGGGGGGCATTACAGGTTCACATCACTCCAGTTCGGTCAGACCCTGGTGCTTCACTCCTTTCCTAAATATCCCTTTCCCATTCCTTTTAGCAGCTTTCAAATCTTCTCTATTCTTTTCAAGACCTCAAGGATTTCTCATTTCCATAACTATCAACAGAATATTTTTTTTTTTTTTTTTTTTTTTTTTTACGGAGTCTCGCTCTGTCACCCAGGCTGGAGTGCAGTGGCGTGATTTCTGCTCACTGCAAGCTCTGCCACCTCCTGGGTTCACGCCATTCTCCTGCCTCAGCCTCCCAAGAAGCTGGGACTACAGGCACCCGCCACCATGCCGGCTAACTTTTTTGTATTTTTAGTAGAGACGGGGTTTCACCGTGTTTGCCAGGATGGTCTCGATCTCCTGACTTCTTGATCCACCCGCCTTGGCCTCCCAAGAGATTTTTTAAAAATAAAAACTATCAGCCATAAAACTACCTAGACCCCTCCTCACCTCTTTATCTCTCTGGCTCTTCACTTCTTATTTATTTGCCTTCTCATTTCAAACGTATTTTCCCCATTCTTTCTACAGAAAATACCTTTGGTTATCTGCTTTACATCATATTCTTCAATCTCCCCACAATCTCACTCAATTATGCCTTCCCTCTGTATTTCTTTACACCTTGATTCCTCAATCTAAACAATCCCCTCCCTCTGGTTGTCAACTAGGCTGAGAGTTTGGGTCTAGCCTGTCTTCTCATCCTTTGCTAGGTCTTTGAAATTCTCTTGTACTCTATCCACTCTTCTTTGCTAGTGACTCAAATTCTCAGCTCTGGCTCTGACTTCATGCATGAGCTCAAGACCAACGTCTCCTACTGCTGCCTGCTTGGTGTTCTCACTGGGGTATTCCCATAATTCAAATTTAGTGAGGCCAGAATGGAAATGTTATAAACTATTCTATGTACCCACCCTCCTTTGCACTTTACCCTGAGGAATGTCAGGGCCTCTATGCTAATCTAGCAGGGAAAGGGAGGAATTGGAACTAGCAGTCTAGAGCTACAAAAAAAAAAAAAAAAAAAACTCAATGATCAAGCTAATAAGGCTAATTACCACAGGAATGACATACACAAGAGAAACTAACATAGTGGAAGCAGAGATCAGGAGCCTAGAACAATGTGGAAGTTAGGCAGATGGGAGTATATGAGTCATCCCCTGGTTAGGAATGTAGTTCCATTTAATGGTTGAGGATGCAAAAGGAGAGCTCCCAGGAATACAGACCTGACAAATGCTTGTCACAGTTTCCGAGCCCAGCTCAATGAAAGGAGTGGAAAAAAACATAGTTTTCCTTGCCTCAGTGATGGAATTTAGTACACATTGATAGAATTTAGTGCAAGGCTAGGGTTAAGTAACAATAGGACAAATACAGAAAGTATGAGGTGAGGGTTCCTTACAGATTAATTGGGTCAAATGTATTCTCTCAACAGATCTTTACTGGGCACTAACTGTGTACAGAATGATGCTAACCTGGGAACTGGGAATACAATTGGGAATTCAAAAAAATTCAGCCAGACATGGTGGCTCATGCCTGTAATCCCAGCACTTTGGGAGGCCGAGGCAGGTGGATCACCTGAAGTCAGGAGTTTGAGACCAGCCTGATCAACATGGTGAAACCCCATCTCTATTAAAAATACAAAATTAGCTGGGTGTGGTGGCACATGCCTGTAATCCAAGCTACTCAGGAAGCTGGAGGCAGGAGAATTGCTTGAACCCAGGAGGTAGAAGTTGTAGTGAGCCGAGATCGCACCACTGCACTCCAGCCTGGACAACAAGAGTGAAACTCCATCTCAAAAAAAAAAAAAAATCATACTACACAGTACTTTTTCTTATAAGCAGTATGGGGAAAACTGTAAAACAGTTAACAGACAATTACAACATGGGGAGTGGGGTATGACACCCAGATGGGGAAGCACAGTGGGTCGGGGGGACAGTTAATCCAAAGTCATAATAAAATATTTTATATAGGAAAAGCTTTTAGGAATCTACGAAAAGTTGGTGAGCATTTTTCGTGCTATCTGGTGGTCCAGCATGTTTGAGTCCTGTTTGAATCCAGGGGAAATGTCAAGCCTTATACACTCTACCTCCCCAGTTTAGAACCCAGAAAACTTGCCACCCCAGCCTCCTTTACAGCTGAGGCACAGGTGCTTTCCCTAAATTGCACCATTCAGCCTCAGCTAGGAGAGATTTGGATTTAGAATTAAGAGAGTCAAATACAAAGGCCCCACATGGAACAGTTTGGCCTTCAAGGCACCCGGCTTCTATGTCTATGTCTACACTAGTAGGAAAGCCAGGTGCTTGGCTCAGGCTTCCCATCTATGCTGATGACAGTGGAAATTCCAGTCAAGTCAGGTTCCTGGCTGTGGTTCATGTCTAGCACCCAAGGCTAGTTGACGTTAGTGGTGACAGTTTCCTCATTAGGTGAATCCTGCAGTATGGCTTGGGGCACTGTCCATGTAAGTGAGACTCGAGCTTGATTAGCCAGCATGCTCTGAAATTTGACGAGCTGTGTAAGATCCTTTTCTGCTTACTAAGCCAGGTTTAGTTTCTACCAGCTGAAACTAAAAAAAATCTCAACAGACACAAAAGACTTTCTGTAGGAAGTGATGTCTAAACTGAGATGTAAAAGAGAAATAGAGTTTAGCTAGGGAAAGGGCAAAGGGAAAGTGTTTGGAGCAGAAGAAACAATAGGAACCAGTGGGGTGGTAAGGAGAGCATTGTGTATTTAAGGTACTGAATCTCAGAGATCACTTTAAGAAGTCCTTCAGCAAGACTGACTCGGCAAATGGGCAGGATTGAGGCTGTGGTTGGAGATCTCAGTGCCAAAACTAAAAGGCTGGGACAGGCTTGTACCGACTTCATTATTCTCCTAGTCCTGTTTGCTGCCTCCAGGAATGATGTTTTCCCAAAACCCTTTAGCCAAGGTTGAGTCTTAATCACCTTCATCTCCGAATGAGTCATTGGCAAAGAGAACGTGGAGAGCAAGTTGTCAATCAGGAAATACTTTCCAACATGGACCGGAAAATGACCTGTGGGAGGTTCATGCAACAGAGGTGTCCAGTGGACGGACCTTCAACACAGCACAAAAGTGTAAGAAAAACCTTTAATCATGTCATTGGCTCAATTTCTCTGTCTCCATGCTTTTACCCAGCTATCCTAGTTCATATTCCATCCACCCCATCCACCACACCTGAAGACCCACTGTTCATTCCAGGTTAGCAAGCACCAGCCACCCAAGTGTCAACTTCTGAGACAGAAGTATAATAAAAGATTTTATTATAAATTTGGCAACACTGGCCTCAATGGACCGATGACTATTTAGTACTTGAAGACCTTAGAGCAGCATGCTCCCAGGATATTAATATATATTGTTATAAAAGTGGTTCTAAAATCAAACAAAACTGACAAACGCTCATTAAAGCATAGCTTATGTGTTGAGGGACATCTCTGAATTTTTAATGTTCACGGAAACCTCCAAGATGAGGAAAAAGTGTGCAGCATGTTCCAAATGTATTTAACGACTACCGTGCAGGGCTAGTGTCAAGGCAGGTGACCCACAGAATCCATCTCAGGTCATTCTTTCTCCCTGACATGACCCTGAGTCATGTTAAACTGAGTCTCGGGTCAGTATGTACCAGACAAAGAAAGAAACTAATGAACAGAAACACAACTCAGGACATGTCACTAGTCCAATGACTTCTGATTTCACTGAGATGTTGTTTTCCATTTTATGAGAAAGACCTAGCTCCACATATCTAATATTTTCCTTTTTTGCCAGGGCCTTTTACTTCCTTTGTTTTTATTACTAATTTCTCCCCTGTGGTGGTGGTCTTCCTCTGTCTTGTGGAGAGAGTTTCTTCATTAAATTCACCGGGGAATTCTATACTTGCACAGATCCCATCAGATTTTCACATTCTAACTGTAGGTCTGACACATTTTGCAGTAAAGATACATACATCTAATATAAACAAAATCAGTGCTTTGAGGGGCGTAGGAAAAGTTTAATGAGATAATCTGTTCTTAAAAAGGCAGAGGGTACACATCAAAAATAAAAGTTCAGGAACCAAAGATCAGTTATAAATCAGGATGGAGTAGGTAGTGGAGAGAGAAATCCTAGCCCCCCCAAAATGCTATGAATCTGCAGCATGCATGGAGAATCTACTTCCTGATTTGTTGTCTCAACATAGGGAAATGAATCAGATTTACCTTGTCATCTGAGACTAGCACACACCAAACAAACAGAGCCTTCCATATTTGCCTGTAACAGCAGTTCTCAAACTTTTATCGGCATCGTAACCACTGCAAAAGCTTGGTAAAACTGATTGCTGGGTGCCACCCCAAGAGTTTCAGATTCCGTAATGCAGGCATTTCTATCAAGTGCCCAGGTGATGCTAACAACGTTGTTCTGGGAACCACACTTGGAGAAATCAGGCCTAGACAATAGCAAACTAGGCCCTGGGGCCAATCTCATAGTGACAGGCACTTTTTCTTTTTCTTCTTCTTTTTAAGAACATGTGAAAGGCCTTATAGCAAAATGCTAGACTGCAGACATTTATATGGTCAGAGAGATACAACTGGGTTCAATATGAAACATTCCACTGTCTGAGGTCCTAAAACAATTTACTTACCCTATCCAAACTTCAAACATCCTATCTGCAAAATTAGATAAGAACAATCTGTTGTGAGGATTAAGTAGGGCAACACCTATGAAGCTCTCAACAGAGATCTTGGCACTCAGTAAAGGGTGATCATAGTGAGTGCTGTTTTGTCAATTTTCAAAGAACCTTGATGATATCCTAAGCTTCAAGTTCTGAGCAAAGAGAGCCTGGGTGTTTTGAATATCGTTTATCAAAAATCCAATGGGCAAAATGTATTAAATCTCCAGCCTTCCAGGACATGAACCAAGAATTATTATAGAATTCATCTCAAAATCACTGAAATTATTTTTTGTTGTTGTTGTTGTTTTGTTGTTTTGTTTTTTGTTTTAAAAAAGGTTCCTTTTTGATAGGGGAATGTTTTCTCCAATAGCTTTTGCCTTTACATGGTTCCCATCAGCAGCAACAGGAGTTAGAATTTGGAGCCTGCAGGCAAAAAAAAAAAAAAAAAAAAATGCAGAAGTGTTTCTTTACTCATTACTAATTGAGCTTCCTTTATCTGAAAATTTGAAATCTGAAATGCACCAATGAGCATTTTCTTTGAGTGTTGGGTCAGTGCTCTAAAAGCTTCAGATTTTCGAGCATTTCAGATTTTGGGTTTTCAGATTTGGGATACTCAAACTATACTAATGTTAAAATACTTGCCAAATAAGTAGGTCTCTGACTGAGAACAGTCCTGTATTTTGGGGGCATCCTTGGGTCTCAGTGTAAATAAAATTCTTCAGGGTCTTTCCCCCTGATCTGGCCCTCTCTCTCATTAGGCTACATGCATGCATGGTACTTCTTAACATTTTGCACAATTGTTATCATTTCATGAATTATTTGTAAAAAGTTGTTTAATGTCTGTTTTCTCCCATCTAACCTGCTTTTCGTGAGAGGACCATGTGTACTAAGTTTTCCACTGTACCCGCTAGAACAAAACCCGGAACGTAGATGGCACATAGTAAATATTTGATGAATGTCAGACCAAATGCCCAAATCCCCATTTTGAATAGCAGAATAAGAAAAGCAATATATTTTTCTTGTGGATATTTCAAGAATACATGTATTTGATAAGGAAAAATTAAGATATAACTCTTCCAACATATTTTTGATGATTGGATTTTGGAATTTCCCACCAAATTCAGGACTTTATTAATCCAATTTAAGAGACAAAAACAAAAGCTCCTAATACAGGAATTTTTACTTAATAAGAAGGAATGAGCTATTTGGAAATGTTTTATACACATTGGAAAGTTAAATAGCGGTAAAACATCCACAAAGTATTTGGCAAAATTCATTCGAGTCAGTTGTATTATTTTCTCTTGAAAACACTGACCTTTTTCCTTATTACTTTGTTTATGCCCTCCAATACAGATATAAATGTAAATGTATTTCTGGGCCTTTGCTTTTCTTTTCTTATTTTAAATTACCTCTCCACTTCACCACAAATTGTATACTTGGAGTTCCATTTGTGGCCAAAATGCAATTGTTTAATTGCGCAATATGCAATTTGTAATATAATTATGCTGGTCAAATTATTTCCTGGGCTTCTCAATTACTGTGATTACATTTGTTAAGTTTACAAGCCACATGCTATTATTCTCCTTTCCCTCTGGTTGGTAAATAGTTTATTTTGCTTTTAGTTCTAGGGTTCAGGGCTTTGAGTGGGTGTCTTAAGGGGGAGTAAAATTTGATATCTTGTTTCTACCACTACAGCCCCACTTGTGTTAATGAAGATGGGAGCTGAAGCTGAAAAACCACAAATGACTTTTACTGTTATGCATCCACTCAACACTTAGGAAGAGAGATTGATGATAGCACATTTCAAATTCATCTTCCAGAACATTCCATTTCAGATAGAGAAAATGGCCAACATTTATTGGATGCTTTCTATGTGTCAGGCACTAGACTAAGCAAGCACTTTACACACATTTAAATATTTATCTTCAGAACAAACCTGTGAGGTCAATACCATATTTGTCATGGTGTCTCAGTTTAAGTTCCCCAAAAAGCAGACAAAGCACTTGTACGCAGGTCGTTTATTTTAGGGATCAATCACAAGGGAAAAGAGTGGGGACTGGGAAGAGTGAAACAGGGAAGAATGGAAAGCCAGCCCAAGGGTGTGCTGTCTGGTTAATTTACTGTGTGGGCAACTGGAGTTCTAACTGGTGAGGGCAGCTCTGAGGAATGGTGCGGAAAGTGCTCCAGAATTATGTGTCTGAGGCTCTGAAGAGGAAAGTACTTTTCCCTTGTATCCTGCCATTCTTGGTCAAGATTTTTCCCATAGACTATTAAGGCCGTAACAGTGACAGGGTTGCAATGAGTGGGAGGAAGGAGTCCTGCAGGTAACCTACGTGACTGCAACAGAGAAGCCATGGGAAAGAAAGTCACGTGTTCAAAGGGCAGCTCCGGGGAACTGCCATCAACTATACCTAGAGTAATAACATGGTGGGCCAAGATGACATGAAGTGAGGCACAAGAGGTGTCCTGTAAATACTGTTTTTCTTTTTCTGACATTAGTATTTCTTTTATTCACCAACACTTTTACAGCCTTATCGATGTATAACTGATAAACAAAAATGCACATATTTAATATATACAATTTGATGAGTTTGGACACATGCACACACCCAGGACACCATCATCACAATCAAGGTAATAAACATATCCATCCCTCCAAAAGTTTCCTTATGTTCCTTCGCTTGTGTGTGTTGGGGGTGGGGGGCATGGTAGGAACACTTAAAAAAATTTTTAATGCATAATGACATCTTGTTATTAACTATAGGCACTATGTTGCACATCAGATCTCCAAAACTTGTTCATCTTGAATAACTATATCTTTCTACCCATTGAAAAACTCCTCACTTCCCCTTGTCCCCTTCCCATGGCAACCACCATTCTATTTTTTGCATCTATAAGTTTGACTATCTTAGATACCTCCTATAAGTGGAATCATGCAGTTATTTGTCCTTCTGTGACTGACTTACTTCTCTTAGCAGAATATCCTCAAGGATTATTCATGTTGCATAAATGATAGGATTTCCTCATTTTTTAAGGCTAAATCATATTCCAGTGTAGTATATACCACATTTTCTTTATTCATTTGTCTGTATATAGACATTTAGGTGGTTTTCATATCTTGGCTATCGTGAATAATGCTGTAAAGAACATGGAAGTATAGATATCTCTTTGAAATCTTGATTTCAATTATTGTGGATCTATACTCAGCATGGAATTGCTGGATCTTATGACAGTTCTATTTTGACCTTTGAAGAGCCTCCATAGTGTTTTCTATAGCGGCCACACAATTTTACATTCCAACCAACAATGTACACGAATTTCAGTTTCTCCACATTCTTGCCAATACTTACTACCCTTTTTTTTCTTTTTAATAATAGGCATTCTCACGGGTGTGAGGTAATATCTCATTGTGGTTTTGATTTGCATTTGCCTGATGTACCTTTTCATATTTGTGAAGCACTTTTTCATGCACTTCTTGGCCATTTGTATGTCTTCTTTGTATACAAATGTCTGTTCAGGTTCTTTGTCCATTTTTAAATTGGGATATTTGTTTTCTTGTTATTATGTTGTTTGAGTTCCTTATATATTTATATATTAATTCCTTAACAGGTATATGGCTTGCAAATATTTTCTTCCATTCCATGGGTTATCTTTTCACTCTGTTGATTGTTTCCTTTGCCGTGCAGAAGCCTTTCGGTTTCATGTGGTCCCACTTGTCCATTTCTTGTTTTTGTTGCTAGTGCTTTTGGTGTCATATCTATGAAATCATTGCACAAGAACAATGTCATGAAACTTTTCCCTGAAGTTTTCTTATAGGAGTTTTATATCTTTAGGTCTTCCATTTAAGTATTTAACCCGTTTCAAGTAGATTTTTGGTATGGTTTAAGATAAGGTTCCAACTTCATCCTGCATGTGGACATCCAGCTTTGCTGACAACCTCTGTTTAAGGAGCTATTCTTTCCCCATTGTGTATTCTTTGCACCCTTGTCAAATGTCAGTTGACCAGCTATGCATGGGTTTATTTCTGGGCTCTCTATTCTTTTCACTGGTCTCTATGTCTGTCTTTATGCCAGTACCATATGTTTTAATTACTGTATCTTTTTGATATATTTTGAAATCAGGTAGTATAATCCCTCCAGCTTTTTTCTTCTTTCTCAAGATTGTTATGGCCATTCAGGGCCTTTTGTTGTTTCATATGACTTTTAGGATTTTTTTCCTATTTTTTGCATAATACTATTTGGGATTCTGATGGAAATAGCACTGAATCTGTAGATCACTTTGTGGAAAATGGACTTTTTAACAATATTAAATCTTCCAATTTATAAACCCAGGATGTCTTTCCATTTATTTGTGTCGTCTTTAATTTCTTTCATCAGTGTTTTGCAGTTTTTAGCATATGTCTTTTACCTCCTTGGCTACGTTTATTTCTATTTTATTATTTTAATGCTATTCTAAGTAGAATTATTTTCTAAATTTTCTTTTCAGATACTTCATTGTTAAAATACAGAAAAATGTATGTATATTTCTAACTATGAGATCATGCCATTTGTGAACATAATTTTTTTCTTCCTTTCCAATTTGGATGCCTTTTATTTATTTTGCTTCCCTAGTTGCTCTGACTAGGACTTTCAGTGTTACGTTGATAGAAGAGACAAGAGTAGGCATTATTTACTTGTTCCTGATCTTAGAGGAAAAGTTTTTAGTTTTTCATTGTTGAATTGGATGATGTTAGCTTCAGGTTTGTCATATATGGCCTTTTTTATATTGAGGTACATTCTTTCCATACTTTATTTGTTGAGTGTTTTCAACATGAAAGGGTGTTAAACTTTGTTAAAGACTTTATCTACTGAGATGCTTATGTGATTTTTACCCTGCATTCTATTAATGTGGTATATCACATTCACTGATTTGCTTATGTTGAACCATCCTGGAATCCCTGGGATAAATTCCACATGATCATGGTATATGATCCCTTTAATGTGCTTTGAATTCAGTTTGCTAGTAATTTTTTGAGGATTTTTACATCTATATTTATCAGGGAAATTGGTCTGTAATATTTTTCTTGTATTTTCCTTATCTGACTTTGATATAAAACTTTTTTAGGGGCGGAGCAAGATGGCTGAATAGGAACAGCTGCAGTCTCCAACTCCCAGCGCGAAGGACACAGAAGACCGGTGATTTCTGCATTTTGA
>NW_012110919.1:9123368-9195256 GCF_000951035.1 Colobus angolensis palliatus
AAAAAAAATAAATAAATAAATAAAAAATAAAAAAAAAAACTTTTTTAAATAAGAAAATTGAAGCTTGGAGAGCTTGTTCAAAGATACAGAATTAGTATCCAGCAGAGTTCATGGTCTTATACTCAGATTTCAGCCTGTATTAGATTACTAGGGCTGCTGTAACAAATCTCCTCAAACGAGATAACTTACAACAGAAATGTATTCTCTCACAGTTCGTTTTTGTAATTATTTTCAAAAGTTTTGGGGGTACAGGTGTTTTTTGGTTACCTGGATAAGTTCTTTAGTGGCAATTGCTGAGATGTTGGTGTACCTGTCACCCAAGTAGTGTACATTGCACCCAATATGTAGTCTTTTATCCCTTACCACCCTTCCACCCAAGTCCCTAAAGTCTATTATGTCTATTATATAATTCTTATGCCTTTGCATCTTCATAGCTTAGCTACCACTTACAACTGAGAACATACGATGTTTAGTTTTCCATTCTTGAGTTACCTCACTTAGGATAATGGCCACCAGCTGCATCCAAGTTGCTGCAAAGGCCATTATTTCATTCTGTTTTATGGTTGAGTATTATTCCATGGTGTATATATACCACATTTTCTTTATCCACTCATTGGTTGATGGACATTTAGAATGGTTCCATATGTTTGCAATTGTGAATTGTGCTGCTATAAACATGCATGTGTGTGTGTATCTTTTTCACATAATGGTTTCTTTGTGGTAGTTACCCAGTAGTGGGATTGCTGGATTGAATGGTAGTTCTACTTATAGTTCTTTAAGGAATCTTCATACTGTTTTTCATAGTGGTTATGCTAGTTTACATTCCCACCAGAAAAGTAAAAGTGTTTCCTTTTTACCACATCCACACCAACATCTATTATTTTTTAACTCTTTAATTATGGCCTTTCTTGCAGGAGTAAGGTGGTATCTCATTATCTCTCACAGTTCTTGAGGACACACATTCAAATCAAAGGGCCAACAGGGCCATGCTCCCACTGAAGGCACTAGGGAAGAATCTTCTTCTAGCTTCTGGTGGTTGCTGGCAATGCTTGGCATTCCTTGTCTTGTGGCAACACCTCTCTGATCTCTGCCTTCATCTTCACATGACCGTCTTCCCATTATGCCTGTGTGCCTGTTTTCAAATTTCTTTTTTCTTATAAAGAAGCAGTCATATTGGACTTAAGACCTACCTTCATCCAGTATGCTCTGATCATAACTTGATTATGTCTGCAAAGACTAGGGTCCAAATAAGATTCTAAATAAGGTTTCAAATAAAATTATATTCACAGGTTTTGGGTAGACATAACTTATGGGGGAACACTATTCAAGCCAATCAAAGTTCTTCTTAGAAAATATGTGAAAACTGTGTATTAATATTTTTATGCATGCGTTTCTTTCCTTAATTGAACACTAGGAATGTTTGAATACCATTCCCTAGAGGAGTAAGTTTTTATTGTTCTCATTTAAAGAAAGCTTTGTGTTCTATATGCCTTCAGCTTTCACAGATGTCTCTCCAAGAAAACAATTCAACCAGCTGATTAGGGACCATTGCAGCACTCTATTTTAGTGCTAATTCAGTCCCAGCCAGAGTTCACCTTGAACCCACAGTTATTGCAAGGGTGACTGAGGCGACTACCTAGAACAGATGGGCAGACACTGGAGAAGCGCCCAGACCTTTACACTGGATTCATCAATTTGAGAAAATTCTTTATTGTCAAATTTTGGTAAAATTGGCTGCTTTAAGAAATTGACAGGAGTTCTGCTAGCATCATTAGGCATGTCAGATTTGATCATGTTTATTTTGCTAGATTTCTGTCATGGTTGAGTGAAATAGATCAAGTGTTAAAGGTATTTTATGCAGGTATGATTAGACATTGTTCCCTAACCTTTGTATATGTTATATTTAATCTTCACAACACCCCTGTTAAGATAGTTAGCATCACTCCTATTATTTAAGAAAGCTAAACTTCCAAAAGATAATAAATTTACACAAGGTCAGAGTCAATTAATAGTAAAGCTGGGGATTGATACAAGATTTTTATGACTCCAGAACCTGGGATATTCTTTAATATCAAGCTGCTTTTCACCTGATCTGCAGCTATGAAATGCCTTCAGTAATGCTGTTTAATGCTCAATGCTCACTATTCTTGCTTTCAAAATGTTTACATAAAGATACATGAAAATTATGAACCAATGTAATAGCAGCTATCAACTATCAATAAGTCTCCTTCCATGTACCAAGCACCTTATACAAATAAAGTTGAAAATATTTTTCCTGGTATAACAGAATCAAAACTCAGAGAGTTTAAGTTACTTGCTCAAGTAGTTCATAAAGGTGATAAATGCTAGACAAAGATTCAACCCAAGTTTTGCTTACTCTTAAGCTTGCCCTCTCAACTACTTCATATATTGCTTCTTAACATCAAAGCTTTAAACAAACAACATGGGAGCTCAAAGTAAACCTTCATTTTGAATAGGGGAATTGGAGTCTTTATGCAGAGGTGACATTTGAGGAAAGTATTAAAGCATGAGAAAGATTATGATCACTAATGAATTGTAAGAAGAGTCCAAATATTCACTCATTCATCCACTCATTCAATACATATTTTATAGAGCACATGCTTTGTACCAGGCACTGTGCTAGTGACTGAATGCACATTATAGCCATGATCTCTGTCTTTGTGGAGCTGAGGGCCCGCTTGGAGAGTAGACGATAGCCAACTGAACAATATCTGAATTCATGACAAATGCTGTGAGCACTGTGTAGGGAACAAAATAAGTTGTGGAAAGGGAGCCTTCCTTAGTGAGGGCCAGGTAAGGCCTCTCTGAAAAAGCTACATAGAAACTGATCCCTACCTATGTGTGAGAAGTAACCCATCCTTCAAGAGCAGAGGGAAGACTGTTCCAATCAAAGGAATCTGTGCAAAACTTGGAGTGAAGAAAGAAACTTGATTCTGAGGAGCCTGGTGAATGAGGGAGAGAGACCAACAGGATGAGCTGGGAAGCAGTCAGGCTAGCACAGGGTCTCAGAGGCATGATCAGGCGTTTCAATTTTGTTCAAAGGATGGTGGGAAGCTGTTAAAATGTTTCACTAGAGAAGTGAAATTTCCCAAAGATGCTTCTATTATGATTATTAATATTAATACTGTTATTATTTTTTGACACAGAGTCTCACTGTATCACCCAGGCTGGAGTGTAGTGGCAGGGTCTGAGCTCACTGCAACCTTCACCTCCCGGGTTCATGTGATTCTTCTGCCTCAGCCTCCTGAGTAGCTGGGACCACAGGTGTGTGCCACCAAGTCCAGGTAATCTTTGTATTTTTAGTAGAGACGGGTTTCACCATATTGGCCAGGCTGGTCTTGAACTCCTGACTTCATGATCCACTCACCTCGGCCTCCCAAAGTGCTGGGATTACAGGTGTGAACCACCACACCCGGTCATATTATTCTTATTTTTATATTTTAGAGACAGGGTCTTGCTCTGCTGTCCAGGCTGGAATGTGGTGGTACAATCATAGCTCCCTGTTACCTCAAAATCCTGACTCAAGCGATCCGCCCACCTCAGCCTCCTGAGTACCTAGGACTACAGGCACACACCACCATGCCTGGCTAATTTTTAAATTTTTCTGTAGAGCTGGGGTTTTACTATATTTTCCAGGCTGGTCTCAAACCCCTGGCCTCAAGCAATCTTTCTGCCTCGGCTTCCCAAAGTGCCGAAATTACAGGTGTGAGCCACCATGCCCAGTCCCAACTACATTTCTAAACTATCAGTCTGGTCATCCAGTCGAGAGCAGACATGGAAGACCAGTTAAGAGTCAATAGCTGTAACTCATGCAAAAGATACTGGTGGGTAGCCAAGGTATGGTTGTGGAGAGGGTGAGAAGAAGACATTATCTGAGGATAGTGTTGATTATTTGTGCTGATGGATTGGATATGAGAAGAGGAAACATAAAGACAGAGGAGCAAAATTAAGGATCATACTCAGATTTCTGGCTTGAAATTAAGCAGAGTGGGGTTCCACTGACTAAGACTGCAATAGAGATGGGCAGATGAAATAACTGAGGCAATGCATGTTGAGGGGTGAGGGGAATGAAGGGATCTCTTACTTATGATGAGTAATTTATTTGGATATACAATGACATGCCACCTCTAAGTCATAAACCAATTAAGACAATGGCTGAAGTTGGGCACCAACTTCCCATTCATCTTCCAAGTCAACCTTGCCCAGCTGACATCTCCTTTAGGCCTGGTTTCTTTGAGTGTCCACTGAGGACAGTGCAGGAATAAATTCTGCAGATGAAAAATAAAGAAAATAATAACAATGCAACTAGCTCAGATTCTGCATGGTAAATGAGAATGATTGACAGTCGTGAGGGAAAACCAGAAGAGGCAATAATATCTTCTGAAAGGAGAGGAGGACGATGGAAGAAAGCTTTCTACAGGCGGTGAACTATGTGCTGGCTTTGTAAATGTGGAATTGCCACAGGAAGAAGACAAGACATAGCATCCAAGCAGAATAAAGAGTATGGACAAAAGGTGAAGGCACAGTTGTACATGACGTTCTTAGGGGGAAAGCTAGCTGTTCTAAGGGAAGGATTTAGGATTAAAGGGATGATACATTTGGGGTCTATTCATAATATCTGTAGCCAACCAAATGCTCTGTGACACTTATATATGTATATCCCATTGTTCTCTCTGTTTCTCATACACACACAAACACACACTCACACACACATACTCTCACACACACACACTCACACACACAATCCTGTAATGCTGTTTCTCATCTTAATGTTGCAAATTCCTCCTCATCTGTGCCTGGAGGGAAGAGAAGTAAGGGAGAAAAAGGTTATGTAGATAAATTGTTCCCAAATGCAGCTAAAGATAGCTCTGAACAGGTGGATCTTAGTGACGACAGCTTTTGCAATTCAGAGCATAATTTCTTTCCCGTTTCCATCAAGACCACCCAGCCACCGGTCTTTACCCCTTCAAATCATCCTAACATCAAGCCAGATTCACTGTCTGGGGAAAATATATCACACCTGTGTATATCACCTCACTCCCCTGTTAAAAATCTTTCCTTAGTTTTTCAATCAAGGAGCTCCCGCTGTTCTCAATAACCACGAAGCCCACCTGAGTGTATATTGCATAAGGTGGGGGTAGTGATCCCTCTAAAAATTTTTAAAGGAAACAGAATTATACAAGGAAGGGCATTGAGTAAATATATTCACCTGAGGATGACTCACCTAGCATTCATAGATAACAGCAACTTATTTGATAGCTTCCATCCTAATGATTTGGGATGTTGGCGTGGGAGATAACTGTCTATCAATACCACCATTTAATATGTTTGTTGTTTTGGAAGACGGTGTGTGGGAGGAAACCTGAGACAGGTGGTTGCACTATATTTACATCTAGCTGCTGTTGTTCCTTCATAATCAAAAGTGACTACTAGTGATAACTGCTATCTTCTGGTGCAGGTGTGAGTGAAAAGACAGATTTGAGCCAATGGTCCCCATGCATGCTGCTTGCCCATAAAGATGGAACCTTTATTTGTGGGTTTTACAGTAATTACTGTCTAGAGCAGCACAATCCAGGGGAATTTTCTGCAGTGACAGGAATGTTCTCTATCTGCGCTGACCCATGTGGTAACTGTGAGCCACATGTGGCTGTGAGCACTGTTATTGTGGCCAGCGCAACTGAGGAATTGAATTTTTAATTTTATTTAACCATAACTAGTTTAAATTAGTATAGCCCTATGTGGTGGCTAATGCTGCCATGTTCTAGACCTACCAAGGTTCCCTCTCCTAGTCCTGGGTCTTCTGTGTGTGTGTGTGTGTGTGTTTGTAGGTGGTTGTACTAGTTTAAAGTGAGGCTGCCCTAACAAATTACCACCAACTGGGTTGCACACAGCAACAGAAGTGCATCCTCTAATATTTGCAGAGGCCAAAAATCCAAACTCAAATCATCAGGGTTGGTTCCTTCTGGAGATTCTGAAAGAGAAGCTATTCATGCCTGGCTCCTAGCTTCTGATAGTTACCAGTAAATCTTAGTGTTCTTTGACTTGTAGACACTTCACTCCAATCTCTGCCTCTGTCTTCACAACACCTACTTCTTTGTGTCTCTGTGTTTTTACGTCTCAAATATCTCTCTCCTTTCTACTAGTGGGACACCAGTCTTGGATTTAGGGTCCACCCACATCCACAATGATCTTATCTTGACATCTTTAATTGCATCTGCAAAGATCATATTTCCAAATAAGGACACTTTCACAGGTACCAATGGTTAGCACTTGAATATGTCTTTGAGGGAGACACAATTTAATCCACTCCAGTGGTTTTCCATCCCCTTCTTCCACAAGCAGCCCTTCTCTCAGATCTAGTGCTAATCAGATGCAGGCTTGCACAAGGACTCAAATCACCTTCCCAAGCAGGGATTCGCTTGCTTATCTCCGTGATATCCCAAACTACACATGCCTCTTTTACCCAACCCAATTGCTTCTTCCTGTTATAGACTTCAGACCCTGAACCATTTTAACTCCTTTATATTCAGTTAGTCACCAACATTTTTAAGTGCTTTCTAATATTAGGTGTGACTCTTTCCTTGGAGCCAGACCCAATTTTTAGTTTTTGAAAGGAAGCAATGAGACAGAAATCTTGGAACACTATGAGAGCATTCAGAGAGTTTCTCTACTGCTCTTTCTTAACTATTTAATTGGAAAAATATTAATATACAGATGGTGCCTGACCTGGTTTCAGCCATGTGACTATGACATTTCTTCTTTTCTCAGATGTGTGAGGACCTATGGATGCTTCCTGCCACCTTTTGTGGAAAGGGGCAGCTACAGACACTGGGAAACTGTGGTTCAAGGGAAGAAAGATGCCCTAATCCCACTCCCAACTCACTAGGGGTAGAAGAAGTTGATAGGGTAAGATCCAGCATAACATAACTCCATTATCTCACTCGAGGTGGGTTTAACGGGCAGGTTGGCTCTGTTCTTCGTAGCAACTCTATATTTAGCAAGCTGGCACAATTTTTAGACAGATTTCTCACAAGAACTTGGCAAACATTCCATGTTTCCTTTACTGCAATATGCAGAATTTATATTTCTGACAAAATTGCTCACACATCCTAGTGTCACTTGCTTAGTAGTCACACTTTGTCAATTTCATTTTTTCCCCAAACAAAAGGAGAAATGATTAACGATACGAAGTTGAGGGCTGGGAAAGGGAATTTGACCCTAGGTCTCTCAGAATATCAAAGCCTGTCAAGTTTTCCTTTAAGGGGTCACACCCACACCTTCTCAGCCAGTCTCCCATCCATCTTTGAATCATAGCCACATTACCTCCCAGTAATTCTAGAATTAAAATACCCCAACTGCCCTCCCTGTTCTGGGATTCTACCTTTCATTCTGCACCACTCTACCGAGTTCATCTTCTAAAACATAAAGGTGGTTATAAATATTAGCAAGGGGAAGGGAGAATGGTTCTTAGTGACAAATATATCATATATATAAAGCCAATATATACTTTGCTTTATACTTGAAATATTCCTAAACTAAATATTTATAAATGAAGTTAATGAATATCATAGTGTGTCTGAAACGTAATTTTAGAAGGCTAATGCCACTCTCACACATAATTAGAAGATTAAATTGATAACCAAGAACCTATTTATTTGAAATTTAAAAAAAAAAAAACTTATAGTTTCCCCACATTTTAAACTCCTTTGTTCAATATTTAAGGTTCTATAACTATACTTCCTCCTTTCATTATGATTTCATTTCTCACCTCTTCCTTATACACACCATATTATTCCTGGGTTATCAAAATAACAGCTACTTGTTGGGGAAACTGAGACTCAGAAATGTAAATAAGCTTTTTGCTCAAAATCACTCAACTGAGCAAAAAGCCTGTTTTCATTTCTTAGTCTCGGTTTTCTCATCTGTAAAATGAGAAAAAATCACCCATCACATAGAATAGTTTTGAAGATTAAATAAGATACAGTATATAATTGAGTGCTATTGGCACCCGACAAGTATCAGAATAGACATTTGAACAGGTGTTTGTTTGACATCAGTCCACATTCTTAACCTAACCATAGTGCCTAGCACAATGGTAGCATTCAAAAACTGGTCGTCTTTATTAGACATCATCAGATATAATCACAATCTGTTCTGTTATGTCCTGCCTCCCTGCTTTGGAAGGTCCTCTCTTGAGAAGTTTAATGATTTTTTTTTTTTTTTTTTGACAGAGTCTTGCTCTGTCACCCAAGCTGGAGTACAGTGGCATGATCTTGGGTCACTACAACCTCCAATTCCCAGGCTCAAGCAATTGTCATGCCTCAGCCTCCTGAGTAGCAGGGATTACAGACGTGCACCACCATGCCTGGCTAGTTTTTATATTTTCAGTAGAGACAGGGTTTTCCCATGTTGACCAGGCTGGTCTCGAACTCCTGGCCTCATGTGATCCTCCCACCTCAGCCTCCCAAAGTGGTAGGATTACAGGCATGAGCCACTGTGCGTCACCCAGTGGCAGTGGTTCTGATGGCTGTCACTGCATGACAAATTATCTCAAGACTTAATAACTTAAAACAACCATCTTATTACATTCACAAATTGTGTGCCAGAATTCCAGACAGAGCACAGTGGCTGTGCTTTTCCTCTGCTCCATGATATTTAAGGCCTCAGCTGAAAAGAGTTAAAAGCTGTGGGTGACTCAATGACTAGGGGATGGAATCATCTGAAAGTGCAACTAAATGTCCAGAATGTCTTCCTAACAAGGCTGTCAACTGATGATGCTCTCTGTCAGCTGGGGCTTAGCTGGAACCATTGACTGTAGCACCCACTCAAGGCCTCCTCAATATGGCTGTCTGAGAGTAGTTGGACTTCATGCATGGAGACTAGCTTCCCACCAAATGAGCACCCCAAAGAGAACCAGGCAGAAGCTGCATAGATTTTCTAACCTAGCCTCAAATGTCATAAAGCATCATTCCCACTGTATTTTGTTGATTAATAGGGAGTCACTCAGGCCAGTCCAGTGCAAAGATGGGGGATATAAATCTGTGCTCTTGATTGGTGAGGTGTCCAAGAATTTGCTGACATGTTTTAAATTACTGCATTAGTACTGTACATAATGAAAGGACTATTTCAGTGAGAAGCTGAACACGTCTCCTGGAACCCAAATATTGGAAAGGTCATCTATATTGATGTCAAAATCATCCATGGTAATGGGAGTATTTGGAGAAAAAAAAAAAAAAAAAAGGAAGCCTGCAAACCAGATGCTAGAGACTTCAGAAAAGAGATGTGAAGGAGTTACTCAGGAGGATGGGGAATGTGGCAACAACATTCAGGGGTAGAGGATGTCTTAGCCAGATGGTACTTATTATTAGGCATAATCAGGTATAATCACAATCTGTTTCCTCCTGCCTTCTCAAAGGAGGAGGGATTTTTTCTCATAATAGTAGAGAATTAATGGTCTACCAGGCAATAGGCATCTAGGATAATGACATCCTTGCCTTTGATCCCTGTGACATTTGGAGAGCAGAGAATGATATGATTCTCTGAAAGGGCTACAAAAGAATCAGTGCCCTCTGAGGAGAGCCGGGGTGTAGGTTAGGCAAAGAGATGAGAGGTTTTTTTGTGATGACTTCAGAATTATTTACAATGGAAGCCACATTCCAGAAATTCCAGTAAAGTAAGAAGGGAAGACAGCAATAGGAGGAAGAGTTACAGAAGATTAAAAAAAAAAAAAGAAGAAGAAGTAAGCAATGTTTCTGGTCGCAAATAAAGTAAAGCACACATAGAATTAAACCAAAAGGACATTTATCATTATCTAACAAGAACTCTAGACAGAGGTTGGTCCTGGACTCCTCTCATTCTACCAATCTGTCATTTACCATGGTCAGCAATATCTCCCCTTATGGCACAAGTATATCTGTCCCAGCTCCAAGTTTCACATCTTCAGACATCAGCATTTACCTTTGAAATGAAGTGAAAAACAAGTAATAAAGCTTTCTCATTTACCTATCTTTTTAAATCAGGAATGAAAACTTTCCCAGAAGCCTTAAGCTGACTTCCTTAGATCTCATTGTCTAAGATACCATCTCACACCAGATACAGTCAAAATGGCTATTATTAAAAAGTCAAAAAATAACAGATGCTGAGAAGGTTGTGGAGAAAAGGGAACACTTATACGCTGCTGGTGGGAATGTAAATTAGTTCAGCCATTGTGGAAAGCAGTTTGATGATTTCTCAAAGAACTTAAAACAGAATTACCATTTGACTCAGCAATCCCATTATTGGGCATATACTCAAAGGAATAGAAATCATTTTACCATAAACACAGGCACTTATATGTTTATCACAGCACTAGTCACAATAGCAAAGACATGGACTCAACCTAAATGCCCATCAATGGCATTTAGGATATCAATGGATAAAGAAAATGTGATACATATAAACAATGGAATACTATGCAGCCATAAAAAAGAATGAGATCATGTCCTTCACAGCAACATCAATGGAGCTGGAGGCCATTATTCTAAGTGAACTAATGCAGAAACAGAAAAACAAATACTGCATGTTCTCACTTATAAGTGGCAGCTAAATTTTAAGTGCACAGGGACACAAAGAAGGGAACAACAGACAATGGGGCCTATTTAAGAGTCAGATGGTGGGAGGAGGGTGAGGATGAAAAAACTAAATATCAGGTAATATGCTCACTACCTGTGTGATGAAATAATCTGTACAGCAAACCCCAGTGACATGCAATTTGCCCCTGTAGCAAACCTGCACATGTACCCCAAGCCTAAAATGAAAGTTAAAAAAAAAAGAAAGAAAGAAAACCTCATTGTCACTCTCTCATCTCTATATCAATCATTGACAAAGAAAAATGGGATACTTATGCCTTAAACCAACTATAACTCATCCCGTGGGCTCGGTACATTGCTACACAAACAACAAAATCATGTCAGCAAGCAGAAACAAATGGCTGCTGGGAAGGCCAGCAACAATGTCAGTCATGTGACGGGATGGAACATCAAGCAATCGGGAGATGGAAGTACTTAAGAGGGCAGGAGACTTGAAGAGAACTCAGTTTACCTAACTATAAAAAGGAGAGTATTTTGGGAGGCTGAGGTAGGTGGATCACCTGAGGTCAGGAGTTCGAGACCAGCCTGGCCAACATGGCAAAACCCCATCTCTACTAAAAATACAAAAAACAGTTAGCCAAGTGTGGCAGCAGACATCTGTAATGCCAGCTACTCGGGAGGCTGAGGCAGGAGAATCACTTGAACCCAGAAGACAGAGGTTGCAGTGAGCTGAAATTGTGCCACTGCACTCCAGCCTATGCGAGAAAAGTGAAACTCCATCCTTATAAAGAGGAGGAGGAGGAAGAGGAAGAAGAGGAAGAAAAGGAAGGAAGAGGAGGAGGAGGAGGAGGAGGAGGAGGAGTTTGACCTCACAAATCCTTAATGTCCCTCTACTGCTGAGGTCCTAATCTTCTACCCACAATATTTATCTCACTCATACTTTTTTTAAAATTATGGCTATTTGTCCATAATTTATCTCCCTAACTAGATTACTGACATGGTAATGGCAGGGATCTTACGTGGTTTGTCTTTATAATCCACATGGTCAGTAAATATTTGAAGATGAAAGCAATGCTCAACACTCTTAAAACCTGTGATGTTTGCAAAACCAATCTGGTTCTCTCTCAGTAGCTCCCCAAAGTGAGAGATGAAAAGAAGAGGCAATCACTGTTTCTCTGTTCATTGAGCACCCACCATGTGCTCCCCACTGTTGTGGAATCTGAGAAAAATGTAAGAGCCATTGGCATAAACAACTCTTAAAAAGAACAAGCGAGCACATGAAACCCCATGCAGCATCTTTATCCAGGAGCAGCTGTGCTTTCTCTGCTGTATTCCAGAAAGATGTACCCAGACAATGGCCTGGACACACTGAATAAAGATTTATTTTTCTCTCTGTGGGTTGAGTTGCAAAGAGCTAGTGGATGACTGGGAGAGGGTGACTGACAGAGAGAGCAGCAAAGGAAGTGGAGGGAAGCTGGGGAGTTTCTTGTTTGTGGTACAAAACAAGCCATAAATTTAATTGTCATTTAGACATAGCCATACTGTCATTATTCAAGGGATTTTTTAGCTATGGGTTTCATGTTATTTAAAACCTGCTAGAGTTTCTTTCCAGTTGGCCAGCTTCCTATGAGACTCAAATAGACAGAAATGATCAGAGAGAGTAGATGCTTGTTACATAAGAGATTATATGTACTTTTAAATTTAACTCAGTGTTTGAAACTTAATATTACAGTTTCTAAAATGTATAAGCACAGTTGGACAAAGAGATTATAGAACACCATGATCTTAAAGTTGGAAAGGACCTTAAAGATCATCAACTCAACCTTCCTCCTAGTGTTCAGATCTTGTCTAAAACAACCTTAACACATCATCCAGTGAAACTTGAGCATCTCCAATGATGCAGAGTTCACCACCTTTCAAGGCAGCCCATTCTATCTGTGGGGACCCAGGATAATTATAGAAGTCTTCCTTAAATTAAACATAGGATGCTTTGAAGCTCCCACCTAGTTGATCTGTGAGACTACTGAGCAAAGTTAATCTTTCTACCCCATGACAGTCCTTCAGCTTGAGAAAATAGTAACATAACTTTTCTGAATCTCTTTATGGTTCTGTTGATGAAAATGAATCCTTTCTGTATTCCTCTTAGTGTACAATGCCCACAAATTGTTAAAATTTTTATATGAGGAAATAAGACCAAATTTTCTCTTTTTCCTCTGAAATACTGCATACTTGTCATTGGTACGTTGATGAAGTACAATTTGTGGCACGACTAAAATGCAACACTATTTTGTCTCCTATATTCCCTTTAAAATGTGATCAGAGAGGGTAAACTTTCTCTATATATAATAAAAAACCATGATACTTTTCTTGCTCTTAGATAATAGATGTCCCTAACATCAATTTTAGTCACATAGTTTAGTTCAGCAATTAAAATGCTCCAAGTTATTAATTAAAACTATGAGTTTGATATAACATTATATCTATCTTCTCCACTTCCTCAGCTCAAAGCTGAAGGCCACAGTAGGAAAAGGGTAGTGGTTGCATGTACGGGGAAGGTGGTGGTAGTGGTGGTGGTGGTGGTAGTTGGCTTCTGATCTGTTTCTTTGCTTGCTAGCTAATTTCTGACCTTTTCAGAGTTGGAGTGAGTAAGAGGAAAGAAAAAGTCTTGAATCATAACTTGGCTTTATTCCGTCTGTGTTTGGTAGATGTTTAATGGTTTTTTTGTTTGTTTGTTTTTTTGTTTTTCTTATGTGGGTACATTTGTGTGCTTTTGTTGAGTATTTCATCCCTGGAGACTTCTTTTCTGAAAATCTTTTGACCCTATCACCTCTCTCTAATTCAGTTTGTTGTCTTGACTGTTGTTGCTTGAGACCCTTCCACAGCCCTTAGAATTCAGCATTCTCCATGTTCCTGAGCTAAGGCCCTTTCTGTCTTCTAGGTAGACAGATTCAAGATAACCTCACATCAACACTCTCTCCTCTATATGTCCCACCATTGTCTTACTAAACTTTGGGTGTATCAAATGGTCTTATGCAGCCACCTCTAGCCCCAGGTATTAGTCAGACACCCACTTTCCTGACTCACAGTTGTAATGAGCACACACTGAAGCTCTCCAAATGGCTTATGGAAGCTCTGCTTGGTAGGCTGAAAATGAAGGTTATAGTTTTTGCCAAAGAAATTTTCTTCCCACTGTCTGCATTCTGATCTAGTTTGTAGTCATCTCTTTTGCAGTTATACGTATAGTGATTTGTGTGATCCTAACTTTGGTCTATAACATCTATTATGTTGGAGTCCAACATGAAATGGAGGGAGGAAGACTTCATCCTTTCCTGCTGCTTTAGACTCATAAACATGTAGCACAAGATATTATTAGCCTTCATATTATTTCAAGCCAAATTGAAAGTATTCTTCACTTATACCCTGTGTCAGACTGCCAGAGTCCTCCAAAATCTGTCCTTCCTTCACTCCTAGTAAAAGAATTTTAGCTTGTACCATCACCTGCAGCTGGAAGATGCATTTTCCAGCCTCCCTGGCTGTTAAGTGTGACCCTGTTAATAAGTTCTCACCAGTAGAAGTGAGTTGAAGAGTGTCACTCCATGCATTTAAGCGGAAATCATGAGGTTTGATTCTAGTTAAGATGCAGTAAACACACCCCATACCCCATTTTTAGTTATTACAACTAAAAATCCTGGACAAAATGCATAAAACAACTGTCAGAGAACTCTGAAAAGTGCATAAAAAGAGAAGGACTGGATAGGAAGCTCAGGACTTAAAAGCAACCCAGCAATATTGTTATTGTTGTTGTTGACGTGTTGGTACCTCTGTTATGTGATGGCTTGGGTTCTGGGGCAGCTCAAAAATGGAACCACAAAGAGGAAGCTCCAAGAGAAGCCTGAGTTCTCTGGCCAGATAACCAAGAGTGGTCATTTCTACAATTTACGCAGATGTTGAAAGCTCATAGGACTTTACACTCCTAAAAGTGAATTTTACTATATAGTAAAATTTAAAATAATTTTTAAAAGGAAAAAAGATTCTCCCTTTTTTTGTACATTCTTCGTCCTACACCCTAGGACACTGACATGAAACTGAGTCATTTTTCTATGCAAGCAAAGATAATATCCTAGTGGGTGGCCGAGAAATGGCACACGGAATACAACTGTCCCAGTAGTCTGATCTGCCATCTGTGGGGTCTACTTTTGGTAGCAACTTTACCTCCACCTTCCTTAATGAAACTTGTAATGTTTTTCACATGGGCTTCTACTAAGCTATGTCTTTGCCATCTAACATGGGTGTAGGCAGCTGTTTAAACTTGGCAGGATCCTGCTTACTCAGTCTTATTAAAGGCAGCTTGTCTTCCAAACCAATCTGAATTGTATTGGATTCAGATTGTGCCAACCAATATACTTGCTATTCTTCCCAATCAAATGTCATCTGAAAATTTAATATTGATAAAGTCATTGGTAAACGATTTGTTAAGACCAAGGGGAGGTCCACAGAGTACCACTGATCCCTACTTTGAAAAGGGAAAAATGGAGAATGCTCACCAAAACATGGAGAACTCATTAAAACTTTTTGAGGGAAATTTTTACCTAGGATGATATCAGTTATTTTAATTGTTAAACAAGTCATTAATTCATCTAATTATGTCAAGTCTAGCTTATTTTTCCCCCATTTTATCCGTGAGAAAATAATGGGAGGTTTTCATCAGCAACTTGCTAAAATGCAAATATACTCTGTCTCTCACATTTCTCTGGCATTCTAGTTTTCAACAAGGCAAATAAGAAATTAATTTAGTTCAACACAACTTGTACCTAGTATATTTATATTTGATATTGGTGATAAACTTTCTCTAGCAGACAGAGACAGACTGTAATGATCAATTCTAAAATTGTGTTCAGGAGCAAGTGTACCTATCTGAGGTTTTCTGAATCTGTACTTTACCCTGTTTTTTAAATCAGAATGACTTCTTTAAAATGTTCATACTGCTCTAGAACATCTTTTCTTCTCCTTAATTCCTCAACAATATGCAATAAGAGTTTGGTGAGCTGACTTACAAACTCTCAACAACCACGAGAAATAATCTGCATTCATGTGCAAAAAAAAAAAAATGTTGTTTGTGGTGCCTCAGTTGTCTGCCTTTCAAACTCTTGTCCAGTATCCAAGTGAGGTTTCAGTTCCTTTATACCAGAGTTTATTTATTTATTACCTCATTCATTCAATACTTATGTACTAACAGCCTCCTATGCACCAAGTGTTGATGAAAATGTTGAAGATTCATCAGAAAACAGGAAAAAAAATCCTTCAAGGAGTTTACATTTAATCAAATAAAAATGTAGCATTATAGAGTGCCAGAGAGTGATAAGTTGTATGGAGGTAAATATTTTAGGGAAGAAAGAAAAAGAGGCTGGTTTGAGTGTGTATTAAAATTTAAAAAAGAAAGGTTATGAAGGAATTTGCTGATTCATTTGAACAAAGGATTGAAAGAGGTGAAAGAGCAAGCCATGCAGGTATTTATGGTAAGGAGGTTTCAGGCAAAGGGAGCAATAAGTACAAAAGTCCCAAGACAGGAATGTGCCTGACATGTTGAATAAACGGTAAGGACAGTGTTTCCAGAGTGGAATGAGTGAGGGAAAGAGAACTAGGAGATGAGGACAGAAGGTAAGATAAGCAGAAGACAAAATAGAAGAGGGTCTGTTGGAAGTTCTATATGTACTTTACCCTCACTGGGAGCTTCTGAGCAAATTTAAGAAATTATTGACAAAAAGTATTACTCTGTCTCTCTTCTTGAGAAGTCTATGTTTTAGTTTATTGATTTAGCAAATATTTATTGATCACCTACAATGTGCTAGATGCCATTGTAAGCAACTACATTAAAACTCCGAGGAACCTTACAGTCTATTAGGAAATAAAGCCTTTAGTGTTCATTGTGGGGACTTTTGTTTTTACCCCGAGAGAGAGGGCAAGCACTAGTTTGAGCAGAAGGGTGACTTTAGCTAACTTGGATTTTAAAAGGATCACACTGGGTGCCACGCTAAAAATAAATTAGAATAGGACAGGAAGGAAAAAGGGAAAACAATTAGAAGGATGATACTGAAGTAATCCAGGCCAAAGATAAGCCAAGATAATAGTGAAGAGACATTTTTAGATTCTGGGTGTATTTTAAAAGCAGAGCCCTCTGGATGGATGTGGGAGTTGAAAGAAACAAGAGTGCAGGATGGATCCCAGATTCCAAGTTTTGCCCCCAGCCCACCCTGCAGGGATCACAGAGTCACCGTTTTTTTAGCTGAAGGCAGCAGTAGAGGGGAAGATTTGAAATTTAACAAACAAACAAAAAACAGAAGTTTTGTTTTGAACATTTTAATTTTGAGTGGTTTATTATGTATCCAAGTGCAGATGATGAGCAGGCAAGATTAGAGAAATGTCCACACTGGAGATAAAAAATCTGGGCATTGTAAATACATAGATGGAAGCTAAAACCATGATGCTCTATGAGGTCACTTTAATCACCCAGCAGGTTCTTCTTGCCCACTGCACAGATAAAACCAATTCACCAAGACAGTGGTATTGAAGTAGAGAAAGAGTTTAGTGATCACAGGGCTAGCCAAGCAGAAGAACAACAGTTTATTATCCAAATCAGCCTCCCTGCAAACTCAGAGGCTAGAGTTTTTATGGATAATTTGGTAAGCAGGGGGTTAGGGAATGGATGATGTTGATTGCTTAGAAATGAAATAAAAGAGATGTGGAAAATGGTGGTCCGGGGCTAAGTCAGCCTCTGGGTGGGTGCCACCGGACTGATTAAATCATGAGTCATGGGTCTAGGTGGAGTCAATCAGTTGTCAGAATGCAAAAGTCTGAAAAACATTTCAAAAGACTAATCTTAAACTCTACAATAGTGATTTTTCTTTAGAAGCAATTGGGGAAGTCACAAATCTTGTGACCTCTGGCTACATGTCTCCCCAGCAACAAGGAATTATAGAAAAGCAAGCTAGGGAACAATGGCTGGTTATCATTTAACAATGCCTATATCTTCACAGAATTCAGGCCCCTTCCAAAATCCTAAATCTCATGGTCTGTCATTTGCTTACAAAGGCAGTTTCAGTCCCTGAGAAAGGAGGGGGTTAGTTTTAGGGAGGGACTCTTATCACCTTTCTTCAAGGGTAAACTACAAACTAAGTTCCTTGCATGGTTAGTTTGGCCTACTCCCAGGAAGGAATGAGGACAGTCAGCCTGTGAGGCTAGAAGCAAGATGGAGTCAGCCATGCTAGACTTCTCTCACTGTCATCATCTTTGCAAAGGTGGTTTCATTACCAAGGAAGTGAATGAAGATAGGAATGAAAAGAGACCCAAACTCTGAGTCCTGGGAGACTTGAACACTTCGAGTTTAAGGGAAAGGGGAAACCAGCAAAGAGAGCTGAGAAGAAGTAGTCAGGGAGGTAACAAAAAGAAGTAACCAGGAGAATAAGGAGTATTAGGAGCCAAGTAAAAAGGCATATGAAGTAGAACAGAGAGTTACCAAGAATAACTCATAGGAAATTCAGACAAGGACCAAAGACTCAGTAACTGGAGGTCACTTGTGGTCCTCAACAGTAGTTATGGTGATGTGATGGTTGTGAAATTCTGATTGAAAGGAATTCCAAAAAGAAATGAAAGAGAGGGATTGGAGCAGCAAGAACAGACATCCCTTTCTGTCAACTTTGTTCTAAAGGGAGCAGAAAAATATAGGGAGATATGGGGCAAGTTAGGCTATTTGTTTCTTTGTTTTTCAGCTTTTTAAGAAGAGAAAAATCATATCTTTGTATGATAATGAAAACGATCCTGTAGAGCATGAAAAATGTATGATTTTGGAGAGAAAACAAAACTTCCAGAATGGTGTCCTTGAGTCAGTGAAGTAATGGAATCTCATGGACAACTGAAGGGCTTCACTTTAGATATCAACAGAGTGAGGCTGTGTGCAGTTTCCAGTCCCTATTTTTTCAAAGTAAATCACTAAGCTCCTCCTCTTGTATTTTTGTTATTCTTTCAAGTCATATATGCTGCTGCTCTCTGTAAACAAAATTCATGGTTTTATTCCTTGCTCCTCTCCTCATATATTGATTATGTGATCAGGTCACCTGACTTTTGGATAAGTGCGTAATCATTTTTATTTAATGAGCCTCTTTATTATTCCAGGACTGTCCTAAGCTAAAAAAGGTCCCTGTACTCATGGAGCTTACACTAACAGGCAAGGAGATATGCAAACAGAGATGATTTCAGATGGTGATGAGGGAGTGACTAAACTGCCTTGGGGATAGAGAAGGTGGGGGATCATTTAGAGTGAGGTGAGGAGTCAGGGAAAGCCTTAATCACTTAAACTGCAATCTTTATTTTGAAAAGGGACTCATTGTGAGTGGGAAACAGGGGTAAGGGATGGAGGAAAGGCGATGCAGGGGGGAAAATGTAAAGAATAAAGAGAAATCCAGTTTACTTGGAATGTAGTGAGCAAGGAATAGGGTGAGGCTGGAGGCAGTCAGATGGTAAAAGGCTTGAGCTTTGTACTCCATGGAAGGAGATTAGATTTTATGCTAAATGTCCTGGTATGACATTCTTGAGCCATAAGCCTGACCCTTATTCACATTTTAAAGTGATAGTTCTGATCACAATGTGGAGAATGGATCATAATGAAGAATGGAAGCAAAAGAAACAAGGAAAAGTTGGGAGGCTGAGGTGGGTGGATTGCTTGAGGTCAGGAGTTCAAGGCCAGGCTGGCCAGCATGGTGACCATCTCTACTAAAAGTACAAAAAAAATATTCAAGTGTCGTGACATGCCTGTAATCCCAGCTACTTAGGAGGCTGAGGAAGGAGAATCGCTTGAACCCAGGAGGCAAAGGTTGCAGTGAGCTGAGATTGCACCATTGCACTCCAGCCTGGGCAATAGAGCAAGACTTTGTCTAAAAAAAAAAAGAAAGAAAGAAAGGAAGAAAGAGAGAAAGAGAAAGAAAGAAAGAGAGAGAGAGAGAAAGAAAGAAAGAAAGAGAGAGAGAGAGAAAGAAAGAAAGAGAAAGAAAGAAAGAAAAAAGAAAAGAAAAGGCCATGGCAGTCCTCCAGGCAAAAAAATGGTAGGGCCTTGTTCTAGGACAGAGGCAGTGAAGATGTAGAGAAGTGGATGGATTTGTTTTCTATTTTAGAGGTTTGACTAGAATGACTTGTTGATGAATTGCATGTGAAGAATAAGAGAAAAAGGGGAATCAACAATGATTCCTAAGCTTTTGGCCTGAGTCATTAGGTCAAGTTGCTATTATAAGGATGGAAAAACAACACAGGGGAGATTGGCTTGAGGGAACAGTAAAACCTTCAATTCCATTTTGGATTTAATTTGGAAATACCTGTCAAACATTCCAGTGGAAATTGTAACTGGGAATTGGCCATACTAAGGATAACTGACACTTTTGTGGCATTAACAATGAACTAGGCATGGTTCTAAGCATTTTACAAACATCTCAGCCTAGAATACACTTAAATGATTGGGACTAGGTGAGCTCGCTTATGGAGAAGAGACAGATAGAGAAGGAAGCTCATGAATAAGCCTTGAACACACCAGCATTTAAAAGTCAGTTAGATGCCCTTCTTCTCCAAATCCCTAGGTAACAGTCTCTGGTTACAGGCTTTCACATAATAGATCAGAATTCTAAATTTTGTTGACAACATCTGCACAGACAGCTGCTTACCTCCCATCTCTTAGTTTGCCTTCCAAAGTCCCAGGCATCAGTGAGAGGAATTCACATAAATACCAGCTGTATATATAAGCCTTTCTATTTTCTGTCTAAAAAATGATTGTCTCGAAGGATGCCTCCCCCTTAGAAGCAACCTTAGTCTTAGGTTGCTATTTATCTCTATATAAACCTCCATCAAAACTCTTTCTAGTAAGCAACCTGCTCAATTGAATCCTAGTACTGATATATATAATTCATGTTTCCTCCACTTGGGAAGTACAGGGAGGAGGTTGTGAATTCCCCTGAGAGGCAAAGTCTGTAACCAGCACCATCGGTCCCAAGGGAGACTGAGTTAGGGAGGGTTAGTGGCCAGCTCTGGGCATGCAATCGCTATTCTGGAGAAAACAACCACAGTTTCCTTATTGCTGATGGATCAGCAGTTGCATCTAAATAGAAAAACATCCTCTACAAATTTCAGCGAATTGCATTCTTAGGACTCATTTAATAGCACTTACTTGAACCATTCTTAATGATGTGGTCCAAGTGCTTAAATGGTAAGGTGCATTACCTTTTTTTCACTATTTTATCATTTGGAGAGATCAGGCTTAGATTGTATTTATGATCAGCTCCAAGAAGCTTAAAAGGGGTTTTGATTCCAAAGTATGTACATAAATCATGTTGTTGTGTTTTTTTGGAGATGATGAAAAGCCAATATTTTTCTGTTTCAACACTTCACAAAAGTCCTTCTGAAATTTCTTAAATAGCAGTTCTTATTAATTACAAGTCTTAAAGAAGGTTTAAATAGGAGGAACCAAAACAATTACATTGGTGGCAATACTCTGTCTTATTTCTTATTTTGTGTTCCCTTGTGTTGCATGTGAACCCTCTCTCTCTCTTCTCTCTCATTGTTTCCAATTTACAATCCTTGTCTTATGACATTTCTCTCTCTGATAGCATCATTTCTAACCTCTTCCCTAGGGTTGTCCTGCTGGCTTCTTACCATGGCATCCAGGATGTATCCAACAGGGAAATCAGACTGAAAATGAATCTGCAAGCAAGACTTTGGTTCATCAAGGAGATAATATGAGTCAGAAAATGTCTCATCTAATTCTCTGGATTCTGCCTTATAATCTGCCCTAAAATATTGAACCCCTGATTTTAAATCAGGCCCTGAAATGAATACAAGATGTAGATATTTAAATGGAAATCTTTAGGGGTTTTTCTCTTCCATATAAAATTAATATCTTGATTTTCTGCCAGTTTGTATAGAGATTTCAGATATGCTGATGAATTGGCTTTTTATAAAAGGACTACAGGAATAAACTACTATGGTATGTTTTTATTTGAGGAAACAGCTTCCAATTAGAAAACTGCTTTATTATTACATATGTAATACGTCATAAATTAGGTTTGTACAATGGTCTCTTGCTCTAAATATTTTGCAAACCCTTCTCTGTAGTTTTAGGTAGAAATATAATATGCAGAGCTACAACATTTCATGGAAAAGCAAATGATTCTCGTGGGTCAAGTATTTTAACATCTGAAGTAAATGTAAATTTTTTAAAGAGATGTAGAAGGATATGCTGGTATAGTTGCATGTTGGTAACTATGAAAGCCCTCAAGGATATAAACCCTCTGTTTTGAAGGAACTATCCAGAATTTGTTAACAGCTGAAGGCAAAGGTCTATGGATGAACATGGACTGTTTTCACCAATACTCAAACTTATCAGGACAGGGCAAATACAGGGCAGATTTGATGTAATTTCATATGAATGGGGGGAGAGGACTGGTGCTGATGAAGAAGGAAACACCTATAGAGAAAACTACTAGGAAACTTTATAATATTCTCATTTTCAACCTAGTTCATTAATTCCATTTTCCTAATAGTCTGCCACATGATTTCTAAAATCCATGTGCTGGGTTTTTTAAATAAGAAATTTAACATAAAAATAGCTCTGAGAGCCTGTTCTGAATCTCCTAAGAAAAACATTGGCGTCCTTCTTTGCAGCTTATCAGGAAGGGGAAGAGAATTATTCTGACCCCAAAGGTCTTCCTGGTCCCTGACACTCCCTTCAAGGATAGAGCTTTCCTAGCTCTCTCAGCTTCTCCTTTATCATACTTGCAACGGATTCGTCATTTACCACTTTTTGTTCAGTAGACATCTTCTCCAGTAAACTATTTCAGGAATTCAGGAACCACATCTGTCTTCTTCACTTCCCTTATATGAGAATACTGTATGGCATCTAGTCAGTTTTCAAGAAATACTTGCTGAATGAGGAAAAGGAGCTTGCCTTGAATAGCCACAGACACCAAAAGCTGGGAAGCTGAGAATGGAGTCAGGTGAGAATTGAGTCATGGGAGACTAGAGCCTTTTGAGAATGGATCCTTGTGAGAATTGAGCCAGGTGAGAAGGGAGCCGTGTGAGAATGGATCCTTGTGAGAATGGAGCCACGTGAGAATGGAGCCTTGTGAGAATGGAGCCATGTGAGAATGGAGCCCTGTGAGAATGGAACCTTGTGAGAATGGAGCCAGGTGAGAATGCAGCCTTGTGAGAATGGAGCCACGTGAGAATGGATCCTTGTGAGACTGGAGTCATGTGAGAATGGAGCCATGTGAGAATGGAGCCACGTGAGAATGGAGCCTTGTGAGAATGGAGCCATGTGAGAATGGAACCTTGTGAGAATGGAGCCAGGTGAGAATGCAGCCTTGTGAGAATGGAGCCCTGTGAGAATGGAGCCTTGTGGGAATGGAGCCATGTGAGAATGGAGCCTTGTGAGAATGGAGTCATGTGAGAATGGAACCTTGTGAGAATGCAGCCATGTGAGAATGGAGCCCTGTGAGAATGGAGTCATGTGAGAATGGAACCTTGTGAGAATGGAGCCAGGTGAGAATGGAGCCAGGTGAGAATGGACCCTTGTGGGAATGGAGCCAGGTGCAAATGGAGCCAGGTGAGAATGGAACCAGGTGAGAATGGAGCCAGGTGAGAATGGAGCCAGGTGAGAATGGAGCCAGGTGAGAATGGAGCCATGTGAGAATGGAGCTACGTGAGAATGGAGACTTGTGAGAATGGTCCTTGTCAGAATGGAGCCTTGTGAGAATAGAGCTTGGTGAGAATGGAGCCAGATGAGAATGGAGCCAGGTGAGAACAGAGCCAGTTGAGAATAGAGCCTTGTGAGAATGGAGTCAGGTGAGAATGTTGTTTTGTGAGAATACAGCCTTGTTAGAATGGAGCCACATGAGAATGGAGCCACATTATTAACAACATCAATAACACCAATGACCTTCTATTAAATGCTATGAGCTCTGTTGCATAACAATGAGGACCACAGCCCCTGCAGTTCATCTGTCTGAGTGTGAAACTGATTACTACCTGGCCATATGATCTTGAGCATATCCTTTAAACTCTGTGTGTATGTGAGTATGTCTGTTTTCCTATTAATAAAATGAGGATTCTAAATGTAATTGTACTTCTTAGCGTCATTGTGAGAGTTAACTGAAGGAATCTCAAGGAAGAGTTTAGCACAGCATTGGGCCTTCAGTGGGCAGAGCATGTTAAACACTGGGCTGGAGCTCAGAGAACTCCTTACAGAAATGCTGTAGAGCAGGTGGTATTATTCCCCACGTTGCAGAAAACAGAGTTGAAGCTCGACAGGCCCAGTTTCTTGCCCTAGGTCACTCAGTGGTAGATCATGGAGCTGGGATTACACTAGAGTGTGCCTGTCTCTCAAAGTAGAATCTTTGCATTATGCTTCACTGACTCAGAGACAGATGCTCACCAACTCCTAACTACTACCAGAGTTCAGCCCCATTAAAAAGCCAGATCAGATCCTTCAGCTGGTGAGAGTGAGGCATAGCCGCACAGCAGGAATGGATCCAGCGCTAAAAGGGAAAATCTGTCATGAGGCTGTCTCACCAGCAAACAGGGGATAAGGCAACAGAAACCTTTCTTTGCTGCTAAGGTGGTCAGTAGGAGCTCCTCATCCAGCCAGGGAGAGCTCTTCCAAAAAATTTTGTCCCCTTCTTTCCAGCCTCTAGAACTGGCTAGGGACCAAAAAGTTGCCGATAAATAAGTGACTTAAATATCAATAAACTTTAGTCAAAGTAATTAAAATAGATGCAGAAAAGTCTGAAAGGCCGTTATCTCCCTCTCAGTTAGGGGAAAGGCTGGAGTAAATTAGTTAAAAGTTTTAGAAATATAGAATATACATTTACATACAGTTGAAACATTTGGCAAGATATCTCATAGTTCAAAGGTGTACGAAAAATAAGAGACCAACAAAAGATAATAAAACACTCAGGGACATGCAACAGCAAGAAGCCAGACCACAATGGCTTATAGGGGTGGGAAGATGGGAGTGGGAAACAGAGGCATAATAAAAACTAAGAGACATAAGAGAGGGGATAAAAGGAGCTTGGCTGCAGAGGAGCAAAACCACCGACACCTGAACAACAATACAGATAGGAGCAAGGGAGAAATATCCAGACCTCTCCAACCTCCTCCCTTCAATATCCCACCAGTGTCTTCCGTTGGCCCAATCCAACCAGAAGCCAAAGGGCAAGACAGCCTGGGTGATGCAATCTATAGAGGTGAACTTCTGTAAATTTAGAGAAAAGGTTAAGAATGGATTCAGGGGTGGAGAGGGACTATAAGAGTAATCAGCCTAAGATGTTGTGATAACACATGTTAAAGGAAAACAAAACAGGATAATGTAAGAGGGAGTTCTGAAGCTGGGGGAGGAAGAATAGCTATTATTTTGTAGAGGTGATAAGAAAGGGCCTCAAGCCCGGAGGATAGCTTGAGCCCAAGAGTTCAAGACCAGCCTGGGCAACATAGTGAGATTCCATCTCTACAAAAAAAAAAGGGGGGGTCCCCCAATGATAATATGGCATTTGAGCAGACACTTCATGAAAAGGAGCAAACCAGACTGGAATATTCCTGGGGCAGAAGAAAGACACCCTGCTTCTCAATCACCAGCTTTCTTGCTGTGTCTACCAAACAGCTATATGGCTATTGATAGAGAAGCAGGGTACACAAAGGAAAAAATAGGAGGAGATGAAATTAGGGAGTAGAGGGTCAGAGCTTCAAAACATTATAGGACATTACACTTTTCCTTTGATAACTTTTCTTCTAACTCAGTTGGGAAACCTTTGAGAGTTTTGAACAGAAGAGTTACAAAATCTCATTTGCATTTAAAAAATCCCTATGGCTGCTGTCTTAAGGTTAGACTATTGATAAGAGAGGGCAGAAGCAAGGAAACCAGGCAGGATGATAGTGCAATGAGCCAGGTGAGAAATGATGTTGGCACTAAACAGGTGAACAGTGATGGAACTGAAAGGTCTAGAACGTGGGATGTATTTGAAGCTAATTTGACAATACTTAGATGAATTGGATGTAGAGTGACATAGAGAAGATTAAAAGAAGAATCTGAGATTCTTAAAAGAGTACTGGAAGAATGGCAGTGCTACACTAGGGGTGGGTGATCAAGAAGCAGGAGTCTAGTTTTGAACATGTTAAGATTGAGGTTACTCTTGGACAATCAATGTTATATAAGCAGTTAGATGTAAGGAGTCTGTAATACATGGGAAAGTCTGGCTAGTAATATGAATTTGGGAGTAAACAGTGAACAATGAGGGGATGGATTGCAAAATGTGGCCACAAGTTCTCTGCATTTTCTCCCATTAATAGATGGGGTCAATTTCCATATACTTTGAATCTGAGCTAGACTTGTGACTTGCTGTGACCAATAGAATGCAATAGAATGGAACAGAATTATGCAAGTTCCAAGACTAAGCTTCAAGAAGCCTGGCTGTTTCTATTTCTGTGATGGAAATTCTTGCAACACTATGAAAACAGGTTTGGGTTAGTCTGCTAAAGAATGAGAAATCAGATGGAGAGGTCTCCAGCCACTCAGTGATCCTAGCTGAGGCTCAAGACGTGTGAGCAAGGCCAGCTGAGAAGAGCTGAGCTTGAACAGACCAGAAAACCACCCAGCTGAGTTCAGCCTAAATGGCAACCCACAGAATTGTCAACTAAATAAAATGATAGTTATTTTATGCTACTAAGTCTGGGGATGGTTTGCTACCAGCAACAGATCACCAATACAATTGATATTTAATGTCTTGAGACTGAATGAAATACACCATCCAGTGGTACTCAACCTTGTGTGCTATATTAGCTTTTTATTGCACAGTAACAACTACCAATAATTTGGTGACTTGAAACAACACATATTTATTAACTCATAGTTTGTGTAAGTGGGAAGTTCAGGCATAGCTTATCTGGGTTCTCTGCTCAGAACCTCATAAAACTAGAATCAAGGTGTCAACTGGGCTGTGTTCTCATCTGGAGGCTTGATTGGGAAAGAACCTATTTTCAAGCTCAATCAGGGTGTTGGCAGAATCTATTTTCTCATGGCTGCTGTAGGCCCTGATATTTTGCCACCTGTCAGCTGGAAGCTGCTCAGGTCTTCAAGGTTGTTTACAGTTTCTAGAAACCATCCACAGTTTCTAAAGAACACCCCCACCTCACTGGACTCCCTGACACGACCACTTACTTCAACATGCCAACAAAGACAGCCTCTTGCTCTAGTTTGCTAAGATAGTGTCATATATAACATAATGCAGTCACAAGAGTGAAAGAGTAACATCCTGTCACCCTTACCATATAATGTAATCTAATCATGGGAATGGTATCTCACTATCTTTGCCATATCCTATTGGATATAAGTAAGTCACATGTATCTTCTGCAATCAGGGAGAGGGTATAAGGATGTGGATACCAGATTTGGTATTTGGGGGGACCCCAGAGTCCATTTGTCACAGTTTTTCATTGAAGTCACCTGGGGAGTTTTAAAACATACTAATACTAGATCCTGATTTAATTCATTGTTTTAGATGGAGCCTAGATATTATGATTTTTCAAAGCTCTCTAGGGAATAGGTCAGTTAATGTGCATGTGAATCACCCAGTGATCTTATTAAAAGTCATACTAAGGTTCAGTAGGTTTGGGATAGGGCCTGAGATCTGTGTTTACAACAAGCTCCCATCTGATGCTGAGACTGCAGTTTCCATAGACTGCACTTTGAGTAGCAAAAGTGAAAGATATGAAATAGACATCCAAGGACTGAGCTGTAGAGCACCCTACTGTTATGAGGTTCGGGAAATGAGAGACTTAGCAAAGGAGACTGAAAAGAGATAATTAGTAAGACAGGAGGAGAAGCAGGAGAGTGGCATCCTGAAACCTACGTGAAGAATATGTTTGTCAAATGAGTCTGATGGTCAAGTAAGATGAGAACTTAAAAATAACCACTGGATTGGGAACTATGGTGGTCATTAGTGATTCTGAAAAGAGTAGTTATAGTGGAGTGGTGAAAGCAAAGTCTGGTAGGATTGGGTTCAGAAGGGAATCAAAAGATGGAAACTGAAGAAGTGAATGTAATTAATTTTTTCAAGAAACTGTTGTATAAAAGGGAACAGAGACATAGTAATAGCTGGAGAGCAAACAGGCTCAAGGGAGGATTTTGTTTTGTTTTCCTTGTTTTTTTTAAGAGGTAAAACAGATAATTTGTATGCTGATGGAAATTATCTAGTAGAAATGAGAAAATAGTGATGCTGAGAGGAAACAGATTATGACTGGAACAATGAGGTTTGGTGAACAAAAGAGAATCTGATTTTGTGCATAGGAAGAGAGTAAGACTTAGACGGGAGCATTGACTATTCATCCATGATACCAAAAGGAAGGCAGGGTTTCTAGATATAGATGTGGTTGGGTGAGAAGCTTAGGTGGTGGAAGCATGTGCAAGGCATCTTCTGAATGCTTCTGTTTTCTCAGTGCCATAGCAAGCCTCAGGAGTGAATGAAGGGAGGGAAAGTGTAATGTAAGTATAAGGGATGAGAGATGGGGTGAAAGGGCGCTTTCAAGCTGTAATGTGCTTATAAATCCCCTGGGGATCTTGTTAAAATGCAGATTCTGATTTAGGAAGTCTAAGGCAGAGCCTGAGATTCTGCATTTCAATAAGACTATAGGTAATACAGATGCTATTGTCCATGGACCACACTTTGAGTAGCAAAGCTGTTAAACAGGGTTTCTCAACCTTGACACCCTTGTTATTTTGAACTGGATGGGTACGTACTATGTCCTGCACATTGTAGGATGTTTAGCAGAATTCCTGGTCTCTACCCACTAGATGCCAGTAGCACCCCTTTTCCAGTTGTGACAATCCAAAATGTTCCATTCCTTGTCAAATATCCTCTGGGGAAGCAAAATTAGCCTTGGGAGAGACACTTCTTTAGAAAGATATGAAAGTAAATCAATTAGGGAAATGTAGTCAGGGCAATGGGCAGCAGAGCAGACCTACTCAAAACTTATGAATTTATGTCATTGTGGTGCATTTTTTCTAGTGATATTCACCTATGCAGGTGCAGGTATGGAGCAGGATGACAGCAAGATTTGACCAGGAGTGGATGTACTTCAGTTGAGTATGGCAGTGGGAACTGTAAGATAGGAGCTAAGAGTATAACTACTGGAGGATTTCAGGAAGCATTATAGTGAATGACTATGGTGAAGAGGAAAGTTAGTATATAAGGGTATGAGGATTACTGAAAATATGAAACCAACTGAGCATAGATCCTAGTTGGCTTGAAGAATTGTTGGAGTTGGGATCCTAACAGGAGAGAGCTAGAACAATGGCGGGCAGCAGTCAAGAATGAATGTCAGAAATAAAGATTAAGGAGTAGATGCCATGATTGGGAATGAAAAAACCAGGGCATGGCTATGATGATTGAGGTATGTTAGAAGACAAGACTACTAGGGAAGAAGAAGTGGAAGAGTTAAAAGGCCAAAAATTGGGGATTATCTTCTATATAAATATTGAAAGCTCCAAAAATGTTGTCAGAAGAAGTATTTTCCATAAAAAGTAATGATGAGTTAAAATCTTCAAGGAACAAATGAGAGTGTTTGGGGAATCTATTGATCCCAACAATTAGGAGAAGAAGCAAGTGATATAGTGTGATGATATGCGTTGGGTCAAAGTTGGGTGTTTCTAGGGAGTAGGGAAGGCCAGTGGTGGTCTGGAAGC
Source organism: Colobus angolensis palliatus (assembly GCF_000951035.1). NCBI lineage: Eukaryota > Metazoa > Chordata > Mammalia > Primates > Cercopithecidae > Colobus > Colobus angolensis. The sequence goes on from NW_012110919.1 coordinate 9,152,724, forward strand.
AGCAATGTGGAGCAAAAAGGATACTACCAGCACTACCCTCAGGCTTAGACGAGAAGGGATTCCTCAGAGGAGAGTCAGATCTCACTTAGGACAAGGGGTTGAAGAGAGCATTCAGGATATACATTTTGGACTTCAGAGATATGATGGGCTTCAAGTGGCACAAATAATAGATTTTGGATATTGAGAAAGAATGGGAGATGCAATCAGACACAGAGATATGTGAGGTTGATAATTTAAGGGGCAGGGGCTGGGCAGCCTGGGAGTCTTGAGTTTTATAATGCCTGATGCAAATCACACAAATTATCATCCAAACTGGAGCATTCTGAGGTGAAAGGGAATGCCAATATTAGGTAAACCTGGATCTGCCATTTCCTTTTGGATAAAGATTATAGCCGGGCGTGGTAGCTCACGCCTGTAATCCCAGCACTTTGGGAGGCCGAGACGGGCGGATCACGAGGTCAGGAGATCGAGACCATCCTGGCCTACACGGTGAAACCCCGTCTCTACTAAAAAACACAAAAATCTAGCCGGGCGAGGTGGCGGGCGCCTGTAGTCCCAGCTACTCAGGAGGCTGAGGCAGGAGAATGGCGTAAACCCGGGAGGCGGAGCTTACAGTGAGCCGAGATCACGCCACTGCACTCCAGCCTGAGCGACAGAGCGAGACTCCGTCTCAAAAAAAAAAAAAAAAAAAAGATTATAATAGGGTTGATTTTGACAATCTCTTTGGCAGATTGTGATGGTGAGAATGTGAGCATTGGGTGAAAATGTTGCCGAAGAGATGGGGGCATTCCAGGAACACAAAGTTTTCTGCAACCCTAACTTTACTTTTGCCAGCTGCAGAGGGAAGTCAGGAAAGGGCTGTATACTGCTGAGGACACCAGAGCTCTGAGCTGCCCACTTCAGCTGTAAATTAGGAAAGACTATAGAAGATATTCTTATTTTTGATTAACTGTTTTCAGTGTAAAACTACTCAATGATGAGAGAAATATTTTAAGAACAGTTTCAGTAAAATACTCTAAGTGCTCACACAGGTCACACAACCCAAAAGCAACAGGGACAGGTGAAAGTTTGTGGTTCCTATCTATTTCAAGGGGGAGAAAAACAGAATGAGGCCCTCTAGTGGCCAGAATGTTTTCAGGTAGCCAATTACAGTATCACAGCATGACGGTACTGGAAAAGAGATGTGAGCCATCATCTCATCCGGATGCTTGTTCCTGGTTAAGTAAATGCATGCATAAGGGTCAGGACTATACACACCATGGGTGCACAATAAAAGCTGCACTTAACTCTAAGTCTAGGGGTTGATTCTTACCCAAGAGATACTCTTGCTCTGGACACTGCCACTAGAGACCATCCCTCCCCACAAGCCCAGCACCCAACAACCTCTCTCCAAACACGTGTGCGAAGTTTGGAGAGGAATATCTGGGAGCCAAGCCATTTAAAATCTTGTAGATTAGGTTAAAGATCTTGGTCTTTATCTAAGAGCAATGGCAAGCTATTGAACTATTTCAAGCTGAGAGATGGGGAGAGAGGGGACTTACTGTTATGTTCAAGTATGCAGTTAAGAAATATTGCTGTGTCTTCAGAGTATAGATGAGTCTTTAGGGGCCAGGGAGGATTCATAAGCAGCTGTTATGAGGTTATTGTAGTAGTAAAGTTGAAAGGTAGTACTGGCATGAACTAGGGTAATGGAGGTGGGAAGTAGCAAGAAGTAAACAGATTCAATGATATTAAACAGTATATTCAGCAGGAGATGGCAGTGTATGAAGGAATGGGAAACGTCTAGAAAGACACTAGGTTTGCAATGTGCAGTGTTCACAGAAATAACCCATCAAGAAGACACAGGCTGGGGTGGGGTGGGGGTAGAGCATGAGTTTGACTGTGTATATATTTTGTTGGCATTGCTTTGATTCATACTATTAGAGATACTGAGTGTGAAATTGACTACACTGATTAGGAGCACAGAAGAGAGGCCTGGACTGGAGGTTGAATATAGTGAGTCATTTGCTGGTGACTGTGTATTTAATGTCTCCTTGGGGAAAACAGATGCTCCTCAACCTACAATGAGGTTATGTCTCCAAAAACCCATCATAAGTTGAAAATATAATACATCTAACCTACTGAACATCATAGCTTACCCTGGCCTACCTTAAATGTGATCACAACACTTTCATTAGCCTACAGTTGGGCAAAATCATCTAACACAAAGCATATTAAAATAAAGTGATGAATATCATATGCAATTTACTGAATACTGAAACTGAAAAACAGAATGGTTGTACAAGTACTCAAAGCACAGTTTCTACTGAATTTCACTTTCACACCATTGTAAAGTCAAAAAATCATAAGCTGAACCATCGTAAGTCAGGGATCATCTGTATTTATTTATTTTTTTATTCATTTACTCACTCACTGATTTATTTTTGGCTCTCCTCAATAGACTCCCCTTCCTGATTGCACCCCGATCCCTTTTTGAGAACCTCGTTGAGCTTTCTGCTATGGAAACCAAAGGGCTCAACCAGTTTCCCTCAGCTCAACACTGCCATGGGACCTTCTGTGGGAACTGCCATAGGACTGACTGTGACTTAAGCTTAGCCAGTGGGATGCTCTGTGTCAGAGCTCACCTGGGACTCAAGATTGTAGATAAGGCCAGGTGGCAGTCACTCATTAGCCCAGCAGCATCTCAGGTGGCCTTGAATCCAGCCTATTCCTACTTCACAGCCTTTGCTGCAGTTCCTGATGCCCAGTCCCTGCTTCCTGCCCATTATCCAAGCCTCCCATTGAGCCTCCCATGTCTTCACATAATTACTTCTTTCTTTTTGGCTTCAATTGAACAGTGTCAGTTTCTTGAAATTAAAAACCCTAACTGATAGCTTTTCTATTTTCTATTTGTTTCTTTCTTTCTCTTCAATTTCCCTAACTTGCCCCTTTTTCTCTCCTGAGTCCTTGTTTCTGATGGGTTGTCACTCTACCACTGCCATCTTTTCTGTGTTCTTTCTCTTTACCTTTTTCCTCCATATGTCTCTGCTTCCCCAGTTGGTCATAATATCAAACTATTAATGCAGGGTGAAGAAGTAAAGTAAACACACCAGCTTCGTAAAATCAACAGTTTAAATTTCTGACAAGTTGGAAGGAGAAACTGAAACTGATAGGATGAAATTTAATTCAGATAAATGTAGATTTCTGACTTAGGTTCTAAAATGCAGTATAGAAGATGAATGAGCAATGGTTTAACAGAAAATTCTAGTTAAAAAATAAAAAAGAAAACCTTAAGTAGGATCTATGCCGACAAAATACAAGGGACTTACTTAGGCTAAATATCATTGTTTATTTGGAATTTAAATTTAACTGGGTGTCCTATTTCTTTAGTGAATCTAGCAGCCCTCAAGGGAAGGCCCTTGAGGTTCTTTAGAGTTGGTTGAAAGCTCAGTGTAGGCCTGGAGACATGGTTGACCTGAGAGCAAATCAATTGTGTAATGTATAAATGGAAGGATGGTAACTAGGGGAAAGAAAAAGATCCCAGGATCCACTGACCTCAGTAGGGGATGTCTGATCGTTTTATCCCTTTCCAGGTCCCACTCTTGGAGAGATACTTGTAAACTTGAACCCTCTCCACAATGGAAAATGAAAATGGAAACCACATCTTAGGAGGGATAGCTGAAATTACCTGAGGTGAGAAGGCCTGAGTGGATCACGTAGCCAGAACCCCAGAACGGCCCTGATTCCTGTGTTTTCTACTGAGCCTTGTTCTCCAGCCTTCTCTTCAATTATGTGAGCAGCCTAATATCTTACCAAGAAACTCCTTTTCTTCTTAGGGCGACCAGAGTCCATTTCTATTGCTTGTGATCCAAAGATTTCAAATAATCTAATGGTTTTTTACCAATATGTAAATTCCTATCTTAGGTTTTAAGATGCAGTATAGAAGATGAATGAGCAATGGTTTAACAGAAATTTCTAGTAAAAAAGACAAAACAAACAAACAAACAAACAAACAAACAAAACTTTAAGTAGTGTTGCCAGACAAAATACATGAGACATACTTAGGCTAAGTATCATTGCTTATTTTGGATTTAAATAGGTGATCTTTTGCAGAAGAGGATTCAGTCGTATTTAGACAGCAAAGCTAAGATCTGAGGATGAAAATCAGATTTTCAGTCAACATGGAAAAGAACTTTTTAATAATCTGAACAACCCTGGCTTGCAAAAGGAACATGGATTGGTAGGAGCCCAGTATTTGAAGAGGTTGAAGAAGAGACAGGATGACCAACAAATAAGAGCAAGATTCCTGACCTAGCTGGGAAAAACAGACTGAATCAGATGCTTTATAATAGGTTTATTGTTGATGATGGTGATGTTGTTTTTTACCTTAAAGAACTTTCTTCAAATGAAATCTTAAACAGAAATTGAAAACAAAATATTCAAAAGCTGAGCAGCTATGGTGGATGCAGATGGAGACCAAGCTTCTCCTGTTCATTCTTTCCCTAAACTAACAGTTGTTCCAGAATGGAAGCTAGGACTACTGAAGCTTAGTTTTAAAATCAGTGGACAAAAATAGCTAATATTTGAGAATTATCAGTCTCAGACACTGCTAAGCACCTCTTATGTATTATCTTACTGAGTCATCCCAAAACTCTAAGAAGTGCCATCATTAATCTCATTTTACAGATGAGGCAATGGAGGCACAGAGAGAATAATTGACTTATTCAAGGTCACACAGCTAGTAGATGTTACAGCTAAGATTTAAATACAGGGGTCTGATTACCGAGCCTGCCCCCTAACTGCTATGCAATTTTGCCTGTAAGACCTTAGGACTAAACGAAGTTTGATTTCCAGTGTTTGTCATTCCTATTGGTGTCCGTTTTCCCCATCGTTTATTTATCATCAGGTTAATTTAAGTTTTTCTAGGCTTTTCTAAAATAGCACCAACTCACATGAATTTAATTTGTTTTTCATGACCCTCAGTTCACAGCTTCCACCTTTAACTGGTTTTCCTCAATTAGGATTCTTCTTTAAAAAAATAAACAACAGGCCAGGCTCACACCTGTAATCCCAGCACTTTGGGAGGCCAAAGCAGGTGGATCACGAGGTCAGGAGTTTGAGACCAGCCTGGCCAACATAGTGAAACCCCATCTCTACTAAAAATACAAAAATTAGCCAGGCATGGTGGCAGGCGCCTGTAATCCCAGCTACTCGGGAGGCTGAGACAGGAGAATCACTTGAATCTGGGAGGCAGAGGTCACAGTGAGCTGAGATTGTGCCATTGCACTCCAGCCTGGGCAACAAAGCAAGAGTCAGTCTCAAAAAACAAACAAACAAACAAATAAATAAATAAATAAAATAATAAAAAAACCATAGATTCACAGTTGGCTGTAAAGACTGTTAGCTGGTGGAGTCAATCTTCATTCCATTAGTTTAGTTCTCATTGTGTTCCTTCTATTTTTTCACAGCAAAACAAAGGGAGGAAAGGGGACTTGGTTTGTTTGTGAGGATTTATTCGACCAAATGAAGATGGAGATTTCTCTGGCAATAGCAGCCTAGGGAGGCAGGCAGTGGAACAAAGCACCGGCATCCGTAATTGCCTTGGTGTTCGCTGTGACTTTTCTTCCCTTCTGTCGCCAAGCGTCAGACAGGTAGGTTGGAGCCAGCAGGAGCAGTCTGACCTAATCAAGTGCTGTCCCAGGCATCCCTGGGAACATCACCAGCTGTGGCTCATGGGAGTCAGTGGCCAGTGTGAGCAGTGTTACTATGACCCGTTCTCCTTGGTTCAGTGTGATCCTTGACTCTTTCATTCTGTCAGCTCTAACCCACTGTTCTCTGTCTCTACGGACAGGCTTATAGAGGTATAAGCCACTAGGACCAGGCTCTGAGTTGGGGGCCTGGGTTCAGGATGGAGAGGTACAGGGGGTAGCCTCCCCACCCCCACACTTCTGTGGCTCCCCTGCGGCCCTGCGAATCACCCATATCCATCCACGACTCACCTCCTCACCAGCTCATCATCATCTCAGCTCTCTGTGAGGTGCTCACAAATACTGTTTGTCTAACATCACCTGTGAACTCCTGAAGCATAAGCCTTTATTTCATATTTTATAAAAAGCTGTGTAAGTTCAGCACTCCATAAACATAAACATAAAATGGTGAATAGCAAATTTCCCCCATACCGAAGCCATTTCATTTTCTTCAACAAAACAGCTCCTTTTACTTCCATACAGAAAGCCCAAAGAGGGAAATTTCTTCATTGCTCAGACAGCTACAAAATGTGATCACATTATTTCCCCACAGCTAATGTGCTCTTATGGATAAAATTTAAATTTGAAAGTCTGAGCAGATGGCCTATAAAGCTCTTGTTTTCCCTCTGAATTTAATTTCTTCCTGCTTATAGTGTGATTTTTAAAAAAATCATTTGGAAAGGAACAATAAAATGTTTCTATAAATTGTAATAATCATTATCTTGGTAATTGCTCTCTCCTAAAGTTACCCCAGAAGAAAGATTAGAAGCTTGACACTGGGCCTGGACTCTTACCTGTCCTGTTGTATGAATCTGTTCTCACACTGCTATGTAGAAATACCCAAGACTGGGTAATTTATAGAGAAAAGAGGTTTAATTGACTCACAGTTCTGCATGGCTGGGAGGCTTCAGGAAATTTACAGTCATAGCGGAAGGCACATCTTCACAGGGCAAGAGAGAGAGTGAGTGCCGAATGAAGAAGCCCCTTAGAAAACTATCAGATCATGTGAAAACTCACTCACTATCATAAGAACAGTATGGGGAAACCTGGTCCCATGATTCAGTTATCGCCACCCGGTCCCACCATTGACACATGGGGATTATTACAATTTAAGGTGAGATTTGGGTGGGGACACAGAGCCAAACCATATCATCCCACCCCTGGTCCCTCCCAAATCGCATGTCCTCACATTTCAAAACAAAATCATGCCCTTCCAACATTCCCTCTAAGTCTTAACTCATTCCAGCATTAATCCATAAGTTCAAGTCCAAAGTCTCATCTGAGACAAGGCAAGTCCCTTCCACCTATGAGCCTGTAAAATCAAAAGCAAGTTAGTCACTTCCTAGATGCAATGAGGTACAGGCGTTGGGTAAATACACCCATTCCAAATGGAAGAAAGTGGTCAAAACAAAGGGGCTACAGGCCCCTTGCAAGTCCAAAATCCAATAGGGCAGTCATTAAAACTTAAAGTTCCAAAATGATCTCCTTTAACTTCATGTCTCACATCAAGGTCACACTGATGCAAGAGGTGGGCTCTCACAGCATTGGGCAGCTTTGTCCCTGTGGTTTTGCAGGGTATAGCCCCGCCTCCCAGCTGCTTTCATGGTTAGCATTGAGTGTCTGCAGCTTTTCCAGGTGCATGATGCAAGCTGTTGGTGGATCTACCATTCTGGAATCTGGAAAATGGTGGCCCTCTTCTCACAGCTCCACTAGGTGGTGCCCCAGTGGAGACTGTGTGGGAGCTCTGACCCCACATTTCCCTTCCACACTTCCCTAGCAGAGGTTTTCCATGAGGGCTCCACTCCTGTAGCAAATGTCTGCCTAGACATCCAGGTATTTCCATAAATCCTCTGAAATCTAGGCAGAGGTTCCCAAACCTCAATTCTTGACTTCTGTACACCTTCAGGCTCAACATCATGTGGAAGCCACCAAGGCTTGGGGCTTGCCCCCTCTGAAGTGATGGTCCAAGCTGTACATTGACCCCTTTTAGCAATGGATAGAGCTGAAGCGACTGGGAAACAAGGCACCATGTCCCAAGGTTACACAGAGTAGTGAGGCCCTGGGCCCACCCAGGAAACCATTTTACCCTCCTAGGCCTCTGGGCTTGTGATGGGAGAGGCTGCCATGAAGGTCTCTGATACGCTTTGGAGACATTTTCCCGTTGTCTTGATGATTAACATTCAGCTCCTTGTTACTTATGCAAATTTATGCAGTTGGCTTGAATTTCTCCCCAGAAAATGGGTTTTTCTTTTTTATCACATGGTTAAGCTGCAAATTTCCCAAACTTCTATGCTCTGCTTCCTCTTGAATGCTTTGCCGCTTAGAAATTTCTTCCAGCAGATACCCTAAATCATTTCTCTCAAGTTGAAAGTTCCACAGATCTCTAGGGTAGGGGCAAAATGTCACCATTTCCTTTGCTAAAGCATAGCAAGATTCACCTTTGTTTCAGTTCCCAACAAATTCCTCATCTCCATCTGAGACCATATCAGCCTGGACTTCATTGTCCATATCACTATCAGCATTGTGGTCAAAGCCATTCAACAGTTCTAGAAAGTTCCAAGCTTTTCCACATCTTCCTGTCTTTTGAGTCTTCCAAGTCACTAGGAATTTCCAAACTTGCCCACATTTCCCACATTTGGAGGCCTTTTTCTGAACCCTCCAAACTGCCCCAACCTCTGCCTGTTACTCACTTCCAAGTTGCTTCCCCATTTTTGAGTATCTTTATAACAGTGCCCCACTCTCTGTGGTAGCAATTTACTGTATTAATCTGTTCTCAAACTGCTGTGAAGAAATACTCAAGACTGGGTAATTTATAAAGAAAAGAGATTTAACTGACTCACATTTCTGCATGGCCAGGGATACCTCAGGAAACTTACAATCATGGTGGAAGGTACCTCTTCACAGGGAGGCAGGAGAGACAATAAGAGCTAAGTGAATGGGGAATACTCTTATGAAACCATTAGATCTTGTGAGAGCTCACTATCATGAGAACAGCATGGGAGAAATATGCCCCCATGATTCATTCTTCACCTGGTCCTGCCCTTGACACATGGGGATGATTATAATTGAAGGTGAGATTTGGGTGGGGACACAGAGCCAAACCATATCACCTGTTGTGTTCACGAGCAATAATTAATACCACCAGATCTTGCCAATTGGGCCCTGATCATTTTGGAATCCATATTCATTCTTACCTCAACTCTGCTGAAATTCATCTTCTATTAAAAAACAAAAGATCTGGAGATGAAATGACCTAAGCAAATTAGCTGTACACAAGAATATGGAAGAAATGTTAGGCTCTTTTAGAAAATATTATTTTCAAGGACTGTAAAAGCCATTTCATATCATCTCATTCAGATTCATTAATGAGCTAATTATCTTTTTACTAAAGGAGGCTCATAAGACTTCAACTTAGAAATATTTAGTTGATCATCGGTTCGGGTGAATACATGTAACAAAATTATGCTGTTTTCCAGACTACTTTGTAATTCAGATTCTTTCCTAACTTAGCTAACACTTCTTAATATGAAGAAATCAGGATTGACTCAATGTAGTTTCTAATTTATATAAGGAAAACATCCCTGGTAACACATATATATAGTGTTTCTCCTCCTTTTTTTCAGTCAGTTACTCCATTCAAAGGTATGTATCTATAAGAAGGCTAAATAAGTTCATAAAATATAGATTGGTATCACCTTTTCATCCCAATGCTATTCGCAAGTTAAATTCATTGACATCAGCCTGCTCTTAAAATGTGCAGGGCTCAGAGGTGAGAATATAAACGCAAAATCGCCAACTGTATGTTCATATATTTAAAAGTTATGTTTACTTTGAAAAATATACCTTGTCATATAGTCTTACTTTGGTCTGGAAAATTGAAGGTCAGGTTCAAATTTAAAGCCCTTGGCTCATCAGAGTACTATCCCTGAACATGGCCGCACAGGGTGCATCAGCACCCAGCATGCTACACATTCACCTTCCCTTCCCACCCCCAGCTCCATCCCACACTGCAAGAGACATCAGACATTCACAGAGCATGTCCCTCTTGGCTTACATTTCCAAGCTTCATCGCCACCCTGTCCCTCCCGTCTCTGCAAACAGCTGCCTCTTGGCCACCCTCCAAGTCTAAGAAAGCAAATGCTTGCCCCATAGTCTTCCATTGGATGAACAGAGAAGAAGCCCTTCCCTTGACAGAGACTCATTCAGCCTCTGGAAGTGAGCTCATTGTCATTATAATAGGAAATTCTAGGGTCACAGATATGAGATGTACAATCTAGAAAGTACAAAACAGGAAGAGGTTTGGGTAGAATCTTACCTATGTGTCATGTCATATTCATGGCCTTCTATTGAGTTAACAAAACTTTGAACTCTTTCCCCAAAAGCAGTGCTATAGCCACAAGTGGGCCAGGGGAGGGACTCTTCTAGGGACAGAACTAGCTGTTTTCCTAGCATTATGAAGCAGCCCAGCAGTACTTGTTCTACCTACATTTACTAGGCACTGATAAGTAGCATAATCTATATGCCATACTAAGTGCCACAGGAAGACAAACATCTATGAGATGCATTGCCTGTGCCCACAGAGCTTACAGTCTATTTGGGAAGATCACAAACACAAAAATAACTATGCTACAGAGATAAAGTCCTAAGGGACAAAGAAGGGGTACAAATCAAGTCAATGGTTTATTCTTCCCAAAAAGTAGTTAGGGACTAAGATATTAAGTGAAGAAGTCTTCTTTAAACACTTAAATGAAATATTGTGCTACCTTTCTAAATCGGCCTTCATGATACTCCTTGGAGGAAGGTTAGTATTATCCTATGGAACACTCTGGAAATGAACAGGTTAAGATGTTGGCTTCCATCCCTGAGCAAATCTGATGCAGGCAGGTTTCGAAGTAGAAAGGTTTAGCTCCCAGATCAGCACATTGTGTGCCAACCCATCTGCCCACATCAATGTCTATTTAAAAGTGAAACAAATCAGACTAGCTCCGTCTTCACCTGTCTTGCTGATTACCCATACCAAGGGAGGGATGGAAAGCCCCCAAGTTAGTCTGGAAAATTGAGCCTCTGTGCAATTTCTAGTCGTGTGTCTGCTTGGAGGCACGCAGCCAACAAAGCCATCAATCTGGCAGTTTCTTAACATTGACCCAGTATATATTTGCTGGGCTATTTGAGCCATCTGCCATGCAAATGTCCGTTAAGGAAACAGCATAAAGTTGTGGTAATACGTTGTGGGAATACCGGGTTAAAATGCCATTTAGCAGGAAAGCACCACTTTCAGCAGCAATTGTCCACAGGAGAACAAAGAGCTGGGAGAACCAGGGCAATAAAAAGAGAATAAAGGAGTAGGAGACCAAGGCTCCTAACCTTTGCCTTCACTCCAGGCTTGTTTCTCTATGGCACCTTCAGAGGCACAGGTCTTACTGACAAAGATGCCTTGTATAGTTTCACTGAGTTAAAATATGCATATATACATGTGTATGTGAACTTAGATATATACACACATACACATGTATATGTGTGTACATATATATGTAAAAATGTATATTATATATGTGGGTAAAGAAGCTATGTTAGGGAGATAAAACTATAGGTATTGTTTTCCTTCTTGAAAATATGTACACACACACATATATATAGCTATACTATATGTAAAATACATAAAATTTGTTACATGCAATGAAATTATATGTTATATATAAAAATACAAAATTTTAAGGAGAAAAACAGTATTCATAATTCCATCCCCCTAACATAGCTCCCCAACCCTCCTAAATATTATCTTCTGATGTTGGTCTATATGTGAGTAATATTTGTAACTATCTAGTGAGCCCTTACTACAATATGTTGGATACTATATTACTTACTAATTGCAGATTTCTCTAATATTTACATCAACACTAAAAGATTGATAGTTCTAATTTTATAGATGCAACAAATAAGGCTCAAATAAATAGTATTTTGATGGTTTCAAGGACATCCAGCCCATAAATGAAAGACCCAGACTTAAATCAGTTCATCTGCTTCTAATACCTATGTCTATTGCATTGTAGCCACCACCCCATGTGTATGCACTCTTTTATTCATGATTAACACAAAAATAAAAACTATTTTGTGCTTAGCTTTCCTTAGTTAACAGAACACCATAAATGTTTATGTTTTTATATAGCCTTCATGCTTATCACTTTTATTAGCTGGATAATAATCCATCTAATAATTTATATTAATTTATTAAACATTGTATTTTTTATTTTTTAACTTTTATTTTAAGTGTAGGGGTACATGTGCAGGTTTGTTACATAGGTAAACTTGTATCATGGGGGTTTGTTGTACAGATTATCTCATCACCCAGGAGTTAAGCCTAGTACCCATTAGTTACTTTTTTTATCCTCTCCCTCCTACCACCTTCCACCCCCCGATAGGCCTCTGTGTGTGTTGTACCCCTCTATAGGTCCATGTTAAACTCTGTATTTAAATTTTCTCTATCTCCCCATCTTTCTCTTTCTCTCTCATTCTCATCTTTGTTATTTCTCTCTATGGTTAATACTACAATGAACATGTTGGCATGTACAGTTTTTGGCTTCTGTTGTACTATTTCCATAAGATAAATTTCCAGGAGTGGACTACTGGATCAAGAGGTATGACCATGTTTATGGCACTTGGTACATATTTTCATATTGATTTTTTAAATTATTCCATTCGAAGCATATGAATGTTTCAACTAGGACAACCACACCAACACTGCATGTTTCATTAAAATTTCTTGTTGCTAATTTATTAAAGTATAAATGGCACCTCAAGCTTCCTTTGATTTGTGACTTTTACTCCAAAGTGGTGATGGCTATTTTCTCATCTACCTGTTTACTGCTGTGACGTCTCATATAACTGTTCTCTTTCCCTAGACCATCCCTTCAAAGGTGCTTTGTGTAAATACATATGTACTCTTCATGTGGAGGAAATATTAATCCTTTTCCTTATTCTCCTATTCTTGAGGAAATGCCAGGAAAAAAAGTTAACTTGACATATAAAAATTTTGGTGACAAATCCTTCTACAGAACGAAGCCTAAAACTGAAATTATCAAGAGATTGAAGCATGAGCAACCTATCTGGAAACATATAGATAAATATCAAAAGAAACAGCTGAATGATTTTTAAAGTAGTAGCTTCTGGGGGGCATGCATGGTGGGGGACAGGGCAGAGAGCTGCTCTTTTTTGTAAGTCTGACATAACTATTTGACTTTCTATGTGGCAATTACAACTGATGAGAAAGATCAAATTAAATTTATAAATTTTTGTCAACAAATGAATTAGCAACTAACATAATCCTCTGTGTGTCTGCTTAAGAAAATATTCCAATTAAGCCTTCTTTTCTCAAAAATTAATTTATATTTTTCATCTCCTTCCCATTGTTCACAGCCATAGGATGCTAAAAGGAAGGGATAAAATCTGGCCACATTGTGTTCAAGGTTACTGTTACAGTCATGTCTTTCTGAATTCCAGATTCTCTTTATTTCCCTGTTTTAATGTATTTTGCATAGATTTAATTAGAGATCCTACACTGCAGTGGGGATCCATAACAGGAGGGGGGCTCTCTCTCTAGAGAAAAACTGATGCTCATTAACAAAGAAATGGATCTTGAAATTAATTTTATTTATGAAACCCAAGATTCAAATACACAAGAGCTGTGGACTGTCACCCTACTCTCCTATAAGAGCAAATAAAAATGATTGAGATGAATCACATCCACTAAAACCAAGCTTATTTACAATCTGAGACCACCTACATCGAATCTTCACTCCGTCACTTTTCACGTGCCTCACTTTGGGTAAGTTATTTAACCTTTTTTGTCTCCATTTTCTTATCTGTAAAATGGAAATAATAACATTTGCCTCTTGTAGTTTTTGTAAACATATTATGAGCAAATAACATTTAAAGGGCTTAAAACAATGCCTGTCATACAATAAGAACTCAATAAATGTTTCTGATAAGTATTATCTTTGTTGTTATTCTCATTTTGGCAGCCTAAGTGTATAGGAAACATTGTCCATGATCGTGCAGTATGGCATAATTATGATTAAGGATCTTTACGGAATTAGAAGTCAAACATATTTAGATACTGACATTGGCTGTGCTGCTTATCAGCTAAACAACTCTGGGTAAGACACTAATTTCCTCATTTGTACATTGAATCCTGATATCTGGTTCTTAAGGTTGACTGTGAAGATCAAAGATGACAATGCGTCTGAAATCTGCTCTTCCATTTTTGATATGTGTATATATATATATATGTGTATATATATATGTATATATATGTATATGTATATATATATGTATGTATGTATATACGTATGTATATATACATACGTATGTATATACGTATGTATATATACATACGTATATATATACGTATGTATATATACATATGTATATATATACGTATGTATATATACATATGTGTATATATATGTATATATATATGTATATATGTATATATATGTGTATATATATATATGTGTGTATATATATATATATATATATATATATATATATATATGCCAGAGATGAATGAAGCAGGGCCATGGGAAGAAGTAGAACAGTTACCTGAGATGGTTGGAGCTGAACCATCTTCTCTTGTCTTAATGGTGCCAACTGCAGGTGATTAGTGGAAGAGCAGTGGAGCAGAGAGGATATTGAACATGTTTGTTACTTAACCCACAGTCATTGTTGAGCTGTGCTGTGCTAGGAGGTAAATCAGGTCACTTCCCTCAATGATATTAACGTGAAACAAGAAACAAAGATAAACATAATTAGAATACTGTGTTCTAAGTACTGGAATAGAACTACGCAGATGGCTGCAGAGAGGAGAGGTACCTAGGATGTGGGGAGGCTGCTTGGAAGGGAGGTGTATATCTATTGCTGTATAACAAATTGGTCCAAAACTTAGTAGCTTAAAACAGCACACATATATTATCATATTGCTTCTGTGTGTCAGGAATCTGGGCACAGGTTAGCTCGGTCCTTGTTCCACAGTTTCTCGTAAGGCTGCAACCACAATGTGAGCATAAGTATGCAGTCTCATCTGAAAGTTCAAATGGGGATGTATCCACTTTCAAGCTCTCGTGGTCATTGGCAGAATACATTTTTTGGTGTGCTACTGGACTGAGAGTTTTAATTTCTCCCTGCAGGATGAAGGCTGCCCTTTGTTCCTTGCCATGTGAACCTATCCGGCATGGCAGCTCGCTTCAACAAAGCATGCAAACCTAGAAGGCAGAAAAGGGAATCTGCTCATGAAATGAACACAATTGTTTTTACTTTACCATGGAAGTGACATCCCATCACTTTAACCAGTGCTTGAAAAATCACTAGGTTTAGCCTACTCTCAATGGGAGGGGACTACAAAAGGGCATGAATACTAGAAGCAGGGACCATTAGAGGTCATCTTAGAAGTCAGTGGACTCCAAAAGAACTCATGAGCTGATTTTTAAAGCAGGAGAACATCACGTCAATCTACAGGGATGGAAAGTAGGAGGTCATGGAGGAGACAGGGCAAGCAAACAAGAAATGAAAAAAAGATAAATAAGTTGTCTCAAATCTTAAGATATGTTATCTCTTGTGGAAAAAAATGGAAAAACGATAAGCTTCAAATAATCGAATGAAAAGGAGACAATTGATATAGATAAGGGAGAATAGGGGTGAAGTTTGAAGGGAAAAGCAAAGACCATTATATTCTTACCTGTGGAGCAATTTGAAAGCCACACTGCTGATGAGGGTTATTTTCCTAAATTCATTTTGAATTGGTGAGTGGAAGAGAGGTCAGTGTGACAGAAGTGGGCAGCGCTCATATGGGGATGGCTGATGGCAACATAGCTGTCACAGTCTGTTTCCCTGGCTTTTCATTTTTAACTTATTTATTCAATAAATAGGCCTCCTTTTAAAACTGCATGGCCATTTAATTAATTAATTAATCACAATGCCAGTTATTATACTTCCCTGTATTTTTTTAGTTTTTACCATACCCCATCTTCTCACTTTGTTGTTTCCCTAATGTGATTATAAAGAAAAAGATTGCAAAGATTACTGCCATTATATTGAATATTTCAGGCTAGAACTTGACATTCTCACTGGTTCCCATTATGCCAGCCAAAGAAAGAAACAGTCAAAACATATTTGAAGTTACCATAACGAGGAAAAATGACTGATAAGTACTCTCCACTGAATTTTTAGATTCAATGTGGTCACTTTCCTTTGCCTCAACGTCTGTAGCTACAAAACGGGAGTAACATAACCTACCACCTCTATCTGTTAAAAGAGATAATGTAGTACAGGTGGTTTGAAAATTATGAATTTTACATATAATATACAAAAAAAGTTATTCATTCCAAAAATGGTCATGAGTGCACTGCACTAGTGTCTAATAGAACTGAGTCTGTCTGCTTGAGTGGTTCAAGGGTGGCAGGAATGAAAGACATTTCAACACTTCCTTAGAATACAGTTTCTCAAGTACGATAATGAAGATTTATACAGAAGTGATTAAGGCTATTACTAAATTTATCACATCATATTTTAAATAGTTGCCCTATCATAGTAAAGTCACACATTAGCATTTTAAAATATTATTGAGTACCTTATTATTGAGTACCTAGTTTTGTTTGATGTGTAGTGTGGTGGTTAAGCACATGAACTCTGGAGACAGCCTGCCTGAGTTCAGACTCTGGCTCTGATAATAACTGTGTGAGGCTGGGCAAGCTGGTTAACCATGCTGTACCTCAGTAGCCTCTTTTGTAAAATATAGATAATAATAGTTCCTATGTCATAGAGGTGTTGTGAGGATGAAACCAGTTAATACAAGTGAAGTTCTTAGAACAGTAGTTGGCATATAGTAAGCAAAAGTATAAATGTTTGCATTTATAATATGGTCAAAGCACTGTGTCCAGCCCAAAGGATGAAGCAATGAACAAGAATATAGTCCCTTCCATCCAGTACCTTGGAGCTTGATGAATGAGTATCAAGATCCACTACACATCAAATCATCTAGACCAGAAACCTGGAAGTTATCTTAGATACATCCCTTTTCCTGAATTCTACCGCTGTACTCCCAGCCCTCACAGTCAGCCACTGGGTCAGATCATGTACACTTTCCTGTCTTTTCCTTTGTCCCTGACCCCACAGTCCCAGGATTCATCCAGTAACTCATCTTCTGTCATCTTCATCAGTGTCCTTGGTCCCAATGTATCCTCCATGATGCTGGTGGTATGTCTGAGCACCCATACCTCTGATTACAACCCCTCCAGTGTTTCCTCACTGCCTCCTGAAACAACTACAAATTCCTTAGCAAGATCCTTTATGATCTGTTCCTTGCAGACCTCAACTTGCTTACAGGCTGTATATATAATGGTTAAGGATAGACTCAAAAGTCAGATAATTTGAATCCAGTTCTACCATTGATAAGCTCTAGAATTTTGATCAAGTTACCTAACTTTGCTGGGCACTTTTTCCTCATCTATTAATGGGGATAATATCTACCTCATAACACATTTGTAAGAATTAAATGATTAGACATATATGAAGTACTCTGGCATGGAGTAAGCACTATATGAATGTTAACAACAATTATTATCTACCCAGTTTTGAATTCTTTTCCCTTAATTCTGCCATCCATTACAGCTATATAGAACATTGTTCATTCCCTACATACTCTTTTATCTGTTCCTCTCTTTCCTCATATCATCCTATGTAGTGGACAGACCTAAGGGGACCTTCAGTCCTTCAGGATAAATGCACCTTTATCCTGGTGTTCATACCTTTGTGTAGTCCCCTCCCCTTGGATACAGGTGAGACCTGTGACTGCTTCTAACCAATAGAATATGTTAAAGGTGATGAGATGTCACTTACATGCTTTTGTTACATTATATAAAACTCTGTCTTGTCAGGCTAGAGATTCTCCTTGATGGCTTGATAAAATGAGAAGCCATGTTGGGAAAGACCACATGGCAAGAAACTGGGCAGCCTCTAGGGAGTGTGGCTGGCCTCTAGGACTGGAGAATTGACTCCATCTCATAGCCAGAAAAAATCTGAGGGCCTCAGACATACAACCACAAGGAAGCAAAAGCTGCCAACAACTGAAATGGGCTTATAAATAGGTTCTTCCCCAGTCAAACTTCCAGATGAGAATGCAGCCCACTTGACATGTTAAATGTACCCTTGTGTGACCTTGAGCAGAGAATCCAGGTAACCCATGCTCAGACTCTTGACCCACAGAAACTATAAAATATAGGTATTTGTTGTTTAGCCTTCTACATTTGTGGTAATTTGTTACCACCCTCAGCCGTCTTCACTTGGTGAACTCCTTCTCAACTTCTGTTTGTGTTATCTCCTCTGTGAGGCCTACCCTAATGCTCCCAGGCACAGATGGGCTCTCCCTCCTGACACCCCAATTGCACCTCTTACACCTTTCCATAACAGAACTAGTTGCACTGCATTGTTATTGTTTAAGTTTTAAGTCCATAAAGCTGTATTTTACGCATCTTTGATTTCTCAGTTTCTAAAACATAGTGACAATTTTGTAGAGAAAAGAAAAGAGAAATTTAACAAAAAAGTAGGAGATCACGGCAACTAGAACTGCTCAATAAACGTTTGTTGATAAGTGAGTGAAAGTATTTTGATTATTTTCTTCTCTGGTCTATTGAATTCTATAGAAATGCTTTCATTTCACCCTGATAGGCATCTCAAACATTGAGGCTATCATCGTAATAGAAGATTGAATTATCACTAACTTGGATTGCCAGCAAAAAATGAAAATAGCATTGAGAAAAGAACTACTACACTAATAAAAATATTTTTATTTAATTTTATGGCTAAAAGAAAGCTTTGGTAAAATAAGGTCTAACTATTAGATTAAGAAGTGATGGGGGCAACTTTTCAGTACACCAAGTACTGGAAATGCATATTTTAAAGGATCAGTTGATAGGAAGCATGGTAAAATTCAACCAACTTTGAAAACATCTCATTTAACTTTATTCGATAGAAATAAATAATAGAAGAACTGAAAGTTTCCCAATTTCTCAAAATTTTTATAAAAAATAATTTTTAAATATTTAATCTCTTTGAAGGAAAAGTAAAATAGTTAACTTGCCAGTTCTTTTTTTCTAGGGTAATTGTCACTTTGGATTACATAGGTTAATTCATGAGAGGGCTTAAGTTGATTATGCTTATGGTGAAATTATTGTTTACTGTGTGTGTGTGTGTTATATTGCATCCAAGAAGAAATAAAAACAGAAGAGGTCCACTATAAAGAAAAAAAAAGTATTAACCCTTGCCAAAGCATAATTTAACCACAGATAAAGTCTGAATTTTTTCCTAGTGTCTGCTTTCTGCGGGTCAGGGCCACTGCAGGCAGGCAGATGATGAACAATCCAGCTGCTGAGATTGGAATGATGGATGGATATATGGATGGACACATGCTGATAACTTACAGTGACAGCAGCTGCCCTACAGTGTTAGGTTAGTTGCTGAGAGGAATAAAGTAAGTATTAACTTCTAACAATAACAGCTATTTCACATTGCATGTGTGTCCAGCAACTTCTCAGTTAATCCACTGTTGCTTGAGGAGATATTTCAAATGTCAAACATGTAATGCCCAGTGCCCAGCACATGGTAAGGATACATTAATATTACTCAAACATAAATCTGAATTGCTGCTCTAAAACTGTTCCCTGCCTTTGGGAACTGAATGCTTGCCATTGGAACCAGCATTACCTACACTTACATTAATTTGGATGGCATGCCAGCCTGGTAGGCTAAACACTGAAAGTTTAATGATGAGAGTTGAAAGGAAATCTGTTTTAAAACTTATGCTTGCACAATTCCAGTGAGAAAAGCACAAATATTGGATTTTATTATGGTCTTTTGGATTGAAGAAAAAAAAAAAGACAGTAAGTTGGTGAGGGAGAGGTGAAGTAACTAACAGTTTTAGCTGAGTAGCCAATGCACTATATTGCTCCAAGCTTTGGTTAGCCTCAGGGCTCTTCGATCTTGGGCCACCCTGTGTCTACTGCATAAGAATAGAGATTGCATTACTTTTCTGTTGCTGCTGTAACAACCACAAATTTAGTGACTTAAAATGAAACACAGGAAGGGCATCAAGATGGCTGATTAGAGGCAGCTGGTACTCACCTCCTCCACAAAAAAGAATCAAAATAGCAAGTAGATAATCACACTTTGAATAGATCATCTAAGAGAGATCACTAGAATTCAACAGAGAAGTGACAGGAGACACCTAAGGCAAGGAATGAAAGGGAAGGAGGCAACCTACTCTCCCAGGATTAGCTGAGAACCTGGTGAGGCTTCCCAGTGTGGGGAAAGGGAAGGTGAGAGAACTCTAGCAGCAGTCCATATTCCCACCATGGACTCTTGCAATTCTAGCCACAAGAAAGCTCTTTGAACCTCATAGACCCTCATAGACCCATAGACATAAGGGACTGCCTAGAGACCATGTAATAGTACTGTTCCAAAGAGGGAGCTCACACTGGGTCCCACACACCTCCTGAGTCTTAAGCAACTCTAACATGGCATCATTTTGAGAGCACAGCCCCCCACCAGACTGCATCCTGCCCTGGGGTCCAATAGGCCCTTCATCTCCACATTCCTGGTGCCCCATGGATATCTGCCACCTGCAGCTACTGCTGCTCCTGGCTGCTGGGACCAGGGCCAACGTGCAAACCATTGGCAGTAACTTTGCTATCTCCAGCAGTGGGGTTGGCATGCATTTACAAGTGCCCTGAGGACAGGCTATGCCACCTGCAGCTTACACATGGAACCAAAGCATACACACTCCCCAGCCACCTGCCTACAGTGCTGTCACTGAAAGCAATCCCACCCCCACTATCATCAGGGCCAGAGTGCAGCTGCTGCAGAGCCCCCAGTCTGAGTATTCCCCTAGGGCCTGGGGATCACTGTGCCCCTATCTACCACAGTCAGCACCTCCACACACCAACTGAGACCCTGAGAATGGGGCCACCTGACCCAGTTTCACCCACCCCAGTGCCTAAGCACACCACTCAGGGACCTGGGGATGGTCCTGCCCTGTCCACCACTGTTGGCACCTGAGCACTCATTTTTGGGGCCTGAGGATGGACCCGCACAATCTGCCACTACCACTACAGCTGGCATGCATATGCTACCTGTGGGTCTGGGGACTGGCCTGCCCAGCTTGTTATAGCCACTCCCAATACCAGTGCAGAGTGCTTGGAAGCCAGACGGTTGTCCTGACACTGCTACTGCCATTATGCATGTCATGCCCACTGCCGAAGAGCATGAGGACCCATCCATCTGCCCTGTCTACCACTGCCACTGTCAACACACATGCGAGCTACCTAAAGGCCCAGGAATCAGCCTGCCTGGACCTGCCAACACCAGTGCCAGTGTATGACACCCGACAGCTATAAAATACACATTTTTCTCAGCAGTAGATGAAACATTCTCTGGGATATACCATATGTCAGGACACAAAACAAGTCTCAACAAATTTTTAAAATTTGAAATTATATCAAGCATCTTCTCAAGCCCCAATGGAATAAAACTAGAAAAATAAAGAAAACTAGAATCAAGAAAGGAATTAAGGAGAGAATCAAAAAATTTCCTGAGACAAATGAAATTTGAAACACAATATGCCAAAACCTATGGGATACAGCAAAAACAGTGCTAAGAGTGAAATTAATAGCAATAAATATCTACATCAAAAAAATTGAAAGACTTCAAATAATCTATCACTGAAGTAGAAAAGCAAGAAAAAACAGAACTCAAATTATGAGGAGGAAAGAAATAATAATGATCAGAGAAGAAATAAATGAAATAGAGACTAAAAATAAAACTACAAAGCAACAATGAAATGAAAAGTCGATTTTATGAAACGATAAGCTAAATCTGTAAATCACTGGCTAGATTAACCAAGAAGAAAAGAAAGAACACCCAGATAAGTCAAATCAGAAATAAAAAAGGAGTCATTACAATTGATACCACAGAAATACAAAGATCATCAGAGACTATTATAAGTAACCATTAACAAATTAGAAAACCTAGAGGAAATTGATGAAGTCCTGGACACATACAACATACTATGATCAAGTCAGGAAGAAACAGAAAACCTAAACAGACCAATAACTACAATAACTAGTAATGAAATTGAATCAGTAATTTAAAAGTCTCCCAGCAAAGAAAAATCCAGGATCTTATGGCATCACTGCCACTGCCACCGCCAAATTTTACCAAACAATTAAAGAACTAACTCTAATTCTCCTCAAACACGCAAAAACAATTGAAGAGGAGAGGATTCTTCCTAAGTCATTCTACAAGGCCAGCATTACCCAGAAACCAAAACCAGACAAGAACACAACAACAACAACAAAAATAAAGCTATAGGTAAATATCCCTGATGAACATATATACAAAAATCTTCAACAAAATACTAGCAAACAGAATTCAACAGCACATGTAAAAGATGATACACCATGATCAAGTGAGATTTATTCCAGGGATGCAAGAATGGTTCAACATACTCAAGTCAATAATGTGATATATCACATCCAAAGAATAAAAGACAAAAACCATATGGTCATCTCAACAGACACAGAAAAAACATTGGATAAAATTCTACGTAACATCATGATAAAAGCTCTCAACAAACTAGGCATAAAAGGAATATACTTCAACATAGTAAAGGCCATATATGCCAGACCCACAGCAAACATCATACTGAATGAGGAAATGTTGAAAGCCTTTCATTTAAGAACTGGAACAAGACAAGAATGTACACTTTCACCTCTCCTATTCGACATAGTACTGGAAGTTCTAACCAGAGCAGTTAAACAGGAGAAGAAAATGAAAGCCATTCACCTTGGGAAAAAGGAAGTCAAATCATTCCTCTTTGAAGATGACATGATTTTACATCTTGAAAGCCCTCCATCAAAAATCTCTTAGATCTAATAACAAAATTCAGTAAAGTTGCAGAATGCAAAAATCAACAAATAAAAATCAGTAGCATTTCTGTGCTGTAATAATGAACTGGCTGAGAAAGAAACCAAGAAGGCAATCCCAATTTATAATAGCTGCCAAAAAACACCTAGGAATAAATTTAAATTTCATTTAAGGAGATGAAAGGCCTCTACAGGAAAAAAAAAAAAAAAGACCAAACATGGGTAAAATAATTTAGGAGAACCCACACAAAGGGAAAGATACCCCATGCTCATGAATCAGAAGATCAGTATTGTTAAAATGACCATACTACCCAAAGCAATCTACAGGTTGAATGCAATCCTTATCAAAACACCAATGTCGCTTTTTAACATAAATGGAAAAAAAAATCCTAAAATTTGTATGGAACCACAAAAAGAGACCAAATAGCCAATGAAGTTCTGAGTAAAAAGAATAAAGTTGGAAGCACCATACTGCCTGATTTCAAAATACATTATAAGGCTATTATAACCAAAACAGCATGGTATTGTCAGAAAAACAGACACATAAACCAATGGAACAGAATATAGAATCCAGCAATAAATCCACATATTTACAGTCAACTGATATTTGACAAAGACACCAAGAACATGTACTGGGGAAAGAATACCTTCTTCAATAAAAGGTGCTAAAAACTTGGATTACCTATGCAGAAGAATGAAAACAGGATGTCTGTCTCTCACCACATATAAAAATCAACTCAAGATGAATTAAAGACGTGAATATAAGACCTAACACCATAAAACTATTAGAAGAAACCGTATGAAAAACATTTCGGGACAATGGTCAAGGCAAAGATTTTATGACTAAAACATCAAAAGCACAGACAATAAAATAAAACATAGGCAAGTGGGACTATATAAAATTAAAATGCTTCTGTATAGCAAAGGAAACAATTACCACAGTAAAGAGACAACCTGTTGAATGGGAGAAAACATTTCCAAAGTATTCATCAGACAAGTCTAATAGACAATTCTCAAAAGAAGACATACAAATGGCCAACAGGCATATGAAAAAATGTTCAACATCACTAACCTTCAGGGAAATGCAAATCAAAATCACAATGAGATATCATCTTACTCCAGTTAGAATGAATCTTATTAAAAGGACAAGAAATCACAAATGCTGTCAAGGCTGCTGAGGAAAGGGAACTCATTCACTATTGGCAGGAATAGAAATCATTACTGCCAATATGGAAAACAGTATTGCGATCTCTCAAAAAACTAAAAATAGAACTACTTTATGATTCAACAATTCCACTACTGGGGAGATATCCAAAGGAGAGAAAGTCAGTATATCAAAAGGATACCTGCACCTCCACATTTACTGCGGCACTATTCACAATAGCAAAGATATGGAATCAACCTAAGTGTCCATCAACAGACAAATGGATAAAGAAAATATGGTATATATACACAATGAAATACTATGCAGTACTAAAAGATGAAATCATGTCATTTGCAGCAACATGATGGGACTTGAGGACATTATGTTAATTGAAATAAGCCAGACACAGAAAGACAAATATTGCTTGTTTTCATTCATATGTGGGAGCTAAAAGTCGATTTCATGGAAGTAGAAAGCAGAACTATAGTTCTCAGAGGCTGGGAAGGATTGTAGTAGGGAATGAAGAGAAGTTGGTTAATAGACACAAACATGCAGTTAGAAGGAATAAGTTTTAATTTTCCACAGTAGAATAGGGTGCTATAATTAACAAAAATATATCATATATTTCAAAATAGCTCAAAGACATGATTTGAAATGTTCCCAGCACAGAAACGTAAAATGATAAATAAGGTTATGGATACCCTAAATACCCTAACTTGATTATTACACATTCTATGAAAATAACAAAATTTCATATGTACTCCATTAATATGTACAAGTATAAATAAAGAAACAAACACATTTAATCTCTTACAACCTTGGAGGAATTTTAGGAACTTCAAAATCAGTCTCACTAGACTGAAGTTAAGGTGTCAGCAGGGCTAGCTCCCTCTGGAAGCTCTGAGAGGAGAATCTTTTCTCTACCTTTTTTCAGCTTGTAGAGGCCTCTGCATTCTTTGACTTTTGACCCCTTCTTCCATCTTCAAGACACATTACCCAATCTCTGCTTCCCTCGTCACATTGTCTTCTGGTCTGATAAGGACCCTCATGATTGCATCAGGCCCACACAGATTATCCAGGACAATCTGCTCCTCAGGATGCTTAAAGTACAAAGTCTTTCTTGTCATGTAAACTAACATCCCCAGGATCTGGGGGTTAGCACTTGGAAATCTTGGGAGACCAGTGTTCAAACTTTCACTGGGATTTGGCCACAAGTCTAGTTGACAGAATATTCAGCGTTAAATAAAATGATGCAAATTTAGGATCAGGACCAAATGTTGAACTAACAAAATGCCCTTTCGAGTATAAATATAGTACATTGGTTTGATGCTTTCAGCCGGTAGTTTCTCAACCTATCTTCCCTCCAGAGGGAAAGGTAGCATGCCAGAACTTATTACAATAAGGATTGCATACTACCTATCCCCATGGTATGACATGGCTGAGACCACTGCTTAAGCCCTCTTAGGGGCCCACGGAGGTCCCTGGAATCAGTAATTTACTAACTTTATCCATGAGGATTCTTTTCAGGTACCGTAGTGATCAAAGCACATGAACTTATTTCTGATTGTGCTTGACAAACTCAGAGGGAACTTACATTTACCAGCATAAAAATGTCCCCACATCATGCTTTCTCCTGACTAGCTTCATTTCCTTTTTCAAGCTCAGCTAACACAAAATACAATCAACTCCTGGGCTTTACATTCTGTGATTGTGCATATCGGGCCTTATTGTTTCCAGTAGCTGAGTAAAAATTGGGAGCCAGGGGATACTGCATTGCACTGAATATGATTCATTTCCCCCTGGTTTATTTGGCTCCCGATATCATCAAAGACCAGTGTTCTGTTATACTTCCTATATTATTCAGGAACAGATTTACCAGCTGGGAGCAGTTTGCCCTCCACCCCTGTGATAAATCCAAGTAAAGTTTGACCTGCCAATCTTGTGCCCCATCAGGATATCCATGGGCAGAGTTTCTCAACTTAATTAGAATCTGTCTTAATGGGCTCGCCAGGCCCTGGGAGCCCAAAGATGCTCCTACACAGCAGTTTTCTTTCTCTCCCTCTTCTTCTAGTTTGGCACAGCCTTGTCAACAGGTGTGATCAACAGTAAGGAAGCCTGCAGTGCCAGTGCTCCCATTCTGGTCCAGGATGAGAACCCACGACTGCAAAGATGGTACTCACAGCCTCAGGCAAGCTGCCACGAGATCGTCATTCCTTGGCACTGGTGCCTGTGGCGAGCATCTAGGCAACTTTTGATTGGGCACCATGCCCTCCAAACAGATGGGCATGAATGTAGGCAGGCAAGAGACCATTTATTTATATCAACCGTATTTGCTGAGGGCAGGGTTCCCAGCTGGGAACATCAAAACTGCTCTTTGTCCTGGCCGTCTGCAGCTCTGATGGAGGTGATGCTGCCTTGCAAATTCAGTTGGATTAATTTTGAAAAATAAGAACAATGTTTCTATGAACACCAGGGGACATTCTTGGCTCCCTTCAATGGTTCAGAGCACAGAGCAGGCTGGGCCCAAGTCATTTTAATAAAATCTCCCGTCCCTGTTTGGATTGGATGGGAAAGAGCCAAGAAAGCTTTCCAAATCGGGCCAAATTTAGGTGAACAGAGTTAGCCCCACATGGAAGCCGGTTTTGTGAGTTCTTTTATGCACAACGCCAAGTAGCTTCCAAAGAAAATTAAGCTGAAGTCACCCAGACTCAAGAGCTAGGAAAGGCATTCTGATACTGCCCTGTTTTTCTCGGCATCCATTAACCTTCATGTTGTCCCTCCTGTAAATGATGAATGGGATCAAGTGTGAGCTGAAAGTACAAGAGTAGACATTAGGGCTGGCTTCAATGAGAGTTTCAATTGGCTTTAAGGGTAAATAGATAAATAAAAAAAAAGAATTATTACCCACATTTAGACATCTGAGCAATTGTAGGGGTCTCTAAAGAGTACAACTTTATTATTAATATCAGTATTAACTACTAAAATATATTGCTTGCTTACATGTCCAGCGTTATCTTAAGCACGTTACATGCAATCTTTCTGTTAATGTTTACAATAGCTCTATCATCTAATAATAACTCCATAAAAGTGCTATTATTAGTATCATTACACAGATGAGCAATCTGAAGCTTACAGAGACTTATTCAAAGTCCCACAGCTAATACCTGGGATAACCAGGGTACAAACTCAGGACTGCTTGACAACAAAGCCTGACACTGTTCCGCTTCCTCTGGAAACACAGGAAGCTGCCAGTCTGTTTGGTAATTGGCTTGCCTAACTCGAGGGTGTTTCGTATAATAGTAGTTTAGGCTGATGCTTGTCAAACTTTCATGTGCCTACAAATTATCCTGGGGGGGAAAGTGCTAAGGTGCAGATTCTGATGCAGTAGACTTGGGAGGATGTCTGAGATTTCTGCCTTCCTAACAAGCCCATGATGCTGGCACCCAGCTACACTGAGAGTAGTAAGGTTTCAATTTAGAATGAACATTGGATCTCAACCCGAGCAGCATGTTGAAATGTTCTGGGGAAAGAATTTTGATGCCCAAATAGTACTTTCAGGGATTCTGATTTAATTGCTCAACAACCTTTGGGTTAGCAATTCTCTTACCTACCAGTGTTTTGTCATTTGTTTGAAATGGGAATACTGAATTTTAAAAGTTGCCCTTGGTTACATTCTGTACAGATGGAAAATAAGACAATGAATGAAGATGTGTTGTTGTAGGACCCTCCCAGTTCCTAGTCAGTTCATTTTCCTGACACTGACTATTTATAACAATGCTGGAGGCAGGTGATGGGATAGACCCTGCTACTCACACAGTCGTCCTTAATGTGAACAGCAGGAGCAGGAGCAGACTGAGATCAGCACCATAGTTGCAATTGTTTAAGAGCCAAGTGTTGACAAACTGTATGTTGATGGAGGGGATGAGAAATTACAATCAGAGACATCATCTTTCTATGATAGGGGTTTTTTATTGTTATTTTTGGTTGAGAGGATCTAAATAGGAAAACCTAAGGCCATTCAGAGCTAAACTATATCAAACCTTTCTTTAATCAGTTGCACATAACAAGCAATAGTATGGATCAGATGTTCAATGATTGTATTTATTAGAGAAGAACAATTGATTCCATGTTGGCAGATATGTGACCATGGCTCTTTTTAGGGTTTCCTGCTAAGTGTGATCAAACCAAAAGGACTACAGATTATTAAATTCAAATCAATATTTTTGCTGGCAAAAGCAAAGCATTCAGTGAGAAAAAAAGTATCTGCTTTTCAGAAGATCTCAGCCTCATGTATTATTGATGCAAAGATGATCAGATAAAAACTGGAACTTGGCAAGCTGTCAAATAAAAAATGCAGAGTGAATCAAAAATTTATAAAACAGTATTGAGTTATTACAATTCTATTATAGATACCAGTAATCATTTTTACTGAAACAAACCCCTTATATGACTGTACAGCTGGGACGTTAGGGTATGAGGATTTAAAACTCAACCTCATTTTGAGTGGAGGATACCACAAAATTAAAAATTAAGTGTAAAGAGTAAATTATTTAGGCACTGCTCAGTAGCAGATTGAATAAAAACAAGAGTTTTGTTTTTTTTTTTTTTTTAATGGCAATGTTTTCCTTCTTGGGCCACATTTTGCTGACTTCCTTGAAAAATTACTGGCATTAGATTCAGAGCAGGATGAATTGCTTTACAGGATCTGTAAACCTAATCTGAGCATGTGCCAAGCACATGTACAATGCAAGATGCTGGGGAGGAAAAATGACTTGGTGAAATATTTTGGCATTTATGGATTTTCTTTCATAGAAAAAAGGTTCCAACTCTATAGTTTTATTAGCTGTCTCATCTTGTGTAGGGCCCTTCTCTCCCCCTTGCTGGAACTAATGTCTGACAATGCCAGAAACATATTCAAGAATGGAAAGATGACTGTCACCATTCCTAAATATTCAGAAGATAATTGCCAAAGTTAGAGCACCTTGACATAAAACATCCCTTTGGCCCCCAAGCCAATTTGCCTATCCAAGATCAAATAAATAGCTATAATGATAAAATCATGCAAGTCTGGATACATAATCAGCATTGGAAAAACAGCACTAAGAAAGTTGAACAGCGCCAGGCATGATGACTCATATCTATAATCCCAGTACTTTGGGAGGCCGAGGCAAGTGGATCACTTGAGATCAGGAGTTTGAGACCAGCCTGGACAACATGATGAAACCCCATCTTTACTTAAAAAAATTACAAAACATAGCCAGGCATGGTGGGGTGAGCCTGTAGTCCCAGCTACTAGGGAGGCTGAGGCAGGATAATTGTTTGAACCTGGAAGGTGGAGGTTGCAGTGAGCCAAAATCATGCCACTGCACTCCAGCCTGGGTGACAGAGTGAGACTCCATTAAAAAAAAAAGAGAGAGAGAGAAAGAAAAGAAAAAAGAAAAGATGAGAAAAGACAAGAAAAGACAAGACAAGAAAAGAAGGTTTAACAGTGAGACCTGCATTCTGTCCTTGGCTTTTTCTCTCTGCCTAGGCAAAGAACAAAAAGGGTCTCTTGGAGCTGAAAACAATTCCAAAGCAACGTAAGTATAGAACACAACCAGAAACATTGGCCCTGGTCACGTTGTCTTTTAGAAACAGAATTGACTCCACTTAAATGGATCTTATAAAGAGGCAGAAAGGGAGAAATGCTTTGCTTAATCAGACTCAGAGCCAAATTACCCCATATTATGACCAAGACAAGAAAGTGTGATAAACTTTCATCAGACTTCAATAGGCAAAACTTCCATGTAAATTACATGTTTGCCAATTAGCCTTAATATTGCACATTGAACATTTTACCTAGAATTCTGATGCCAAGAAACCTGCAAGATTCATCAATCACTATCATGAAATAGCACAAAAAAATTCAGATTCTCTGCTGTGATATATGAATTATGTTGAATCATTATTTTTTGACTTAATGTTTCATTCATGTCACCGTGACTGTTTTCAAGAACATAAGGAAAAAGCAAACACAAGGAGAATTTTAATTTCCTACCGAGAACCAACCTTAAAATGTTCCCATGGCACTTGCATTTGTCTTGGGTAACTGGTTATGTGCTCTGCTGTCTTCCCAATATTAGGAGTTAATTATTCAGTGTTGATTATCCCAATTACTAGGCTAGTGAACTCAACAAGAGCCAGATGAGGGCTGGAGATCAAGTGAGCCATGAGATCTCAAGTAAGAACAAACTCAGTGTTTGAAATGGGTCTGCTATTGCATGCTATACCTCTGTCAGAATCCAGTGAGGAAAACAGAAGCCACACTAAGTATTTCACACAGAAGAGATTTAGTACAAGGAGTTGATTACATGTGTGTGAATAGAGGGCACAGCCTTTTGGACAAAGAATAAATAAAAATCCCTAGGGTGAAATGCTCTCCAACTGCACACAGGAGTTTGGTAGGCTTAGCCAACCACCCTGCTTCAAATTGCATTTCAGCCATTTGGATCTCCTGACTTGCTTCTACTGGGAAGAATAAACTCTATCCTCATTTCCTATCATCTATTGCAGCATGGAGTGACTGAAAATTGTTCAAGCAATTACTGGTTCACCAACCGGGTGCCTTTGGCCATAAGGGGCCTTTTGGGTTTGCAATAGCTCTACTGTCATTTTCCTTCTTTGGCTGATTCTGATACAAATTGCTAATGGCTTCCAAAGTGTGGTCCTCTATCTCACTAGAAGGGAAGTCAGATTCCTTCAAAAATGCAGTTTGCTCTTAAGGTATGTGTAGTGATGATGGGAGTGGAAGGGAAGCAGAGGATAGGGACAGAGGAGACACTCACCTGTAACACTAATCAACACCACTGATGAGTCCTGTTGGTTCTGCCTCCTAATTATCTCTCATATTCATTCCCTTCACTACTCCCACAGCCACTGTGTTCCTCCAGGTCATTTTCTCTCTTAGCTTAAATATCACAACATCCTCCTAACTGATCCCTCTGCCTTCTATCCAGCTGTCTCCCTATTCATAATTCTCCATAGCAGTGGTTCTTTAGCAGGGGTGTACTGCCACGTCTATTCCCACCCCCGACCAGCAGATATTTGAAAATGTGTGAGTGTTTGGGGTTGTTGTGATAATGGGGGTGGGGCATGCTGGCTGGCATTAAAAGGCAAGATCAAGGACACTGAAATGGCTACTTGTGTTCATTTCCTATTGCTGTGCTAAAAAAGAAAAAAAGTGCAGCAAACTTCACAGCATAAAACACTCATTTACCATCTTACAGTTCTGCAGGTCAGTGGTCTGACCATGGCGTGACTGGTCTAAGATCAAACTTTCAGCAGGGCTGCATTTCTTAACTAGAAGCCCAGGGGGAAGAATCCCCTTCTCAGGTCATTCAGGTTGTTAGCAGAATGTAGTTCCATGTGGGTGTAGGACTGTGGTTCCAATTTTCTTGCTGGCTCTCAGCAGGATTATTCTCAGCTTCCAGGGGACTCTCACATGTGTTGGCTCATGGTCTCCTTCATCTTCAAAACTAGTAATGATGGATTGAATCTTTCTCATGCCTTGTGCCTCCTGTCCTTTCTTCTGCCATTCCTTTTTCTGGCTCATCTGTCTTCCTCTTCCACTTGTAAAGGCCCATGATTAGACTGGGTCCATCCAATCTAGGTACTCCAGGATAATTTTCCTAACTTAAGGTTTATAACTCTAATTGTGTCTGTAATATTCCTTTAGCCATGGGGATTCTGGGAATTAAGACATGGACTTGTTTGGGGAATCATGAATCTGTCAGCTACACATGGAATGACTGATCTTCATAACAAAGATATGCAATAACAAAGGGTGCAATAAATTTGTTTTCAACTGCTCTATAATAGAGACATAATTATGACAAGAGTCACACAACAAATTTTGTCATTCAGGAGCATTTCATTTGCACTCTATATCTGTATTGAAGTAGAAATTATTATTGAGCCAATGTTATGGAGAAAATTAAAACACAAAAAGGATAGGCCAGGTGCAGGGGCTTACACCTGTAATCTCAGCTCTTTGGGAGGCAGAGGCAGGCAGATCATGAGGCCAAGAGATCAAGACCATCCTGGTCAACATGGTGAAACCCTGTCTCTACTAAAAATACAAAAAATATTAGCTGGGCATGGTGGCGCGTACCTATAATCCCAGCTACTTGGGAGGCTGAGGCAGGAGAATCTCTTGAACCTGGGAGGCAGAGGTTGCAAGGAGCTGAGTTATGCTATTGTACTCCAGCCTGGCAACAGAGCAAGAGTCCATCTCAAAAAAAAAAAAAAAAAAAAACGCCACAAAACAAAAAAAGGATAAATACCTGCAAGAGCACTTGGTCCTCAGGTGGCAAAGCTAAGATCCAAGGCTAGTTTCTGATTCCAAGCCAATACTATGGTATCTTTCTGAACCAAAAATAGTACCTTATAGTTTGTAAAACATTATGCCACAGAGTCCTCATAACCTCACTGTTAAAATTAAAATGTTGATCTCTTTTTTGGACATGAAGAAAGATACTCATCAAAGTTAAGTGACTTGGCCAAAAACACACAGCTAATATGTGGCAAATTCAGACTAAAAGTCAGATATTTTAATTATATTCCTCTTGTTCTAACTATACCATCTACAAACTGGGAAGAGGCTAGAACTTGGAGAGTGGAATAAACTACCTTGGCAATGTGTTCTCAAAACATTTGTGTCATCATCTCATACCTCCCTGTACACACACAGCCAGTAAAGAACTTAAGACCAATGAAAAATCTATTTAGAAAAAAAAAATAACTCCTGTATTCATGAATCACTTATATATTATGCAGGTGGCAAAAAGAGAGAAAATGTTATGTGAATTTAACCTCCAAAAAGATGATAGGTGGTGAACAATGGCAGTTAGTTAGCTTGAGAACAAATGTTGATTATCATAGTTATCAGAATACATACAAGGTACAGAATCCAACCTTGAGATAAGAAATCTGTCACTACAGTGTATGAGTCAGGACTCTGTTGGCTCCACTGTAGCCAGCCTCCAACAGGGCCTCTAGTAGTCTTTCCCTCTTGGTATTCATATCCTTGTGTATTCCCCTCCCATACTGAATCAAGATTGTCCTAGTAAACAACAGAATACTAAAGATGTGATGGTATGTCACTTTCAAGGTTAGGTCATAAAAGACATTTTCATCTTCCACCTTGGTCTCCGGGATCACTTAACTTAGGGAAAGCCATCCGCCATATCATGAGAGCACAAGCGACGCTGGGGAGAGGTTTCTGTGTGAAGAACTGAAACCCCCTACCAATAGTCAGTACAGGCTTATCACCATGTGGCTAAGCTACCTCGGAAGCAGATCCTCTAGCACCAGTCAAGCCTTTAAGTGGCTGTAGCTCCAACAAACATCAAAATGAACATTATGAGAAATCCCAAGTCAAAATCACCCAACCAAGCAGCTTCTGAATCCATGACCCATAGAAACTGAGAGATAATAAATGTATAATGTTGTCTTCACCCACTAATTTATTACACAGAGATAGATAACAATACAGGCAGCAAGTGACACAACTCCTATTTGAACTAGCTTTAAACAAACTTGGACCTCTTAACCTCTATAAGGAAAGTCTCAGGAGACATGGCCTTAGGGAGAGTGGAACTAGGTACTCCATAGGGGCCAGGCTCCTTTTTTCTTTCTCTCATCTCTGCTTCTCTGTGCACATATGGTGCATTCTCTTAGTCTTCCTCCACCTGACAGAAAACATGGCTGCCAACACAGTCAGGCATTACATCTGACTCTCTCCCATCCCAAGTTCTAAAAGCACGGAAAGTACTCCAGTTGGCCTAAAAATGGATTACTTGCTCATCCTAGACCAATCAATGGAGGCCTAACTGGTGGAATCAGTAAAAATATCTGTTTCCATCCAAACCACATTATTAGGGCGAGGAAAAGAATGTTTCTTAGAAACAGCATGGGGTGGAGAGTTTCCTTGGAAGAGAAACAAGCAATCTACTACTCACTGTGTGTTCACATAGGAGAATGAGGACACATACATATGCATGCACAAGGGGTTTCTCTATGCTAATCCTGGGGTGATGGTTAACATCATTATTTTCATGAATTATTTTATCACCTGGCCCTAAGGACAAGCTTCTCTCTAGCCAGGAGACCACATCAGCCAGATTTCCAATGAGAAGTAAATCTTATCTTTCAAAGAGAAAGGAGAAAAAATAGCCTAAAGCAGCCCCAAAGTAGAAAATATTTCTGAGATTTCTTTCCTGAGAACCTAGGGTCTAGATGATGAGAGAGGAATAACAATAATAATGATAATAGATGTCATCTATCATGCACATGTCAGGTACATTAAGCCACTGGATATCACTTTGACTCATATCACACAACTGATAAATGCCAGAGCCAATGTGACTCCTGAGTCTGTCTGTTGCCAAAGTCTAAACTTTTAATCACTATGCAAAATACCAGAGAAGGAATTACACAAGCCCAAGACTCAACCAAGACCATGGTTAGGTCCTAAGCTAAAGAAAAGCAGAGCAAGCTACCCCCAGCTCAGAAGCTATTTTCTGTAAATTTCATGTCAACCAAGACCTCACCTCAGCATTCCCCTGAGAGCCAGGGGGAAGAACCGAACTCCAGTTTACTCCTGCTGCTCTTGTCTATGAAACAGAGCAAGACCCAATGCAAAAGTTTCCAGAATTTTGTTATAACAAAATCTCTATTTTTCAGTGTCTTCAGAAATAAGTTCTGCAAATCAATTCCAGCTTTGGGTGGCTCTCAGAGGCAGTCACATAAAAAGAAAACCCATGTGATTCATTCCTGCTGAGAGTGGGCCACTTTGCTCTCTTGGAAAAAGGGGATTTAAGTGTTCATCAAGGCAAGCATGACATCTTCACTGACATGTCAGGCCAACCTTCAGATGAGGACCATGTCTGTTTCTGTTAACTGTGTCTTGGGGAAGTTAATACTTCCATGTCAAGGTTTCTTTATCTGAAAAAAAAAAAAAATGTGCCTCTATCTCATATTTCACAGGGTGATTGTGAAGATCAAATGAGACAACACATGTGGAAACACCTAGCAAAGTACTTAATTCTATAGTTTGAATGTTTGTCCCTTTCAAACCTTCCATTGAAATTTTATCCCATTTTGGAGGTGGGGCCTAATGAAGGGTGTTTGGGTCCCTCTTGTGGATCCCTCATGAATAGAGTAATGCCCTTCCTTGGGGGTGAGTGAGTTCTCACGCTATGAGTTCCTGCTAGAGTTGGTTTCAAAAAGAGCCTGGCACCTACTCCACTCTTGTTTTTTTTTCTTACCATGTGATCTCTGCACACACTGGATTCCCTCGCTTTCTGCCATGGGTGGAAGCAGCCTGAGACTTCACCAGATGCCCAACTTTGAACTTTTTCAAACATCAGAAATAATGTGAAATGACTGAAATAAACCTTTTTTCTTTATAAATTACCCACTCCCACATATTCCTTTATAGCAACACAAAATGGGCTAAGAGACACTTGATAAACATTTGTGGCATTTGTCTTTCATCATCATGGCTTTGTTTAGCTCTATGTTACAGTGCACGCAGCTTTTCTCCTCAAGGAGGTTCTAAGTTCCACTTGGCAGCATCACTGTCTTATTCCCACTCTGTATCCCACACATCACTCCTGAGCAGGTAGGGTTTGATGTGCTAATAGTGGTTTGTGCTGGACTCCACAGAAAGCAAATTTTCAAAACCAGCAAGCAGGATGTTTTCTGGCATGCCACAATATGCCATCATCTCAACTAGGCAATAATAATATAGATGAACTTGAAAATTTGAACAGATATCTAACCTAATTGACTCAGTGGCTATAAGAGACAATTCCATGGATACATATAAACACTTTAATCCTACATAGCAAAAACTGTGTCAATGAGTGTAAGTAGTTAATTATAGCCTCCACTCTCATCTGGGCAACTATGCCCTTTCTCCAACCCCTGTTGACAAGGCAACCCCAAGGTGGCCACATTGCAAACTAAATGATCTCCTCAAGTTTATGCAGTTGCACAGTTGGCTGGACCAGAGACATCAAAATATAATGCAACTAGGAATCAGATGAAGATTTGGACTAATCAGACCCTTTCCCTTGAGAACATGAACTTAGAAATACCATGGAACAAGGCAGTGCCAGATAGGCATTCAAACTGAAAGAATACCGTTGGAAGACAAATAAGAGTAGGGGATAAAGACTGGAGTCAGTCAGCCTGGATCCATGTGTTAGCTCTGTCAGTTCCTACCTATGTTATCTTGGGAAAGGTACTTTCTCCAAGTGTTCTCATCTGTAATATGGAGATGATAACAGGACTTCCCTCGTGGAGTTGGTATGAGGATTAAAGAGTAAATGTATATGAAAAGTACTTGGATGGCCGACATATAGTTAGAGCTATATAAGCAATGGCTGTCAGTATCTCAAGTAGACTCCAAGATCAAGGAAAGCCCATACCATGTGCAGACCACGATGAGAAAGTAGAAACTATGAGAATGCCTAGGAAGCTCTGAGGTCAATACTGAGAGAAGAGTAGGTTATGTGCGTGGGGAACCCGTGAGTCACACAGCCCTTCTAAAGCATGAGACAGACACACAGAGCATAAGATATCTTCGAGCTGACCCCTCTTGAATGTCCTTCAGCTCCTTGGAGGATGGGTCAACCTGCCTGTTCTCTGAGCTGGGAAACCTAAAGAACCTAATATTTGGTACAAGATGGAGCCTGAACAAACAGAATTGTGTTTTTACTGCAAGTCCACAAAGGCTTCATGAAGATGATGTATCCCAATTTTTTTCAGTGAAGAGATAAAAATAAGGCCATGAAAAAACTACATTGACATGCCCCTTACCTCGTCATAAATTGCTGGTGAAAGCCCCAGGTTGGCACATCTGAGCTTTCTCCATCTAGCAAGTGATAACCCTTATCAAAGGAGCAGAGTCTGAAGCAAAGAATGTCTTGCAGCCCCGATAAGCTCCAAGGCGCTGGGCCAGGGTAATGGACCATAGGTGATGGAGCGGGGTCTGCCAAGCTCAATAATACGGCATTGTGGCTGCATTGGAAAATGTTTTAATTTACATTTTCAAGCGCAAAATATTTTCCCCTCATGCTTTAGCTAAATTAGGTAGTTAAAGTCTGTGAAGTGGCAGTAATTGGAAACAATGGATTTTATATTTGACATTTATTATTTTAGTGGAATCTGTTTTACATTTACATCAAACATCTAAGGACCCCTGCAGAAGTTTCCTTTGCTATTGCATTATGATTTGGCTCTAATAATGCACTTTGAATTCCCAGTTATCAAATATAATTACATCATTTCAGATAGAGTAAGAGATGGAATAGAGAGAAACCTTCACTGGAAATTGTACCCCTGTGCTTTCCCTTCCTTGTGTTGAACTTTGATACGTTAATAATTTGCTCAATATATTTTTATCCTAATTCTTTACAGTTTCATATTGTTCTCTAATTACTTTATATATTTTGATCTTACTTCTCCAAAAACCTACTTAGGAACAAAAATCATGTTTTGTCCATATATTTGCTTGAATACAAGCACATAATGAGAATCAAGAAATGTTTCTCTACTCAAAATAGATCAGTGTTATCTTATGGGAAGTGGGGAGTAGAATCCAAGGGAGGACAAAATTCCATTTTGTTTAAGGAAAGATTTTCTTACAGAGCTGCTCGAGATGGATTAGGCTGATTCAGAAAGTAGTGAATTCTTAGTCCCCAGAAATGTTTAAAGGAAACTTTAAATAATCACTCTTCCTATTCTCTAATTTGACTCAAAGTAAAAATTGTAAAATACATTTGGGTCAGAAGTTCTATAGATAAGTTTAGGCTTTACCTAAAGCTCTGCTGTAATGGATGTCCCATCTGAGACCACTTTGTAACAAGAAAATGGGCCAAGAATGAAAAGGTTTGGAGTCAGAAAGAAATGGGTTTGACTCATAGCTTCATATCTTAATTCTGTGTGATCATGGGCAAAATGACCTAATCTCTCTAAGCTCAAGTTTCCTAATCTTGCAATGGCGTTAATAATGTAACTATTAATGAAAATTGAGAATAGGTATCCCTGTAATGAACTGGATGTCCTGAAGAGCCCCCAGTACTTAAGAGAGCCCACTTCTTTTGTGGTGAGGGAAAGTCAAAAAGTACCATTTAATTCTTGACTTTCATAATTACAGAAATCCAAACTGAGCAAATTTTTGGAGCAGAATTCAAAGCCACCAGAAATTAAAAAAAGAATGGGTACCCTTCAAATCACAGGGAAAACTGAAAGTGACAGAGAACAAAGAAAAAGAAAGGAAACCTAAGACAACAGAAACTATAAAGCAAAATGACATTACAAAAATAACCTATATTTGTTAATGCAAATTAAAGTATTAATGCCAGGAACTAATACTTTAATACTAAAGTAAAGTATTAGTTCCTTATTAAGCATTAGTTCTTGACTAAAGCATTAGTTCCTGGTACTAATACCTTAATTTGCATTATAAAGTCCTTACTATGTTGGTAAGGACTTTACAAACTTCATCTCCTTTAGTTCTTACAGTGTCCTAGAGACTGGCATTATTTTTTTTATTTTTTATTTTTTATTTTTTTTTTGAGACGGAGTCTTGCTCTGTCGCCCGGGCTGGAGTGCAGTGGCCGGATCTCAGCTCACTGCAAGCTCCGCCTCCCAGGTTTACACCATTCTCCTGCCTCAGCCTCCCGTATAGCTGGGACTACAGGCGCCCGCCACCTCGCCCAGCTAGTTTTTTGTATTTTTTAGTAGAGACAGAGTTTCACCGTGTTAGCCAGGATGGTCTCGATCTCCTGACCTCGTGATCCGCCTGTCTTGGCCTCCCAAAGTGCTGGGATT
Source organism: Colobus angolensis palliatus (assembly GCF_000951035.1). Classification (NCBI taxonomy): domain Eukaryota; kingdom Metazoa; phylum Chordata; class Mammalia; order Primates; family Cercopithecidae; genus Colobus; species Colobus angolensis. Next base: position 9,191,441 of record NW_012110919.1, read on the forward strand.
ACAGGCTTGAGCCACTGCACCCAGCCAGAGACTGGCATTATTTTTAGGCCCACTTTACAGGTGAGAAAACTGAGGCTTAGAAAAGTAGAAATTTCTTAAATTTACCCAAGGACTAATATATTTGAAGCCAAACAATCTAGCTGCAGAGTGAATACTCCTAAATATTATGCCACCCTGTGGAAGCAAAAGAAAGGAATATAATATGTGTGTATGTCTAAATATTATCACACATTTATATGTACAGGAAATAATTGATCATAAATAAAATATGAAACAGTATTTATCTCTAGGTAGTAGGATTATGGGTACTCTTAATTTTTTCATTTATAGTCTTCTGCATTTTTCAAATTTTCTGCAATGAACATGTATTTATGTAGTCAGGGGAAATGCCATGAAATTTACAATAGATTGCCCTGCTTCTTCTTATATTAGGAAGCCTAAGTCATGGTATAAATTCTTGAGATTTTCCTGGGATGTATGCTTCCTGAGGGAAAATGTTTTCAAAATGTTCTCATCATTTCTTCCAGGGGAGCCAGCATTAAAACTAGGAGATGAATGAAGCATTTTGGCTTGTTGTTTCTAGTGTTTTCTAGACAGATTAAAAAAAAAAAAAACTAAAAAGTTTTCAGTCTAAGGCAAATTTATATAATCACTCATCTTATGCTCTCATTTGACTCAAACTAAAAATTGTAAAATACAGTTGTCAGAAGCTCCATAGGTAAGTTTGGCCTTTACCTGAAGGTCTGGGGCAGTGGATGTCCCATCTGAGGAATTCCAAAAGAACTCCCCAATCTAGGGAAAGGTCTCACCTCAGAGGCAATGTGTGAGAGATGTAGCTACACACATTAATGCAGCAAACAGCAGTCACATGGTCACACAGCAACACATTCTCTTCCAAACTATTTCCATTTCGTTAAACCACAGAAATTGCCAGAAAGGGTTGTAGTGTTGAGTCCCACCCTTCTCTCTGTAAGCGAAGAAACGGAGATCCTGAAATACTGCATCAATCTGTTTCCATCATGACCTTCCTAGACCAAGCTACAGCCATCACTTACCTGAATTCCTGTATCTGTCCTCACCTGACTCACACCCAGTTCAGCGCCCTTCGACTCCAGTTACCACCATGCTGCTGCCCCGACTCTCCCACTCACGGATTTTTATTGTTCTTAAAACAGAGAAGAATGCTCTTAACATGTTTTACAAGGTCTCTCCTAATCTGACCCTTCCCCCTCCCAAATTTATATAATCACTTTTTTGTTGTTGTTTTTTTGAGACAGAGTCCCCCTCTGTCACCCAGGCTGGAGTGCAGTGGCACGATCTTGGCTCACTGCAACCTCAGCCTCCTGGGTTCAAGCAATTCTCCTGTCACAGCCTCCCAAGTACCACCACACCTGGCTCCTTTTTGTATTTTTAGTAGAAATGGGGTTTCACCATGTTGGTCAGGCTGGTTTCAAATTCCTGACCTCAGGTGATCCACCCGCCTCAGCCTCCCAAAGTGCCGGGATTACAGGTATGAGCGACTGCCACCAGCCAATCACTCTCTTCTTTAGTTCTCTAAGCCCCAGCTGCACTGTCCAATTTTTCAAACTAGCTATTCTCTGCCCCGTTCCCCCCCCCCCCCGGCACACACACACACACACACAAAGGTTCCTCTACTGACCATGCACTTAGATAATTTCCAGTGAGAGTTTTCCTAGACTCCAGTCCAAGTTAGATCCTTCTCTCTTATCGTGTAAGTACCCTTCCTAGCTCTTATCACAGCTGTAGCTTTGCACTTCTTGCCTGTATTCCTCCCACCGGATTGTGAATCCAAGAGGCAAGGACATGTCAGTTTCACCCAGCATTTCATCATCAGCACTAACCCAGTGCCTGCCACATATGATGCTGCATGGACGCTTGTTGGATGAATAAATGGGTGGTGCACAGAGAGCCAATGACAGAGCAGGGTCAATGTTTCATTCCACGCTATTTCTTTAAATACTGGGGGAGAAGAAAGGCATGCCTCACACCCCAGGGATTTGCCTGCTCTGTGTTGTCTAAAATTATTTATTTCTTTCCCATCCTAGAAATATATAGTTTTAGAATCATTTAGCATCCGATGTCATCTAACCCAAGCTTCTTATCTAACAGTCAAAGAAACACAGGCCCAGAGAGGTTATGCAATTCTCTCAAAGGCACATAACCAGTGAGTGATAGAGTCAAGTCTGAAATCCAGGTCTCCAGCATCGTTTCCTGTAGAGCTCCTGTCTCTTTCACACAGAGCTGCCTTTGTCCATCGATTATAGTTCTAGCCCAGCTCTTGTTTTTCTCCCAGATTTAAACTGTCAGACCTGGTCCTTCTGACTTCTCTCAAAGTCATCCTTCTCCACCTTCAACCCTGAGTCCCTCCTGAATTCCTTCATCTTACTTAGAGTTGCAAAATTACTTGTTTGTGTTTGTCTCAACACGTTTCCCTGACATTCTGAACTCTCCATAAATCAACCAGTGACAAAATTGTATTCAATCCCTCTTGTATTCTCAGAACGAAGCTGGCTGCTACAGGGAGTAAAAGGAAGACACAAATGTCCTTTTGACCCTTAAGAAACAAAATATCTATTTGAAGAAATAAGGCTCACACATCTAATGCTACTAGGGGAAAAAAAACAGTAATAATAGTAATCAAGTTTGTGTAATACAGACTCTGAGTGCTACAGAAATTCAGCCAAAGAAAGATGAAGAATGCTACACATGGAAGGTGGAAATTGACCTGCAGCTTGAAGGAAGTTAAGAACTTAGATCTACAGAAAGGAGAGAGAAAAAGAAGCAATTTAAATTGTCATTTTCCAACAAGGGAAAAGGATGGAAGCACCATCAATGATGCTTGATGTTGAGAAGCATCATCAATACATTTTGTAAAGGACCAACTCGAATGGAGAATAAGCCCAGACATGGGGGTGTAAAGAAAGACAAGGGCATAAGGGCTTGTTCCAAATCCCAAAGGGACTGTCAACAGACAAGTTGGGGAAGCTTGAGGGACAGTGTGACTCTCAAACACTGCTATGGCCTCTCCACTATTCAGATGTCAATATTAATAGTTAATGGTAAAATTAATCCTTATTGAACTCTATCTATATGTCAGACATTATATTAAGTGCTTTGCATATGTTATTTCATTTATTCTTACTTAATCCTCTCAATATTCCTGTAACAGTAGGTAGTAGTATTATCCTCGTCTTACATATGAGGAAGCTGAGGCTTTGTCAGAGTAAATAACTTACCAAAGAAGATTATATAAATGGATTACATAGAGCCAGAGTCTCAACCCACACTCTATACTTGGGAGCCTGAGCAAAAATTAAAATGACTCAAAAATTTCCAATGCTGTTTCTAAAAACCAAAATAATAGCACAGAGTATGAAACCAGAAGTCTACCCATTCTACCTAGTATGTGTAAATCTTAAGGAATTTTACTGAATTTTACAGGCATAGAGAGATGTAAAGGGGTCAGTTCTCACAACTTTATGATATTAAAATTTCATTAGTTTAGAACCATTAAGTCAAAAGGTAAACGAAATATTTTTTTCTAAATGCATCTGAGTTGCTGACTCAGAAATCACATGAATTGCTCTCCATTCTTTCTCCACTCATGAATATTCTTCCTAATGTAACAGCATTTTAACATGCCTCTTATAGGTAACAGAAAAGGTGATCTAAGTTTCAGGAATGGAAGGAGGGAGGGAAGAGGGAAGGAGGGAGGGAAGGAGGGAGGGAAGGAGGGAAACAGGGAAGGGAGGAGGGAAGGAAGGAAGGAAAGAAGGAGGGAAGGAGGGAGGGAGG
>NW_012110919.1:9195601-9396983 GCF_000951035.1 Colobus angolensis palliatus
GAAAGGAAGGAAGGAAGGAAGGAAGGAAGGAAGGAAGGAAGGAAGGAAGGAAAGAAGGAGAAAGAAAGAAGGAAAGAAGGAAAGAAGGAAAGAAGGGAGGGAGGGGCAGAAAAATTGTCTCCTCTTATTGTCAAATGATGCTCGCCACGGCCTCTTATCTTCCCTCCATCTCCAGTAATGTATGTTGACAATAGTGACACCTCCTGGCGAAAACAAACTTGACCTCCTGCAGGATTTCATTTTGCTCACTCATTGCAAATTACTCTTGACTCTTCTTGTTGCCTCCAGGTGCAATTTTCTTTTGCTTATCTGGAAGACTGTACACTAGAATGGCCATCCTCAGCCTCAGAAACTCAATAACCCAGTGCTGACCTAACTGCAGAACTCTGTCTGACATGCAAAGCCCCGGAGTTTCATCCTAAAAACGTCAGCATGATTAGCCCAGAGACCCAATTCACAGCCTTCCTACTTACAGCTACATTAAATATAAATAAAGCAAACTAAATACCAGCTACTGAGAAATAGTTCAATTAAATCCTACAGTGAGAGTGCCTCTTGATTTTAATGTGTTTAATCCCCTGGGAAACATAGTTGTTGTATGCCCTTCTTGTAGAATTCTTTTTTTTTTTTTTTTGTCTCATACTTGTGCAAATCATACAGCCACCAAAAAGGCTGAGAGCTGTTAGTATTATTGTTATCTAAAACAGTTTTTAAAAACTGACTGTGAAAGGTTTTGTTTCATCTCATTTCCCAGACATTCTAGGGCATAATCCACATGGTTACTCACCTTGAAAATAATATATTGGAAAATATAGTAAAGTATTTTGTACCTACTTTGAAAGCAATCCAGCATTTTGTTTGTTAAACTAGACCCCTGAGCAAGCATAATTAAAGGTGAGAGTAGCTGACTGATCAGAGAGGAAAATGGAGACCTCAAGCCCTATGGCATTTTCCTTTCGTCAATTTTATAAAATAGCTTAGGCCCATCTGTTTTTCTCTCTCTCTCTGAATCATTCAGTGGTTCAGAATATAAAGAGTTTACCTTGAAACTCGTTTGCTTCTATTCCATTCATAGTCTGCACAAAGAAACCCCTTCATTTGGCCAACTAAACCTTGTAAGTTCACTGGTTGAAAAATGTCTATGAACTTTCCCTTAGTTAAGCTTTTATTTTGAAAAGACTCCTATGTGATACCTGCATATTAAATCTCAGGTGAACTTGCATCCCAAATTAATAAAAATTCAAACCCTTGCTCCTTTCCAGATCTAGTGATTCTTTTGACACATAAACCTTGGAGATTAGATTATATCTTTGTTATTCAAGAACAGAAAACACTGATTTTTTAAAAAACAAAAGTTCTTCTCGCTGATCAAAAAGAAAATGATGGATGAGTTGCGGCAGTTATATTTTTGTCTCTGTGTTGTTTTACAGTGAAAATCGTGGTTAAAATTTCAACTGCCTTCTGATACAGTAAAGATTCCAAACATGGGCATTTCAAAACTTCATGCAAAGGCAAATTGTGGTGGGAGTGATCAATGTATAAAAGAAAAAAAATCTCTCTGCTTGCCTTAAAAGAGCACACATGAGAGATAGACAGTGGAACTAGAAGAACAGCTTCATGATTAGCACAGCATCAAAACGATAGATCTGGAACATGTCAGCATATAACACACAAATAACAAATATATATTTGGACTCTATCACATAAGCTTATTCATTTACTCAACAGTGAATAAAGTATTTGCAGTGGGTTAAACAAAATGATAGGTGTTAGAAAACAATGGTGAACCCTGCCCTCAAGTGACAGCAGTCTAGTAGGAGATGATAGGATTGCATGAGACATACTTATACTGAAAGATTAGTCATTGTTTATCTGAAATTCAAAGTTAACTCAGTGCACTGCATTTTTTATCTATTAAATTTGGTAACCTTAATAGAAGGTAAATGGGCAATTTCTTCTTTTTTATTGTTATTTTTCAGAGACAGGGTCTTGCTCTGCTGCCCAGGCTGGAATGAAACGGTGCAATCATAGCTCACTGCAGCCTCTAACTCCTGGGCTCAAGTGATCCTCCCACCTCAGTCTCCCAAGTAGCTGGGATTACAGGCCAGAGCTATCACACCCAGCAGCAATTTCAATATAGTATGATATATTGAAGTGATAAGAGTGATCTGAACATTAAAGAAGTACATAAGAATATCTCTCTGAAATACTTATTTTATTTCCTTTGGATACATACCCAGAAGTGAGACTGCTGGATCATATGGTAGTTCTATTTTCAATTTTTTGAGGCATCTTCATATTATTTTTGATAATCTACCAATTTACATTCCTACCAACAGTTCTCTTTTTGCCACATTCTTGCCAACATTTGAGAAGAGCCATCCTAACAGGTGTGAGGTAATAGCTCATTGTAGTTTTGATTTGCTTTTCCCTGATGATTCGTGATGTTGAGTACCCCTTTTCATATACCTGGTGGCGATTTGTCTTCTTTGGAAAAATGTCTCTTTGCCTCCTTTGCTCATTTTGTAATCAGGTTACTTGTTTTTGTTTGTTTTGTTTTGTTGTTTGTTGCTATTGAGTTTTATGAGTTTCCTATACATTTTGGACATTAACCCCTTATCATATATATGATTTGTAAATATTTCCTCCCATTCCACAGACTGCCTTTTCATTTTTTTATTGTTTCCTTTGCTATGCAGAAGCTTTTAAATTTGATGTAGTCCTACTTGTTTATTTTTATTTGTGTTGCCATGTTTTTGATTTTATAGTCAAAAGATCACTGCCATGTTCATTGTGGCATTATTTGCAATAGCCAAGATATGAAAACAATCTAAGTGTCCATCAACAGATAAAATGATAAAGAAAATGTGGTATTTTCTTTACATCTTTACAATGGAATATTATTCAATCATAAAAAAGAAGGCAGTCCTGCCTTTTGCAACAACATGGATGAACCTGGGGAACATTAAACTACATGAGAGAAGCCAGACTCAAAATACAAATACAGCAGGATCTCACTTCTAAGTGAAATCTAAGTAATTCGGGTTCATACAAGTTGAGAGTTGAATAATAGTTGCCAGGGAAAGGAGGGTGGGGGAAATGGGTAGATGTTGCTCAAAGGGTACAAACTTTCAGTTATAAGATGAATAAGTTCTGAGGATCTAATGTATAGTATCGTGACTGTATTTTATAATACTATGTTATTCACTTGAAATTTGCTGAAAGAACAGATCTTAAGTGTCCTCATGCCCCTCCCCCACCACACACACAAAATGGTAACTATGTGTGGTGACGGGCATGTTGATTAACTTGATTGTGTTTATCATTACACAGTGTATATAGATATCAAATCAGCATGTTGTCACCTTAAATATATACAGTTTTTATTTGTTAATTACACCTCAATAAAGCTGGGGGGAATAAAAGAAGTGCATAAGGAGGTACAGGTAACCCTGACTTTGAAATTGGGATCTGAAAGATAAATAGGAGTTAACCAAGAAAAGAGAAAGAGGTAAGTGATTCCAAGAGGAAAGGCAAGTGCAACGTCTGGGAGGAGAGAAAGAGACTGACACATGTCTATCATTGTTGTTCAAAATAAATGGGCATAAGGTGATGAAGCAGGAGAGCTTAGCAGATGCCAGACCACAGGGACCCTCTAAAGACATTTGGATGTTGTATTTAGGACAAAGGAAAGTCTTAAAGGTTTCTAGGCAGAGGCATTTTATGATTAGATGTGTCATGTAGGAAGATTATTCTGGATGAATGCTGGAAAATAGATAGACATCTGGCAAGACTGGAGGCAAGGAAACCAGTTGAAATAATATGCTTAAGGGACACTAAAGGAACTGAAATCTTAACCAAACTATGAACTAAAATCTTAGCAGTAAGAAGTGTACATCTTAGTCTAAATATATAAAGACCCAACAAGTCTATGAATAGGTATTATTATTCCTGTTTTATAAATGAGGAACATGAGATTTAGAGAAAAATAAATAAATAATTGGCCTGTAAAGCTAGTAACTGGTGTTGTAAGGATGATATCCAGGTCTGGAGGATAAGCCATGGGCTGTAAGATGGTGCCACTGACCATGACTGGAAATACAGAAGAGGGTACACATTTGTGAGAAAAGTGCTGGGCTCCTTTTTACACTTATTGAATTTCAAGTGCCTATGATACCTGAGGGCAACTGGATAGATGGGTTTAGAGCTCATCTCGAGATGAGGATTGGGGAGATGAGCTCATCTGGAGACAGGGATCGGGGAGATGAATCATCAGCCACACAATTATAATGGAAACTCTAAGAGTATAGATAAGGTGGATTACAGAGTGAAACTAGAAATAGCCCTAGGGAAGAATCTTGAGAAACCCAACATTTAAGGGTCAAGTGTGGCCAGGACAGTAGGAAAAAGCCCCAAGAGTATGGTGTCAAAGAAGTCAAGTGCTGTGGACTGAATGTTTGTGTTCATCCAGCCAGATTCATGTGCTGAAATCCTAACCCCCAAGGTGATGATGTTAGGAAATGGGGCTTCTGGGAAATGACTAGGTCATGAGGGTAGAGCCCTCATGAATGGGATTAGGGTCCTTACAAAAGAGGCCCAGAGAGCTACCTTGCCCTTCCACAAATGAGAATACAGTAAGAAGATACCATGTATAAGAAAGTATGCCCTTATTAGACACCTGATCTGCTGGTCATATATTCCTAACCCTCAAGAACTGTGAGAAATAAATTTCCGTTGCTTATAATCTACCCAGTCCATGGTAGTCTGTTACAGCAGCTCAGATGGACTAAGACAAAATTGGTACTAAGAAGTAGAAGCACTGGCTGGATGCCATGGTTCACACCTGCAATCCCAGAACTCTGGGAGGCTGAGACAGGTAGATCACTTGAGGTCAGGAGTTTGAGGTCAGCCTGACCAACATGGTGAAATCCCATCTCCACAAAAAATACAAAGATTAGCTGGGCGTGTTGGTGCATGCCTGTAATCCCAGCTACTTGGGAGGCTGAGGCAGGAGAATTGCTTGAACTGGGGAGGTGGAGGTTGCAGTGAGCAGAGATCACACCACTGCTGTACTCCAGCCTGGGTGAAAGAGTGAGGGAGACTCAGTCTCAAAAAAAAAAAAAGAAAAAGAAAAAAAAGAAAGAAAGAAAGAAGAAGAAAGAAAAAGAAGAAGAAGAAGAAGAACTGCTATACAAATACCTAAAAATGTAGATCTGGCTTTGAAACTGGGTAATGAGTAGAAGGTGGAAGAGTATTGAGCTGAATGCTAGAAAAAACCTGTATTGCCATAAATAGACTACTAAGGACAATTCTGGTTAGGGCTTAGGAAGGTTATAGAGAAAGCCTCAATCTTCTTAGAGAATATCTGCATGGTTGTAAACAGAATGTTGGTAGAAATATGGATGATAAAGTTTATTTTGATAAGGTCTCAGATGGAAATACAACCACTTAGGTATTCCCTATTTGAAACTGAAGGAAAGGTGATTCTGATAAAGTGACAAAAAGTACATCACGTTCATGTCCTAGTTTTTTGTGAAGGCAAACTTGTAAGTAATAAAACTCACAAGATATTTGGCTGAGGAAAAGTCTAAGCACAGTGTTGAAAGAGTAGCTTGGCTTCTCTTGAATGTTTATAGTCAAATGCAAGAAAAGAAAAATTATTTAAAGATGGATTTTTTTAATTAATAGGAAGCTAATCTTAAAGATTTGGAAAATTTACAACCTGGTCACACTCTAAGGAATGAGAGAGTATGTTTAGGAGACAACACCAAGGATGTTGTGAAACAACCTTTTGATAAGATTAAAATTGTACTGGTGGAAACCAGGCACTACTCATCAACACAATGGAAGAATGACCCCAAGGGCATTTAAAGACTGTGGGGGTTGTCCTTCTCATCGCAGGCCCAGAATATCAGGGCATTGGAGGCAAAATGATTTCAAGGCTCTGCTTCTCTCATCCTTGCCCAGTGATCCTAGGCAGTTCACCCAGATGTAGCATGGACCAAGGTGACTGCCCCCTCAGAGGGCACAGACGATAAACCTTGATGACAATCATGTATTGCCATTTCCACTGACCTATAGATTGTACAAAATATGAGGGTATGGCTATCTCCATCTAGATTGTGAAGGATGGAGCCACCAAGGCGAGTGTTCACTTCAGGGTAGGGCTACCAGAATCCCCACTAGGGCAATGCTTAGTGGCACCATAGGGTTAAGACCACCATGGTAACTTCAGACCATTAGAGCCACCAGCCTGAAATTCCAGCATGGGAGAACCACTGGCACAAAATTCCCACCTATGAGGGGCTGCAGCATAGGCTGCACCTATCATAGCCGTGGGTGGGACCACCCAGAGTTCTGAGGGCCCAACCCTTACTGCAGTGTGTTTGGAAGGTTACACATCAATTCAAAAAACATTATTCTGGAGCCTTAAGATTTTTTAACATATTTTTAAATTTCTATGGCTTTTGGGATATAAGTGATTTTTGGTTACATGGATGAATTGTATAGTAATAAATTCTGAGATTTTAGTGTACCCGTCACCCAAGCAGTGTACATTATACTCTGTGTGTAGTTTTTTATTCCTCATCCACCTTCACTCTCTCTCTTCTGAGTTTTAAAAGTCCATCACTCTGTATGCCTTTGTGTACTCATAGATTAGCTCCCACTTATAAGTGAGAATACATGATATTTCGTTTTCCATTCCTGAGTTACTTCACTTAGAATAATGGTCTCCAGCTCCATCCAGTTTGCTGCAAAATATATTATTTTATTCCTTTTTATGGCTGAATAGTATTCCATGGTGTTTATATACCACATTTTCTTTATCCACTTATTAGTTAATGGGCACTTAGGTTGGTTCCATATCTTTGCAATTATGAGTTAGGCTGCAATAAGCATATGTGTGCATGTGCCTTTTTCATACAATAACTTATTTTCCTTTGGGTAGATACCCAGTAGTGGTATTGCTTAATCGAATGATAGATCTACTTTTAGTTCTTTAAGAAACTGGAGCCTTAAGATTTAATGTTGTTTGCTCTGTTGGGTTTTGGACTTGCTTAGGACCTGTCAACTCCTTCCTTCTTCCTGTTTTTCTCCTTTGGAGTGGGAATGTCTATCCTATGTCTGCCCTGTCATTGTGTTTTGGAAGCACATAACATGTTTGATTTCATAGATTCACAGCTAGAGCGATTTGACTTAGAATAACTCATACCTTGAGATTCACCTACATCTGATTCAGATTATATTTAGATAAAACTTTAGACTTTAGACTTTTGAGACAATGCTGGAACAAGTTAAGACTCTGGGGGCTACTGGGATGGAATGAATGTATTTTGGATATTAAAAGGACTACAATTTGGGGAGGCCAAGGGCAAAATGCTATGGTCTGAATGTTTGTAGCCCTCCAAAATCCATATGTTGAAATCCTAATCGCCAAGGTGATAGTATTAAGAGATAAGGCCTTTGGGAGGTGATTGTGCCATGAGGGTGTAATCTTTATGAATGGAATTAGTGTCCTTTCAGGTGAGGCCCCAGAGAGCTACCTTGTTCCTTCCTTGATGTGAGGATTCAGCAAGAAGTTGCCCTTTATGAAGCAGAGAGTAAGACCTCAGTAGACATCAGAGCTGCTGGTGCCTTGATCTTGGACTCCTTAACCTCAAGAATTATAAGAAATAAATTTCTGTTGTTCATAAGCTACCTACATCATAGTATTTTCTCATATTAGTCTGAACAGAACATTCCAAGATGTAGGTAGTGTCAGCATTATAATACGAATTATGTGAGATGTGCTAATCGGAAAGGAAATTCCGAAGGTCAATCTGTTGTACATAGCAGAAGAGAAAAATGTTAAAGCTAGTTGAAAGAAAAATAGCTAACTTAGTAAATTTAGGGGTAGAATATACTGGTGCACCGGAAAAGACAATTAAAACAGGAGAAAGAGAATGGTGGAAATGTGAACTGCTGTACCTTCTTGCCAGCCCAGCAATAAGGCAAGTCTAGAACACAGTGGGAGTGTGATCAAGTAGGGTTAAGGTTAATTTTAATAAAGACTAAACTTTACATGTTAATAAAGTTCAATAAAGATCAAACTCACTTCTGGTTGACCTAGTCATGGGGGTCTCCACCACATGCTGTTGGTATTATTATGAAAAACAAACACAGACATGGAGCTATTTTCAGTCAAGTTTGTTCTGCCTTAAGGGAAAGTTTGGGAAGGTGCTGAAAGGAGGGAGGAGAGGGCTGTGTGCTACAAACTAAAGGTGTCATCAGGACAGAAAAAATTTAAGCTCTCCCTAAAGAAATTAAATTGAGCTTACCCACTGGAGAGCTTCTGGGTACAGCACTAATCTGTTGTTCTCCTATTGTCTTTGAACAAACTATGCACAATTGTAAAATGTACTGTTAAGAAAGGAAAAGCACTCCTACAAAGAGCTGGAAGACAAAAGGGCTACATCCTCAGTGTAAGAGTAAATGAGAAATGAACTCACAACACAGAAAGGGATGGTGAAGAAGTGTCTCCGTCTTGGCAATTTGTGAAGAGGAGATTAAAAACCCTCCCCTAGGTGTATGAGCCAAAGCACAGGCTTTGGTCCGAATTCATACCATCAGTGTAGCCAAAAAAGACCTCAAGCAGAAAATGTAGTTTAAAGTGATTTCAGGTTAGTGGACCCAGTGACTGGCAGAAAGAAGGAAACTAAATCCGTCAGGAAAGTTTGTAACAACCCAGGCTTACAGTGATTTGAAATGCCATGAATTATAAAATATGCTAAAATGTGAAAAAAAAAGTCTTAAAGTGTGTGCAATAATGTAATTATTTCACCCTTATACCAGTTGGCCTGGAAGGAACTGTGGGTTTCACCTGATGACCTGTGAAGTTAGCTTAGGATCAGAACTTTTAATGGGCTGCCCTAGGATCAGAGCTTAGACTGTTTTTACCGTCTTAGTCTCATCTAGCAGCATTGGGCCTACCCAAAGGGAGTACTGAGAACAGAACAGGAAGTCAACAACTTGAGTCAATAATCAGGGTAACTGGCACCTTTAGGCCATACTTGTTCCAGTTCAAAAGAATTCTCAGGACAGGTGTGTGTCACTGGGTTCACTGCAGAAACCAGATCACACACTTCTTCCAAGAAGTCTATAAAATAAGAACTAAAGAAATCCAATGGGTTTAACAATTACATCACTACTCCTCTTTCCAAGAACAATTTTGATGGAGTTGGAAAGAAAGAAGAAAAAATGCATTGGGTTGAAGTTGTAAAGGAGGTTAATAATCAGGTAACATGTAGAACAAAGTAATAATCATCTCCATTCTAAAGGAGAGGACAGAAATTTTAATTCCCAAACATGGTATCTGTCCATTTTCTCTATTACTTAAGGTCAAGATAATGCATTCCTATAAAACCTTTAGGGGATTTCACTGGTGAAGGAACCTAGTCTAAAATCATTTGCTGTTTCCAACCAAAGGCTCTTGAAATGAAGGATTTATTCATGAATGTATAATTTAGGTGTTTTAAATTGGACCACTGAAGAGGCATAATAAATTCTTGAATGTTAAGTGATGTTTACCTTTTTGGTTCACTGTGAAAGAATGTTTAAATTAATTCAATTTGCTTTATTCCACTGACCAACATTCATGTATATCTTAGAGTCTAGTATGTATCTAGTTAACATCAAAGTGCTCTTTAAAAATTTTCTTCAACCAGATTCTCAACTGTCACTGTCCTCTACCACCCTCACATTATTATTCTAAATTAGTGAAGTCTTGCTGCCCATGTAATAACTGTGTTTAGACATACACAGAATATTTCTTGAAGTTCTAAACTCTAAGATTTCCAAACCTGAAGAAGAAAATGTAAAATAGGTGTTATCGTTGCTACAGGAGTTGCCCGGCAAAAGATCCTGTTTCCCTCTTCTCCATAGAAGCAAAAGCCATACAGATATGCTAGAGTCAGTGGTTCATGTTTTTTGTGTAGAGGATATATTTTATTCTGGTTTTGCCACTCTAGCCAGAGAAATGTTTTGAACTCGTCTCCCTAAGTAAAATAAAACTGGTAGGGCTAATAGTAGGAGGTCTTAGGAGAAAGTTGGCCAATAAAAACCTTATCTCCCACTTCCAATATAACCGCCCTAGTGGAGAGGACCTTAAAAAGTCAAGACTGGGTTAGTGCATCAATAAGACAGCAGAATAAGAATTTTCAGTGTTCATCCTCTTGCAGAAATATCAATTTAAATAACCATCCATGCAGAAAAACTTCCTCAAAGAGCTAAGAGATATAGCATCTGGATGGGGTGCAGAAATAAGAAAAAAAACATTGAAGAGTGTAGGACAGGTTCACATTATTTACCTCACCTTTCCACCAATCCCAGGAAGCACAGCATGAAGAGGGGTACTCTCCACATGGAGGAAAGAAAGTGAACATTCAACTTTGCTGCAGATCCAGCACTAGGCCTGCTCTGGTAAACAATAGTACCAAGCCAGCCTCCATAGAATCAGGACTCAAGCCTGCCACAGTGTCAGTCTGGCCTCCACTGCCCCAAGCTCCAGGCTTGCACCCATGGTTTGAGGCACCAAGCCTACCCCTGCAGACCTAGGTTCCAGGATCATCCTCACAGACCCAGTCACCAGGCCCACCCACGTGGACCCAGACTACAGTCCTGCCCCAGTAGACCCAGGTTCCATACCCACCCCCCATAAACTCAGGCACCAGGCCAGTCCCTGTGGATCTAGGCACCAGTCCAACCTGCCCAAGGACTCCAGCAGCAAATCTGCCCATGAACCCCATTAGCCAATCTGCCGAGAATCTCTAGAAGGGTTTTTCCTGTCAAACGCAGCTTACAAAAATGGGGAGGGGGCTTGCTTCTTCAGATGTGCAGAAACCAACACAAGACTACAAAGATTGCAAATACTCAAGGAAACACGACACCACCAGAGAAACAAAATTAAGTACCAGGAACTGATCCTAAAGAAATGGCAATTTGTGAGCTCCCTGAAAAGAATTAAAATAATTATCTTAAAGAAGCTCAGTGAATTCTAAGAGAACACAGACAACTACAAGAAATCAGAAAAACAATACACAAACAAATGAAAAGTTCAACAGAGATTCAAACCATAAAAAAGAACCAACAAGTTCTGGATATAAAGAACACAATGACTGAAATGAAAATTTTCATTGAGAGCCTCAACAGCATACTCTATCAAGCAGAAGAAATAATTAATGGGCTGAAAGACAGGTTATATGAGACTACTTTATCCAGTCAGAAGACAAAATGAAAAAAAAATGAGGAAAGCCTAGGGGACCTGAGAATGTCAAGTGAACCAAGATTTGGATTATAGAGATCTCAGAAGAAGCAGAGAAAAAGACAGGGACAGAAAGCTTATTTAAAGAAATAATGACAGAAAATGCTCCAATTTGAGGAGGGAAATAATCATTTATATCCATGAATCCCGAAGAACTCCAACACATTAAACATAAAGAGGGGGTTCACCAAAACATATTATAATCAAATTCTACAAAGAGCAAGAGAGATTTTTGAAAGCAGCAAGAGTGAATTGCTTATACAAGAGGTGATTTCCAAGTGACTGCAAGTGGATTTCTCAGCAGAAATCTTGCAGGCTTGGAGAGAGTGGATGATATATTCAAAGTGCAGAAAGAACACACATAAAAGAACATTCAAGCAAGAATACTATACTCTGCAAATCCGTTCTTCAGAAACAAAAAAGATAAGGACTTTCCTAGACAAACAAAAGCTGAAAGAGTTCATCTCCACTATGTCTGCCTCAGAAGAAATGCTAAAAGGAGTTCTTAAAGTTGAAAGAAAAAGGTTCTAATTAATAACATGATAAGTCGTGAAAGTATAAAACTCACTGTAAAAGGTAAGAATATAGTTATATTTAGAATATGTTAATACTGCAATGTTAATAAATCACATTTAACTCTTTCGTATAAACATCAAAAGACAAAATTACTTTTAAAGTGTAACTACAATAATTTATTAATGGATACACAATCTAAAAATATGTAAATTGTGACATCAATAACATAAAATGTGGAAGCAGAAGTTACCGTGTAGAGTTTTTGTATGCAGTTGAAATTAAGTTGTTATCAGGTTAAAATACACTGTTACAACTGTAAGACTTTATGTAAGCCGCCTGATAACCACAAAGAAAATATCTGTAGTAGATACACAAAAGTAAAGATAAAGAATTCAAAAACATAATACTAAAAAAAAGCCTAAATTATTAAATAACAAATAAAAACAAGAGGGGAAGAAAGAAAAAAGGAACTATAAAACAGTCAGAAAAAAATTAACAAAATGATAAAAATAAGTTCTTATTTATCAATAATTATTTAAATTTAAATGGATTAAAGTTGGCTATATGGATGAAATAATAACAAGATCCAACTATATGTTGTCTACAGGAAACTTACTTTAACTTTAAGGACACATATGGACTGAAAGTGAAGGGATAGAAAAGATATTCCACGCAAATGATAACCCAAAGAGAGCAAGAACAGCTATAGTTATCAAACAAAACAAACTTTAAACCAAAATCTGTTACAAGAGACAAGGTCATAATAAAATGATAATGGAGTCAATTCATCAAAAGAATATAATGATTGTAAAAATATATGCACCCACCATTAGACACCTAAACACATAAAGCAAATGTTAACAGAACTAAAGGGAAAAATAGACAGCAAAACAATAATAGTAGGGGACTTCAACACCTCATTTTCAACAATGGATAGATCATCCAGACAGAAAATCAATAAGGAAACAGTGGACTTGAACAACATTATACATCAAATGGACCTAATAGACATGCATAGCACATTCAATTCAACAACAGCAGGCTGTACATTCTAAAGTTCACATAAAACATTCCCATGACAGATCATATGTTGGACCACAAAGCAAGTCTTAACAAATTTACGAAGATTGAAATCATATCAGGTATCTTTTCTGACCATAGTGGTATGAAACTAAAATCAATAACAGGAAGAAAATTTGAAAACTCAAATATATGGAAGTTACACAACACACTCCTAAACTCCTAGGTCAAAGAAGAAACAAAAAGAAAAAAAAAAAGATGAATAAAAATGTAAATACACCTCAACAAACTAGAAAAAGACAAATAAACTAAACCTGAGTTAGCAGAAGGAAGAGAATGATAAAATTCAGAGCAGAAATAAATAAAATAGACAATAGAAAAAAATAGGAAGACCAATGAAACTATAAATTGTTTCTGTATTTTTTTTCTGTATTGTTTTCTTAAAAGATAAAATGGACAAACTCTTAGCTAGACTAACTAAGAAAAAATGAAAGAAGACTCAAAGAAATAAACTACAAATAAAAGAGCAAACATTACAAATGATGCCACAGGAAAAAAAATTACACTTGTTCGTGTTGTCTGATCTTTGTAAGATCATAAGAGATTACTACAAGCAATAATATGGCAAAAAAATTGGATAACCTAGAAGGAGGGAATACATTTAGACAATAGAGCCTAACAACATAGAATAATGAATAAAAAGAAAATATTAACAAACCAAAAATGAGTAAGATTAAGTCAGTAATGAAAAACCTCACCACAAAGAAAAGCTCAGGACTTGATGGCTTCAGTGGTGAATTCTACCAGACATTTAAATAAGACTTAGCAGCTATGCTTCTCAAACTTTTCCAAAAATGATTAGGGAACGCTTTCAAAACCATCATACAAAGCCAGCATTACCTTGATACCAAAGCTAGATAAGGACACTATATGAAAAGAAAGTTATAGGCCAACATCTATGATAAATATAGCAGCAAAAATCCTCTACAAAATACTAACAAACAAAATTCGATAGTACAACAAGATCAGACAACACGAACAAGTGGGATTTATCCCTGAGATATAAGGACGGTTCAACATACAAAAATAAATATACCAAATTAATCAAAAGGAAGGATAAAAGCCATATGGTAATCTCAATAGATGCAGAAAAAGCATTTAATAAAACTCAACACTTTTCATGATGAAATCTCTCAACAAATTAGGAATAGAAGGAATATACCTCAACATAATCAAGGCCATATATGACAAGCTCACAGCTAACATTATACTCAATGGTGAAAAGCTTAAACCTTTTTCTCTAAGATCAGAAACAAGAAAAGTATACCCACTCTTGTCACTTCTACTCAACACAGAACTGGAAGTCCTAACTAGAGCAATTAGTCAAGAAAAAGAAATAAAACACATCAAAATTGTAAATGAAGAAGTAAAATTATTTCTGTTTACAGGTTACATTGTCTTCTTTATAGCAAAACCTAAAAGCTTCACCAAAAAGAAACCTGTCAGAAATAATAAAATTCAATAAAGTTGCAGGGCACAAAATCAACATATAAAAATTCATTGTCTATACACTAGCAAGAGCAATTAGAAAAATCAAGAAAACAATCCCATTTATAATAGCTACAATACATCCTTTAAGGGGTTAATATCTAAAATATATACAGAGCTCAAACAACTCAATGGTAATAAAATAACTCAATTTTAAAATGGACGAAGAATCTGAATAGACATTTTTCTAAAGAAGACATAAAAGTGGACAACAGGTATTTGAAAAATACTCATCACTAGTCATTAGGGAGACGCAAATTAAAACCACAATGAGATATCACCTCACACCTGTTAGAATGGCTGTTATCAAAAAAATAAATAAAAGATAAGTGTTGGTGAGAATGTGGAGAAAGGGGCACCCTTGTACACTGTTGGTGGGAATGTAAATTAGTGCAGTCATTATGAAAAAGAGTATGGAGGTTTCTCAAAAAACTAAAATCAAACTACCGTGTCATTCAGACATCCCACTACTGAGTAAATATATTCAATGGAAATAAAATCGGTATCTTGAAGATGTATCTGCATTCTCATGTTTATTGCAGCATTATTCACAATATCCAAGATATAGGATCAGCCTAAGTGTTCATCAACAGATGACTGGATTTAAAAAATATAATGTATATCATATATACAATTAAATATTATTCAGTCTTAAAGAAGAAAAAAACTTGCCATTTACAACAATATGGATAACCTGGAGGACATTATTCTAAGTGAAATAAGCCAGGCACAGAAAGACAAATATCACATGATTTCACTTATATGTGGAATGTAAAAAAGTAGAACTCATAGAAGCAGAGAGCAGAATGGTGGTTAGTAGGGTTTGGGGAGCATGGGGACAATAAAAAGATGTTGATCAAAGTGTACAATGTTTACATTAAACATAATAACTTCTGGATACCTAATGTATAGCATGATGACTATGGTTAATAATACTATATCAGATACCTAAAATTTCCTAAGAGTAGATTTTAAAAGTTCTCACCACAAAAAAGGTAACTCGGTGAGGTGGTGAATATGTTAATTAGCTTGATAGTGATTATAATTTCTCAGCATATATATATATATATATCTCAAAACATCATGTTGTATATCTTAAATATATACATTTGCATTTGTCAATTATACCTCAATATAGCTGGTAAATAAAGAAGGAAATAAATCAATTTTTTTAAAAAAATCAGAACTGCTTTTATTCACTGGGGACCAAAGGTCAGAAGTCAGAGACCCAGGCAGAGATAGGAATGTAGTGATGTGCATCTTACTGGAGTCACCTGATACTCTGAGACTCAAGTTGACTTCTCATGACTTCCCCTATAAGAATGTGGCAACCAACTGAAAATGGGAACACAGCAGCAACCAAATACCGGTCCAAAAAAGATTCATTTGTATCACATCCATTGCTATCTACTTTCTTTCTGAGAAAAACATCTAGGTTGTAAGAAGTGGTACTTTCAGGTCAGAAATAAGAGGAACAAATGAGTTAAAGAGTACCTTGTCTCTATTTTCCTTTCATTGTATAGCCCTCAAATCAGTAGGCTTCTTTTCCCTTTTAAATTTTTTGCTTGATAAATGCTGAATTGAAATGGATAAGTTGGGCTATGCTTCAACTACTAGATCATTTGCAAAAATAGAATTTTTAAACATTGCGTAGTTTCATTTGCCTAGCTGGTGAGCCCCAAAGTTAGAATATTATGAGTGCCTATTGTATTAATTTCCTATTGCCACCATAACAAATTACCACACTTTCGGTGGTTTAAAACAGCACAAACTTATTCTTTCATAGTTCTGGAGGTCACAAATCCAAAGTCAGTATCACTGGACCAAAATCAAGGTGTCATCAGGGCCACACTTCCTTCAGAAGTTCTAGGAGAGAATTTGTTCCCTGACTCTTGCAACTTCTGGTTGCAAGCATTCCTTGGTTTGTGGCTACATCGCCCCAAATCTTCAAGGCCAGTATCTTGAAATCTTTCTCTGTTCCATCGTCATATCACCATCTTCATTGTATGTGTGAAATTTCCCACTGCCTTCCTGTTATAGACACCTAGGATTGTATGTATCCTTATAAGGCTCCTTGGAACCCCAGAGACTAATCCAGGACAATCTCTCCATCTCAAGTCTTAATTTAATCATATTCACAAGGGCCTTTTTTGCCCATATAAGGTAACATTCACAGGATCTAGTGATTAGGACATGAAGCTCTTTGAAGGCCCATTTTTCAATCTACCATACTCACTTCTTACCTATTATCTCACAAATACAAAGTCAGGTAGATAGGTAGGTAGAGTTTAAACCCAAAACAAAGTAACAAGCTATTGGTTTATTCTTCTTCAAATCTTGCCATGAAAGTGGTAATATTCAATTATCTGGAAAATTCACCTGAGAGGAACTCTTTATTCACACAATGCTGAATGTATAAGATGTATTGAAAAATTTTTAAAAATCTCTCCAGTAGTTTGATTTCAAAGTACAGGATTTACTTTGGGTCAATATTTTGCCATCAGGCTTTAGAAAGAATGTAATAAAGAAAGATGCAAACAGAGAACTGGAATTATGCTGCAACCTCTAGTTGTGGTACACTTACCCTCACTATCTGTCAATTTAGGTAGGTGTGTGAGGAGAGGAGAAACAAAGGAACTGTCCACCCTTGGACTTAAATTCCCTATAGAATTTTATCCTTAAATTTATCCTTAAATTCCCTATAGAAGCGATGTGACAAAGCAAATGCCATTTGCTTTTATATTGGAAGAGGACACGAGTCCCTGGGGTAATAAAACTCAATTCAATTCAATTCGCAACCCAAGAGAGTATACAGAATTGGATTCGAAGTTAATCCATTCAGAATTTCAATACATTTTAATATCTTAAAATGTGTTGGTGAGTCATTCACACAAGATGGTGTGGTGGACAAGATTAAGGGGTAGAGACAGATCCAGGACAAAATTATGCCCTTAGAGCCTACAACTTAAGAGGAACCCAAAGTGACCCTGAACCTCAAAGACAGGGGGGAGGAGAAATATTGCCTATATGGCCCTCAAAAGGAAATCTTTGCTTTTTGTTTCTACCTTTTATTTCTATTCCCATTGAATATTTTCTAGTCCTATAACAAATTTGATGTTCTGAGTGGGTGAGGGTAAGAGGCACTCTGAGATTTAGACCAGAAATCACTAAACAGAACAACAAATTCTCTCTCTCTCTCCCCCTCCCCTCACACACACACACACACACACACACACAGCGCTTGGGAGGACTGTGTGAGGACATCCATGTACTATGCCTAGGGTAAAGTGACTCATGAAGATAAATCATGCCGACGTTTCTAATTCCAGATCACCAGGGATTTAAATTGTACAATGAGGAAATGACTCGTTGGATAACTTCCAGAGTTTTTCTTAAAATTTAATTGCAGCGTACCTAACACTTTTATAAAATATATACATTTTACTTATGTTTCTTAGTCAACATATTCCTCTAACCTTTTTTTTCTTTTTTTAGTAAGTGACGAAAGTGTTCTTGTTGTAATTAATGAAGAATAAAAATATTGGGGAAACATGCCTAAAGGCTTAAACTATAATTCTATTACTAATATATTCCCTTGGCTTGCCTTTTGAACTCTGCTGCCTCTTACCTTGCAGCTGTGTTTAATGAGTAGAGAGATTATTCAAATGAGCCCACAGCAGAGCATTATTTCTGAGGCTCTAGCTATCTTGAGCAGGCATCTTCTCCTACAATCAGGCAGTAAAAGCAGACCATCGCTCTTCAGTTCCCTGGCCATGTAAAATAATTCCATAGACACCAGATCACATCCCTAGATTGGGAGAGAAGCTACTAATGATGCCGTGGCCTGACAAAAGGACAGCAGAAATAGCCTTCAAGCTGAAAAATGAGAAGGCACCTGCGCTAGGCTCTACCGTGCGTCAGCTTTCAATTTGTCACCACCTGTCAGTGATGGAGACTGTTAGTGGCTAATAATGAAAACATGCAGCCTTACAAAATAGTCTCTTTAAAAATCACTGTTTGTGGGCATATGGCCTTTGTCCCAATAACATCACAATGGGACTCACTGCAAATGGGCAGGCCAATGTTTAATAATTTTTAAGATGTTAAAATGAGTTCCTACTCATGTAAGATTTAAAAGTCAGAACAACTCTCTAGGGGAGAAACCCCTGAGACAGTTACAAAGTTGCCAAGAAAATTTAATAAGAACTAATTTTGAGCTGATATGCATTCAATCCAATATGGTGGGATTAAGCAATAAGAATTCTTCCTGGGAATTTACAGAGAGATAAGCATCTCATGAATAAGTAAATTCTGAAACAGGAGGCTACCGGGTGTTTATTGATTTTGAAATCATTTGTTTGAGAAATTGCCCTTGAGGAAAAACTATTATGGCTGATAATATAATAGTTATATTCAGAGACAACCTATTTCTTTGACTGATGGCAGGATAGAAAGATTATCCACCCAATACAAAATTTATAAGCAAAAGTTTAATCCACAAAATTCACTCATTATTCTAATCTTCCATTTCTTAATTCCTATAAATTTCCAGATATCATTTTTAGAGTCAAAAATAAGTAAAGGCCTAAATAAACAGGGTATCCAATTTACTAAATACTTTTGCTACAACTAGAATTGAAATGTTTTGCAAAAAGGCTGTGTCCAGAGACATTCAAAGGTTCATACGCATTCATACCAATCCTTTACACTATCTGAATCTACCTCTGCAACTGGGAATAATAATTAAAATTTAGAGGGAACTTCTGTGTCATTTAAATATTTTCAAAACAATTTTTTTCAGTTTATCATTCTCACTAAAGTAAAAAAGCAAGAAAAATTCAATCACTTTTAACAATGGTGCAAGCATAAGTTTTATGGTAAATTCTGAGTTAGGCAGAAAATTTCATCAAAAAAATCTTGTGTTTACTAATAATTGGGTAGTCATTTTTTTCCTGAACATTCCTCATAAAGGACAGCTCCTGGTTGCCCCATTTTTTGACTGCTATCCAACATAAAGCAAGCTAACAGGATTCAATTTGGTTATCAATAAAGACGCAGTGGCTAGAACAATATTCCATGACAGTATCATGATGCATCAGTACCTGTATTGGGTTCCACATGAATAGTGAGATTCCCATCCTCTCCTGCTTACATCTAGTCTCTGGGGAAGAATGAGTTCTCTTCAGGGCAAACTCTCCCTCTCTCTGTCCTCTTAATTCCCTGCTTCCTGTATCTTCCAGGACCATACTGCATCAGTTGTGCCCTCTTCTAGATTTATCTTTGCCCCTTCTGTTTGCTCTTTTTCTCCTTAGTCTATTAACAAGTGACCTGACTTCATTAAAAAATAAAACCAACCTCTCTCAATTTGCTAACTCATCTTCATCCACACATGACTTGCCAGATTCTTGAGTAACTACAGTCTAGTCTCCACTTGTGACTCAGCAGGCTGCTTCATTCTTTGATCCATTTTCCACCAGCACCAACACATGGAAATGTCTCCCAAGCCTCAATCATGCTTGACTGGCTCAGGTTCTCATCAACATTTGATGCTATTGGCCACTGTATCAGTCCTTCTCTCTGTCTTCCATGACCTGGTTCTCCTGCTCCTGCCAGGTTTGTTGGGCACTGAGGCCCAATGCCTCCCCAACTTCTCCTCCTATATTAGTCTGTTCTCATACTGCTATAAGGACATACCCGAGACTGGGTGATTTATAAAGGAAAGAGGTTTAATTGACTTACATTTCCACAGGGCTGGAGAGGCCTCAGGAAACTTGCAAAAGGAGAAGCGAACATATCTTCTTCATACGGCACCAGGAAGAAGAATGAGAGCTGAGTGAAGAGGGAAGCCCCTTATAAAACAATCAGATCTCATGAGCAGTTACTATCATGAGAACAAGATGGGGTAGCCACTCCCGTGATTCAATTATCTTCACCTGATCCCTCCCATGATAGATGGGAATTATGGGAACCACAATTCAAGATGAGAATTGGGTGGGGACACAGCCAAACCATATCACCCCCTAAAGAAACAGTACACATCCTTCAAAGTCAACCTATAATGCCACATTGTCTGGAACGTTTCTTAACTCCATCCAAGAAAAGAGTCATCCACACCTTGCACATATCTCTATAATACCTCTTCACACATCAAATGGAACTTCTATTTATTAATTCACCAAATATTGTTGCATTTCTTCTTGATGTGAGGTTCTGGTTTTAGCATTTGGGACATTTTTGCAGAAAATGATCCCATTAATTAAAACGCCCTCCCCCGCAGCTTCTCAGGTACCCTCCTCCAAGATACAATTCAAAGCCACTTTTCCCGTGAACACCCAGTGAATGCCCCAACCAAAGCAATGCCTTACATTTTTAAATGCTCACAACCATTAATTTGCATCTCCAACTCTTATCTGCTGTTTTCTATTTGTCAAGATTATCTGTATGCAGAATTTTTAACCTCTGTCTTCCTGTCTGACCTTGTCTCTGACTTTCCACCTCATCTGAGGACTTTGGCTTCTTTCTGCTCCTGGCAGTTGCTCACTCCTACTGCCCAGGACTTGCTCCCTCAAGATCTTCACTTGACTTTTGCATTATTCACTTCCTTTGCATTATTCAGATTCAGGGCTCAGAGAAGCATCCCAGAACTCCTTTCCTGTCCCAGCTACTCTCGATCACATTAGTACTGTATTCATGTTTTTACAGCACGCATCATCAGTACCTATCTTATTTGTGGTTTATTAAATTTGTTTACTTGACTGTAAGCTCAATGACAGCAGGGAACTTGTCTGTCTTGTTCACTGCTGACTCCTCAGTGCTCACAGCACATAGTAGTACTCAATAAATATCTGCAGAATGAACGAAAACCTCGTGGCCTCTGTTAACTTGACAGTTACTTTGAGAACATAGAAGTTCTTTTTATAGCTTTTAATCCCCCGTGGTGTATGGTCCCTTTCCTGAAGGATAACACTCATTTAAATATTTATTGAAGGAATGAATGAGTACATAAATAAGAAAAGAATTCTTTGGATATATTCTGATAAAAAGAACCTTGTAAACCACTGGCTTTCAACCTTCACTGCCCATTAGAATCACCTGGGGGGCTTTTTAAAAATGTCAATGCCCTGGTCCCACCCCCAGAGATTCTGCTTTAATTAGGCTGGAAAAGCACTTGGGCATCAATAGATTCTTAAGCTCCTCAGATGATTCTAATAGGAAACCAAAGTTAAGAACCACTGCTCTAAACTCTACAGAAGAATGTCAAATCCAAATAAAATGTTGAATTCTGAACAAGACTTAGGCCATTGATTTGATTCTTGAGTTGCTCTTCATGAGGAATTGTGAGCAAGTGCCCTCTTTTGCAAAGGCCTACTGAAAGAGAACACTTTGAAACAAAAAAAAAAGAAAAAGATATACTACTTTGCTGCTGTATATTAAAGGAGGTGGCCTTTCAAAGCAAACACTACATAGACCCATCTACTCTTCACAAGTTCTTTGGGAAAATCGTTGTCTATAGCACATGCAGGTCCCCACAAGCCAGAGCAGAAAATGTATGCTATGTCATAAAGGCATTTAGTATGACTTTGGAGAGATTTGGAGCCTATATGCAGAGGAATGGATTATACCTTCCTATCATGGTATTAATACGAATGGTGTAAGCCTATTGTGTTCAAGATTCAATAAACCTGCAATGATTTAGGCAGAGAGGGTGTTTGTAAAGCAGAAGAAAGCCTGCCTAATTAGAAAAACAAGGAATGAGAAAATAAATAAAGGGGTTGAACGAAGTCAGGTCTGGCTTTAATTTGCCTGGAGACATCCTAACACTTGCTGCAAAATAAATCGAATTTTTGCTGTATACATTCAATATTTGTTAATAAGCGGACAGCTAGCGATTTTCTGTATTTCCTGCACAAGCAGGGAGTGGTGTGTGTATTGTCAGGTTGGTGCATGCAATGAACCACATGGAGGCAACTTTCAGTCTGCAAAAGCACAGCCTGGTCTCCAGAGAAGACTGCCCCCAACTTGTACATCAGGAGGAAAAAAGACAGCATAGGTGAGATCCATGCGCTTCATATATTGTGTTGGGAAGGAAAATAATAATTTTTAGAGGCCATTTGACAAGGAATTTCTACCCTGCTAGTCTGGGTTAGCATTTCTGAATGTGACAAATAACAGGGCTCTTGGACAGCCCATTTTTTTCTTTATTTTGATACCCTTACAGCAGTAATTATGCCTCTTGTCAGGTGTTATAAAGATAAAGACAAATGTTCCCTATTGCTATTCTGTCAATGCAGCTCAACCAAGCCAAAGAAAGACACCCCTGCCGGATGTGGGGAATGCACCATTTGTCTTGTTTCCATTACAGATGGAAGCACATCCTGTCCCAACAGGATCCTCAGGTCAGAAAAATAGAAATCTGCTACTGACAGTGTCAAGGCTTGCTTTGCCTGCTCCAGAAACTAGCGCACCTTGCACGTTCCCTCCACGCTGACACCAAGATTTATTTTCCTTTTCTGGGACTATTGATTAGACTGTGCAATATATTCATAAGGTCAAATAGCAAAACAACTCCTTTATCAAATAAGATGGGCTTTGGCACTAGTGGTTTTTTTTTTAACAGAAAGACTCCATACTGTCATTTATTGATGGTAGCAATATTTAGGAAACATAAAATAATTTTCAAAGATGTGGTTCAGGAACCCATCTGAAAAATTGTTGATGCCAAAACAGATGGAGTTTGGCTTAATTGTTGAAGTAAATTGCCATATGGAACAAAACACAGCTGATTATTGCATTAACACTAATGTTAATATGTTTCATCATTCTGTTGTCATTGTAGCTACAGTTGTCACCATACTCTAATCAATATGCTTATAAGGGAATACAAATTGTGGAATTTGGGACCCAAATGATATTTCAGAGATTACCTAGTTATTTCATAGATGAGGAAGCTGAGGCCTGCAGAGGATGAGTGCTTTGTATAAAGGCATGTGCCCTATAACCTAGAAATGAAAGATAGTCTAAAAATATATGGCACATATCAGCAAGGCATTCATTAAAAGCAAGACGATTATAACTCCAAGTGAAGTATCACTACTGCAAATGAGCATGATAGGAGACTTGGTGCAATGAGATGAAATAGACAGGACTTCCCAATTTGAAAAGCTTCTTTTTCATGCTTAGCATCTCTTTGTTAAGACCCAAGATACTCTGTAATGATTTCTTGAACTTTTGTAATAATTTCTCAGTTAGCATCTTCTTCTGAGGATAGTCTCCATATAAAATAAAAGCATTTCTGGATGACAGAAAACACACACACACACACACACACAAATAAGCCACCAGAGATGGTGGGGAAAGAAAATGGGACACGAGAACAGAGAGTTCAGTTCCATTTCCAGGTGTGGTGAGTGAAGTTTTTTCCTCTTAGTTTTTCTCATAACTGTTGATCCTTCTGTGGTCCTCTCTTCTCTGTAAAGTGGGAAATGAATGGGAATTGATCTGAAAAGCTATTTCAAAAGTTATTACAGGATTGTCAGTAATCCTTCTAAACCTAACCTCCATCTCAACCGCCACCCCTACACCTGACACACAAAACCCTTTGAAAAGCTAGTGTTGGAAGTCTGAAGTGTCTGAAGTGTGAAACAGTAAGCCAGTGGCCACCCCCTACCCCAGCCCCAGCTCGAGGTCAGTGACCCAGAAACAAGTGACAGGAGGCTTCCAAATTCTGTGAAAGTAATTGTACAGGTGCATTGAATGGATGCTCTGTTTCATGATTTGTGTTTCATCCCACTGCAGCAAACTTTTAAGAGATGTCCAAATCCTTTCATTTTCTCCGGCTACCACCCCTGACAGAGTCCTCTGTTACAGTACTCTCCACCTTTAATTTCCCTTTATTATTTCTTTTTCTATCTTTTCCAGCTAGTTTCTCAGCTCCTGGCCAAAAAAAGGAGAGGAAAAAATATGTAATTGTCTATGCAACTCTGTGCTTAAGACAATAGGCAGTAACTGGTACTGAATATATGCATGGATCTAGAATTTGTTGAGCTCCGGAGTTGTAAGTGCTGTATTAGGCAGTGGGTGTTTATATGCTTGTGTCTGCTGTGTATTTGCTAACTATGAGTCAGGGTAAGAGTCAAGCTGCTATAACAAAGAGACCTGAAGATATAGTGACACACTTAACACAGAAGTTTGTTTTTCTCTCACATAACAGACCAGTAGTAGGTGAGTAGTCTAAAGTGGGTAAGTGGCTCTGGTCTGCAAAGTTATTTTGGGACTTGAGCTGGTGGGTTATTTCCGCCATCTTCAACATATGGTTTCCATCTCTGGGCCTCACATGGCTCCATTTCCCAGCCTGTAAAAATGGGGAGGGAAAACGTGAGAGGGAAAGAGTAGAGAGCCAGCAACTTTCTTAGCACACATTTCTTCCACTCACATCCCATTGGCCAAACTTTGTCACATGAGCATACCTTAGTTGCAAGAGAAGCTGGAAAATTTAATCTCAAGCTGGACAGCCATGTGCCTAGATAAAATTCAAATGTGGGAGATGGGGAACAGTATCGGTTAATAAAAGGAAAGAAGAGAAAATGGATACTGAAGAACTAGTTGCCTCCACCACAGTGTTTGTTTTGGAAGAAGAAGATGCAAGAAAAGAAATATAGTTTAGATTTAACAAAATACAATTAATAGGGTTATGAGCTGTATCTACTACATTTTGCTATCCCGGAGTTAACACTGAAAACACTTATTTGCTCACAATCCTGTGGATTAGCAATTTGGGTTAGGCTCAGCTGGAATGGCTCCTCTCTAGTCCACAGGGTGTTGGCTGGACCCAATCATGCATGGTCAGCTGACTGTTTACATGTCTCGGGGTTGACTGGATTTTGGCAAGGGCAATTGTCCCAAGAAGTAACTGATCTTATGCTGCTCATCATCCAGCAGATAGCCTGAGTTCACTGGACACAAGATTACCAAGAGCAGCAAGGGAGAGCAAGGTCCTGAGAGTAAGTACTTTCCAAGGCTCTACTTGCATCAGATGTGCTGATGTTCCACTGGCCGAAGCAAGTCATGTAGTCAAGGCCAAAGTCAAAGAGTGATAGATTCACTTCTGTTTGGGAGTTGCTGCCAACTTACATAGAAAAAGGGGCATGCATATAAGAAGAAGAAAAATTTCTGACCATTTGTGCTGTTTGCACATCTACCATGGAAGCTAGACTCAAAATATATCAATAGAAAGTATCAGAGCACTTTCTACAATGCTTTATAAGAGATGGCACATTCTAAACTTGTTAGCCAAATTTTTTGAAAGGAATAACTAAATGGATATTATCTGTAGTATCAGAAAAGGTACAAATCTCAGTAGAATAAACCATTTTATTCTCTAATTTAAGAAATAAACTATTTTTTTTCAAGTATCACAGGAACATTATGAAGACAAAAATAATTCACTTTCTGGGGAAAAAAGGGCTTATGCTCTCCAGAAAGGGGATCTTTTGAACTGAATGAATAAGATTATATTAGCCCTAAAAAAAAGTTGGAGAACATTTTACATATCCCCACCATTTTATCTTTCTAATTCAATTCCATAAGCCTGTGTTGAGTACATACCACATGCTAAGCCCTGTGGCAATTTTGTAATGACAAGGGATATTAAAGTATCATGAATTTGGAAATGTTCTTATTGGATTACTTATAAAGTGAGTTTGGTGAAAGTACTCCCAGTTTTTGGTAAAGAAACTGAATAAGAAGAGTGCTTTAGTAAAGCTATCCAAGGATACAGTGGTGGGACCCAGGACAGAATCCAGAGCCACCTGTGCCATGCACCAGGGCACTGGTGATGAGAATAAAGGCACAGAAGACAGGAGGGGGCTAGATTGGGATATCTCTTATTTTAGGAATTTAGAAATGCAAAATTAAGATCACGAAGAACTAGGTGCAAATTATTAAATTAACCTGATGTACTCAGCATAGAAACATTAATAATATGCTTTTGAGGTTTCCCAGCAGAAAAAAAATCCAAGTTCTTACATACCCTATAAGGCTCTGCAAAACCTAAATGGTCCATCTTCTACCATCTCCTTCTCCTTCTCTCTGTTTCTGCCACCCTGCCTCATTGCTGTTCCTCAAAAACACCAAGATATCCCTTCTCAGAGCTGTGTACCTCCTCTCCCCTCTAGTTGGACCACTTTTCCTTCCCAGAGCTCTGCCAGCCTCCTCCCAAGTTTTAGCTCAGATATCACCTTACTGGAGATGCCCTTCCTAAACATACTGTATGAAACACAACTTTCCCTCTGTCTTTCATACTCTGTCTCCTTAACATGCTATCTTTTTTTTCTCGCTCTGTCGTCAGGCTGGAGTGCAGTGGCGTGATCTCGGCTCACTGCAACCTCCGACTCCCTGGTTCAAGCGATTCTCCTGCCTCAGCCTCCCAAGTAGCTGGGATTACAGGTAAGCACCATCATGCCCAGCTAATTTTTTTTTTTTTTGTATTTTTAGTAGAGACAGGGTTTCGCCATGTCGGCCAGGATGGTCTCGATCTCCTGACCTCATGATCTGCTCGTCTCAGCCTCCCAAAATGCTGGGATTACAGGCATGAGCCACCACACCTGGCCCATGCTATCCATTTTTATTCTTAGCATTTCTCATCTCCTGAGTTGATAGATACTTATTGTCTGTCTTTCCTACTAGAATACAAGCTCTTCAAGATTTGGTCTATTTTGTTCACCATTTTATTCCTAGCACCCAGGATAGTGTTCAGCCTATAGTAAGTATTCAATAAACATTTGTTGAAAGAAGTATTCTTCACTGATATATATATATATAATGGATATACATATATGATACGGAAATTATGGAAATACATATATGTATAGATGTATATACACATATAGGCTCCTCTGTGCCAATGAAGAACAACTGCTACAGTGTGCTCCTGGGCTTAATTAACAATCTCTTCTCGTCAGGGCATGATTATCACTCTAAAATTTGTTAACTTTGTGTTTTTGATCTCCTTTTGTTACTCTGTTGCATCAGTGTTCACTGATTGTTTGCAATTTGGATTTCACACAGATTCATGAACTTCACTTTTTTGTGAGACCAGGTAGAACTCATTAAAGAGAATCCTCATGACCTAAAATTGCTTAAAATGCACTCTTTCGTGTAAAGAGAATTTCTGCCTTGAAATACATAGATGTTATCTATAAACGTCATTTCTATTGATCTAGATGGTCACTTTCCTATTTGCTATTACGCAGGTGTAGACAATAGTGAAAGACAGTGCTCCCTGTACCTCAGATGGTGCATAATAAAATGCCCCCACACCCCTGCTACACAATATCAATTACAGATATATAATAAAAATGTTTAAAGCACCTTCTAATGTATTTGTTTCCTGTAAGAAAAGTAAGTCTTTCAGATTAATTACTATTTGGAGGCTTCTCCCCATTAAAGAAAAGCTATTGTTTGTTGTGCGATTATTTTCTGCCTCTAAAACATCTCCCACTTAACACAAGTGAGAATAAAAGCTTTCAGCTTCCAAGCTCACTGATGATTGGCATTTAACCCTTTCATGCCTAGACACATGTGGGTTACTGAGTACAGGTGGATCACCACGGAGGAACTCCATGGAGCCTGGGAAAGTCAACAGAAGGGGCCATAGCGGGGAGAAAAGGCACAATACTCAGGTAACAGAATTTCTAAGACGGCATCTACCATCCCAGTTCTCAATTCTGAGCCCTTCTCTCCTTCTGCATAACTACTTCTCCAATTCAGACCCTTATAATCTCTTACCTAGACTATTCCAAGGCCCCTTAACTAACTTCTTTCCCTGACTCTAGTTTCTCTCTTCTCTAATTTCTCCATGATGAAATCACCTGAGTCTTCTTCCTAACTCACACATAGGATCATATCAGGATCAAACACAGAAGCCTTCCATGTTTCCTCTTGCTGAAAGAGTCAACTCCATACTCCTGAGCAAACCCCTAAACCTTCTCGTGGTTTAATCCAAGACCACTCTCCCAACTTCATCTCCCACTGCACACCCTCACTTAGTCTCAACACTCCAGCAAAAGAAGAGCTACATATCAATGACTTTTTGTGTTTTCTCACCTTGCCTCTTTTTGTTTCTTTTAGCAAGAATCCATTCCCTTGATACCAGCTCACTTCTCAATGTACAGACCACAGTCAACCTAATTCACGAAAACTTCCCTGTTCCTTTCAGTTTGAATTAACTGCTCCTTCCTCTGTGCTCCACAGATTTTGCAAATGTCCCTCTATTACATGTGTCTCATACTCTGCTTTGTTTTTGGTACAGAACATCTCCTCCACTACAGTGCCAGTGCTTTAGAAATGCATTTATCTCTGTATCCCTTATGGGGCTTTTACTATATGTTAGAGACAATTTCAAACGCAACAGGTGCCCAGCTAATTTTTTTTTTGTATTTTTAGTAGAGACAGGGTCTCACTATGTTGGCCAGGATGGTCTCGATCCTGGATTGAGGATGGTCTAGCAATTTTTTAACCCTCATAACAACTCTAGGGAGTAGTTACTCTTATCCCTATTTTACAAATAAGTAGACCAAGGTACAGGCAGGTTAGGCAACATGTCTACCACAATGGTAAGTGTTGGAGTTAGTCAATCCAACTCCAGAATCCTTATCCTTAATATGTGAAGTAGATATTTAAACTTATCTGAACAAAGGCATTTAGATAGTTCCAAAGACTGATAGAAAATACTATAAAATCAGGCAACAGCAATATTAATGAGTAACAGACTAAAGCCCAGAGAAAGTGAGCTGCTTGCCTAAGTTCCCACAGTGAGTTACTGGCAAAGACAAAATAAGATCTGGGTCTCCAGAGGCTGGCCTAGCACTCTTTAAACTAGATAGATCATGGCTCCTGTGTGGTGCCTATGAAGCAAAAGGGCAAGAAAAAGAAATGAGAAATCTAGTCAAGTCTTGTTTAATTGTAAAAGGTAATGAGGAATTCAGGCAAGGATGGGTCTCAAGACACTGCAAGCTCACTCCCTAATAAACACATCTCTGCCAGATGAATTTTCTTAAACTATAAAATGCAAAAACCTAAATCCATGGATCCAAGGAAAAACGTGGGCAAAATGCAAATGGACAGAACCTAAAAAACAACAGCTCTTTCTTCAGTAATTAGCATAGGCTGGGAGCTGTATTAGCACTTGATCTAATTTAATCCTCAAAATCAACCCTTCTTTTTTATAATTAGCTTCATTTTATAGAGAAACAAATAGTCACAGAGAAGTGAAGTAAGTTTCCCAAGGTCAACAAGCAGGTAAGAAGTAGCACTGGATGCATATTTCAAATCAGTGAGTTTTTCACATAATAGAAGCTTATTCCTTGACGCTCTAAAACCATTTTGAATTTCAGCACTCTCCCACATAGTACACACTTCCCTGTCTTCCAAAAAAGGAGGGATTGGAATAATTTTAATCTATTACTTGGTCCCCAAAGTCATCATTGTGCATGTCCCTATGCAGCAGCTCCTTCCAAAATGGTTGTAAAGAAACAATTATCAGACAACAATGCCTCGTTGATGGAGGTATGTCTAGTGTACAGTGTCCGACAATAAATGACCTTTCTTTTTTTTGAGACACAGTTTCACTCTGTCGCCCAGGCTGGAGTGCAGTGGCATGATCTTGGCTCACTGCAACCTCCACTTCCTGGGTTCAAGAGATTCTCATGCCTCAGCCTCCCAAGTAGCAGGGGCTACAGGCACATACCACCAAGCCCAGCTAATTTTTGTATTTTTAGTTGAGACAGGGTTTTGCCATGTTGGCCAGGCTGGTCTCGAACTCTTGACCTCAGGTGATCTGCCTGCTTCGACCTCCACAAGTGTTGGGATTACAGGTGCGAGTCACCACATCCAGCTAGCAATGACCTCTAATATATTTTCTTAGTCCCTTTTCCTGCCTTTATGGTTTTCCCATCCTTTCTCTCATCAAAACACAGCAGCTGCTATTTCTTACAGTTAGGTCTTTCTCATATTCTCCCCTTTTTGTCATGGGCTGGGAAACCACATAATAGGCATGGTTAGAATTTGGTCACAACTTACAGTTGTCAGCATTTGAGTGAGAGTCTGAGATACTACACCCCAAGTAAACTGCTTGAGCAGAAGCAAAGCAATGCCTTTTCTTTTGACTCATTAGAACCTCTTTCTTTAGCTGTGTTTCTGATCATTTAAATGTTAAACAAATGCTGGGAGGGGTGTGGCACTGGAAGGATTTGGGGATTGGATGGTAACATTATCTTATAATGATAGATTTTTTAGGGTAAATAAAAAAGCAACCATTTAAAAAAATAGAATATTTTAATAGGATCAGATTATAAAAATTGAAATGTTGTTTTTAATCTTTATTAAATATTTAAAGAGGTACTATGGTGAGATGCAAAAGCCTAGATTTTATACCTAGAAATACTTAAGCTATAATCTGTCTCCACTGTTTTCTGATAATTGACTTTGCACGTTACTTAATTTATCCAAGCTCCCATTTTTTTTATTTTCATATCTTAAATTGTGGATAAAGATAAAATATATCTCATAAAGTATGTAAAGTACCTGACACATAACAGTTAGCTTGAAAATCCCATATAATAGAGTTGAGATCATATTTTTATTACTCCAACTTAAAATATGTTTAGCTTCAAATTTATACTTATGGTGTAGAATATATAACTCATAATTTTATAGCAAAAAAGGTAAAGAGCTCATGCTGTCTTCTGAAGCTAGCAGAGTTTCATATTCAGAGAATTTGTATGATTTGAAGTTGCCAATCATCATTTAAGCCTGGTGGCTTAAATTTAGAAGTTTCTTGCTAAATATCTGTTGGATAGATGGATGGATGGATGGAGGGAGGGATGGTTGGATGGATGGATGGATGGATGAATGGATGGATGGAAGGAAGGAAATACTTATATTTGGGCACAAAGTTAATATTTAAACAGGATAAATTTTTAGAAGGACATATACATGTATTAGTCTATTCTCATGCTGCTGATAAAGACACACACAAGACTGGGCAATTTACAAAAGCAAGAGGTTTAATGGACTCACAGTTCCATGTGGTTGGGGAGACCTCACAATCACAGCAGAAGGTGAAAGGCATGTCTCACATGGTGGCAGACAAGAGAAGAGAACTTGTGCAGGGAAACTCCCCTTTATAAAACCATCAGATCTCATAAGACTTATTCACTATCAAGAGAACAGTATGGGAAAGACCCACCCCCATGATTCAATTACCTCCCACCAAGTCCCTCCCACAACAGGTGGGAATTGTGGGAGCTACAACTCAAGATGAGATTAGGGTGGGGACACAGCCAAACCATATCTATCTACCTATCTATCTATGGAAACTCATCTTTGGTAGGAAAACTATTCTGACTGGATTAGAATCATCATTTAATACAAGATCAATTTGGCAATACCTATCTGGACTTGAGTTTAAAGTATGCAGGAGCTCAGCAACATGGAGCTGGAAGGAAGAAATGAGAAGCTAGGTGGGATAAGAATGGAGGTAAGGGTGACATAGAATCTGGACTACCTCCAGCTACAGAGCTAGGAAAGTTCAGCTAGAGAGTCTAAAGCTTAGAATCCAAGGGGTACAGCAAACTTGGCACAATTCAGTAAAACTATTACTCCTGAGTAAACTAGTCTGACAGATGAAGTGCACAACAATGCAAAATTCAAAAAGGACGACAGCAAGAACTCTCAAGACATGGGAGGAGAACTGCAAAGATGGCCCTAGGGGATCTATTCATTTCCTATAGAGCTGGGGCCTGCAGCCTCAGATTCCAGGATAATGCCCTAGCCCTCAGAGAAAGGAATTAGAAGGAACAAAACAAGCTGATGTTGGGGTCAGAGGAAATGGACAGAGAGGTATGACTGACAAAATATTGGGGACCAAGGCAAAGGCCCAGGGGAAGGAAGGTGCCAGGCCAGATGAAAGCAATGGAGTAGTCATGTGACAAAACAGTGCTCAGCTCTCGTTTAACTATTAAGGGAAAATTCAAGGAAGCAACATGGCCCAGTACCCATGGCTAGGCCCTAGTTTCTGGGTCCCAGGTCTGGGTTTGAGACTCATTTTCAAATCCTCCTGAATACTAAAAGTGAGGCTATGTTTCTGCCTCACTTGGGATTACGTTCAGAATCAGAACATACTTGATGCTGGGTAGGGAGAGTCAACAACACTAGCAATGAGAAATTGAAAAGACAGAAGCAAGAGAAATAATGTTGATAATATGTTTCTAAGATAAATGTATTTTGAAAAGATGCTTGAGATCAGAAACTAAATCTTCTTTATTCATTGAAACTTCATAATGAGGCCCTGCACAGGTGGGCACTACAGTCAATCCTCAGCAAAGGTTAAATGGAATCTATTCTCATGAGTACAAATTAACTACTCCAGTCACTAATTGTTACAAGTGCCACTTACCTTCTTTCCCCTGTATATCTATAAATAAAAATATCCTGCCATATCCCCCTTGCTACTCAAAAATATTTTCATAACTTCTGACCTTATCTCCATCTGTGCCCTGACTGCTTTTCAAAGAAAAGTGTTATTTCCCCAGCAATTATCTGTTCATCTTAAATCCTCTTATCAAAGATATTTTGACCTATATAGATTAGAGCTCTGAGTTCCTGCATAATCTTCTCATCACAGCATGCTAAATTTAATTAAACAAACATTTGTTTAGCAACTATAATGGGTATTAAGTGCAAAAGAATAGCAAGTATTTGGAGCAAATATGATTATGACAAGTTCCCTGTCCTCAAGAAGCTTTAAAACTAGTCAGATGAGCAAATATGAAAAAATGAAATAAGCTAAAACCAAATGAAACAAATAATACAATGAAGATACAAAGAATACGGATGAATAAGCAATTAATTCCTGCACAAAGTATGTATATTATTAATATCAATATCACCTCCCTTGTGCATTTCCAGGAACCTCAAACAAATTGCATTTATTCTCTGCTCTGGTATTTATTCCAAACTCTCTGAAGCAACTTTGTTAGACTTCCTACCAGCTTAGTCACATGTCATTCACCTCCAAGTAGACCAAAAGCTGATGCAATCTCTGGCCCAGAGACAGGTTTTTGAACACAGGGGCACCTAATCTCTATTTTTTGAGTTGAACAGAAATATACATACACATGTAATGAATATCTATTGTTTGAGGAGATAATAATTATTCTTAATACTTTTTGATTCTGAAATATTTCCCCCAAGTATCCAGGATTAGCATGTTGATTTAGATAGTTCATTTCCCACTGGTTTCAAAACAACTGCTTCAGCTATTTTTAATAAAGAAAATTTAAAAATTATTATTCAATTTTCTGATGTAGCAGCACAAATAATTTGTGGGGGGATAGCTAAACAAATCATCAATGTAAGATATGCAATGTATAAAATCTATAAAATGAAATTTTAGCTGTATCTAGGCACAGGAAATATTAAATAAAGTTATAAACAACAAAACTCACTCTTTGTAAAAGCCAATAATTATAATCACTTGGTTATTAGTTTAGGCCAATATTGAAATGTTTTAAAAGAAAATTCAATAATGTTTATCATCTATATTAATTTAAAATAATTAAAATCTTGAAATTGGGGCCAAATCCAGAATGTGAAAAGCTAAAACCAATAAGTGCATAATTTCCACTAAGTTATCCTCCTCCATGGCACTGAATACAGAAGATTTTTGAGGTAAACACTTCATTATTTAAAAACCTCATCTGACCCTTGCCAATGTAAACCTCTTCCCCAAGTCATACCTCACACTAGGAATCCAACGACTGGCTGGCGGTTTCCACATTCAAAGTTCCTGGATCTCCAAATTTTACAAGTTATTTCCCTCAAGAATTTTATAAGCAAGAATGGCTGGATAAATTATTTTCCTCGTTATGTGACTGTGGTGAGGCTAGAGTCCATAATAAACAAGAACGAAAGAAGGAAAGAAGGAAAGAAGGAAGGAAGGAAGGAAGGAAGGAAGGGACTGAGGGAAGGAAGGAAGTGAGGGTAGGAGGATGGATTCCATTTTATCCAATGGATTTACAATTTCAAAATCTCTAGAAATTATCCTAATGGCATATAGCAAATAAGGAAACATTTATTAAGAAAATCTAATAGATCTTGATAAGAACAGCAAGAATCTGTGGCACTTGAGCTATGGCCCACTTTCTCACTCCATACTCCATCTTAGCACAGTGGAAGTTCTACTCTGGGAAGGTGCATCCAAGAAGATAGGCCAAGAAGGAAAAGAGGAAGAGAGGGAGGATGTATTCTATTTTATTCATTGGAGGTGTTCTTGAAAAGTTGTCTATATTAGTTGGTTAGGGCTACCTTAACAAAATACCACAGATTGAGTAGCTTAAATAACAGAAATTTATTTCTTCACAATTCCAGAGAATAAAGGTCTGAGATAAAGGTTTCAGCAGGATTGGTTTCTTCTGAGCTCTCTCTCCTTAGCTTACGGGTGGCCACCTCTTCTCTGTGTTTTCACATGGTCTTTTCCTCTGCACCTATCTGTGTTCTGATCTCCTCTTCTTGTTGAGAACCATATACAGTCACATTCTGAGATCTGGGAGTTAATACTTCAACATATGAATTTGCGGGAGCTGGGGGAACAGAGTGCAGCTCATAGCATTGTTCAACATTTTTAAATTAAATGTTTCATATTTATAGAAATAGTTTGACTTGTAACGGCATTTTGCAATAAGTTCTTAGTGAACAGAAAATTACCCACTGCTTTATCCTCTATGTTAGTTGGGGGTTTATATAGTATAATGAACTTGAGAGTTATGCTCAAATGGTTAAGTAACATTTCAATAACTGGAACATAATTTTTTCATATTTGTTAAACTTGGTACTAAAGTTATAATTTATTTTATAATAACATATCTATCCTTTCTATTCCATTGATTTTAAGAATTAGACTTGATTTAATTCTATACTACTAAAATCTTCTTAACTCTATTACCAAATTAAAACTAAGTTCTGTTTAAAACTGTTGGGAGTCTTTTTAAACATCCAATAGTGCAGCCCTACCAAAAGAGAGAATACAGATGGGATTCTTGGGAATGGGGTATATATAATTTTAAAATCATGAAAGAAATTTAAAAGATAAACTAGAGAATATCAACTTAATGCAAAGAAAACAATAAAGGAGAAATGGAAGGAAAAAAAGACATGATATTTACAGAAAATAAACAGTTAAATATAAGACATAAATTCAAACAAATGACAATAATATTAAATATGAATGAATTAAACAATTCAATCAACAGACAGAGATAGTAAGATAGGATAAAAACAAGTTCCAACTTTGTGCTTCCTCCAGGAGACACTCTTTAGAACTGAAAATACAAATGGGCTTAAAATAAAAAATGTGGGAAAGTATAGCAAGCAAACAGGAACAATAAGAGAGTTAGAGTGACTATATAATACCAGACAAAGTAGACTTTAAAACAAAAATATGCTACTGAAAATAATATAAAAAATTTCACAATGGTAAATGGGTCAATTCACTAGGAAGATATGATAAATAGAAACATATATGCACCTAACAACAGAGATTTCAAAATACATAAAGCAAAAACTGATAGATTGACAGGAGAAATAGACAATTCAACAATAATGGTTGAAATCTTCAATATGCCACTTTCAATAATAAAGGGAACAACCAGGGGGCAAAAGGAGCAAAGTAAACTTAAAGCAAGCAGAAGAAAGAAAATAATAATTATAATAGATATGAATGAAAGAAAATAGAAAAACAATAGTGAAAAATCAACAAAACCAAAAGTTACTTTTTAAAAAGGATCAACACAATTGTCAAACATTTAGTTAGACTGAGCAAGAAAAAGAAAAAAGACTCAAATTACTAGAATCAGAAATAACAGATGTAACTAATTAACCTTCCAGAAATAAAGAAGATTATGAGGAAATAGTATGAAAAACAGTATGCAACAAGTTAAATAATTTAGATGAAACAAACTCCTAGAAAGACATAAACTACTAAAACTGACTCAAGAATAAGCAAAAATCTAATAGACTTACAACAAATGAAGAGATTAAATTAGTAATTTTAAGTCTTCCCACAAGGGAAAGCCCAGAACAAGATGACTTCACTGATAAATTCTACCTCACTTTTAAATAAGAAATAATAGCAATTCTCCACAAACTCTTCCCCAAAAATAGAATAGCAGAAAGCATTTTCTAACCCTAGTCTATGGGGTCAACAATATCCTGATACTAAAACCAGACACAAACATCACAAGAAAAGAAAACTGCAGACAAACAGCTCTTATAAACCCAGATGAAAAAATCTCAACAAAACACTAGCAAACCACATCTAGACATTAAAAGGATTATTCATCATAATCAAGTGAGATTTGTCTTGGGAATTCAAAGATACTTTAATATTAGTAAATTATTTAATATAATGTAACCTATTAACAAAATGAAGGAGGAAAGCCACATAATCATCCTAATAAACACAGAAAAAAAATTGGCAAAATTCAACATCTTTTCATGATTAAAAAAAAAAAACACTTAAGAAAAATGTGAAAGACCAAATGCCTTCCTCCTAAGAACAGAAACAAGACACAGATGTCTACACTCACCACTTTTACTAAACATTTTACTTGAAATTCTAATTGGGGCAATTGGGCAAGTGAAGTAAATAAAAAGCATCAAGATTGGCAAGGAAGGAGTAGAAATATCTCTATCTGCAAATGACATGATTTTTTATTTAGAAAATTTTAGTAAATCCACCGGAAAATGATTCCAACTAACGTCTGAGTTCAGTAAGGTTTCGGGACACAAGATAAACATACAAATAAAAGAATTATATTTTAGTAAGCAAGTAATGAACAACCTGAAAATAAAATTGAGAAAATAATTCCATTTAAAATAGCATTGAAAATAATGTTTAAATCACTTGAGAATAAATTTAACAAAAGAAGCACAAAAGTTACACTCTGGAAACTACAAAACATAAAAAGAAGAACTTAAATAAATGTAAAGATATCCTATGTTCATGAAAGAAGTAAAAGAAGATCTAAATAATGGAAAGACATCCTATGTTCATAGACTGGAAGAATTAAGACAGCCACACTCCCAAAGCTAATCTATGCATTGAGTGCAATCTCTATAAAAATCTGAGCTGGTTCTTTACAGAAATGAACAAGCTTAGCTTAAAATTCATATGAAAATACAAGGGACACAGAACAACCAGAGCAATCTTGAAAAAGAACAAAGTTGGCAGACTCACACTTACCAATTTTAAAACCTACTACAAAGCTGTATCGATCAGGAAATGTAGTACTCTTACAAAAACATAGAGGTCAATGGAATAGAACCGACAGTATGGAAATAAACCCTTAATTTGTAATCTACTGATTCTGACAAGGAAGCCAAGACAAATAAATGGGAAAAGAACAGTCTTCTCAATAAATGGTGCTAATACAACTGGATACCCACATGCAAAACAATAAAGTCATACCACATGCTTATACTACACACAAAAATTACTAATTATTGATGACAAACCTAAACATAAGAGGTGAAACTGTAGAACTCTTAGAAAAAAAATAGGAGGAAATTTTCATGACCTTGAGTTAGACAAAAGCTTCTTAAATAAAACACCAAAAACGCAAATAAAAAAATAAAAAAAGTAAAGTGGACTTCATCTAAATAAAAAATTTTGTGCTTCAGGAAAGGTCAAACATGGTGGCTCACACCTGTAATTCCAGAGTGTTGGGAGATCAAAGCAGAAGGATCACTCGAGGCCAGGAGTTCAAAGCCAGCCTGGAAAACATAACAAGACTTCATGTTTACAAAAAATGTTTTAAAAATTAGCTGAGCATGGTGGCACATGCCAGTAGTTCAGCTACTTGGGAAGCTGAGATGAGAGGATCCCTTGAGCTCAGAAGTTCAAGGCTGCAGTGGGCTATGATCATGCCACTGCACACTGCACTCCAGCCTAGGTGACAAAATGAGACCCTGTCTCAAAAAGAAAAAAAAATCATCAAGAAAATGAAAAGACAACTGACAGAAGATAAAATTTGCAAACTATATATATATATATATATATACCTGATAAGGGACTTGTATTCAGCATATATAAAGAACACTTACAATTCAATAATAAAAACATTTTTAAATGGACAAAGATTCTAAAGGAGACACATAGATGGCTAATAGGCACATGAAAAGATGTTTGACTCCATTAAACATCAGGGAAATGCAAATCAAAACCGCAATGACATACCACTTCACACCCACTAAGAAGACAAAGAACACCACAAGAGTTAGTAAGGATGTGGAGAAGTCAGAAGCTGCGTACACTGCTGATGATAATATAAAATGGTGCAGCCACTTTGGAGTATAATACCATTTGACACCACAATTCTTTTAGGTATATATCCAAGAGAAATGAAAACATACATCCACACAAACACTTGTCCATGAGTATTCATAGCAAACAACTCAAATGTCCATCAACTGAAAAATGAAAAGTTACAATGTAGTGTATTCATACATGGATTTCATTTGCCAATGAGAAGAAATTGATGCATGCTATGACCTGGATGAACTCCGAAAATATGTTTAGTGAAAAAAGTCACCAAAAAAACACATATTCTATTATTCCATGTATACAAAATGTACAGAATAATCAAATCAATAGAGACAGAAAGTAGATTATGGTTGTTTAGTGCTTGGGAGACTAAGGAATGATGGTTAATGGGTACAGCATTTCTTTTTAGAGTGATGAAACATTCTAAAATAAGATTGTGATGATTGTGGC
This sequence comes from Colobus angolensis palliatus, assembly GCF_000951035.1. Classification (NCBI taxonomy): domain Eukaryota; kingdom Metazoa; phylum Chordata; class Mammalia; order Primates; family Cercopithecidae; genus Colobus; species Colobus angolensis. Next base: position 9,234,814 of record NW_012110919.1, read on the forward strand.
ACAATTCTATGAATACACTAAAAACCATTGAAGTGCATATTTTCAATAGATGAATTGTATACTATGTGAATTATGTCTCTATAAATCTGTTAAAAGCATTTTTAAATCAAGTTTGAGATTGGAGTTTTAAACCAAACTATGCTTTTAACAACTGAAAATGCCTTGAAGGTGATAGAATATCAGGAGACATGGATATAGCAATAAAAGGAATTGTTACATAGCACCCCCTGGGTGCACTCCAGCTTTTTACCCTCACAGGCTAAGAAACCTGTTGTGCTCCAGTGTCTTCCTCTGTCAAATGAGGTTCATAAGAATATTTCTGTCATAAAGTTGTGATTATTAACAACATAAATACAGAAAAAGTAATTAGAATCGTTCAATATATACTAATTTTTAAGGAACTATAAAATAAGTTTCACTATAGCCCATTTGGGGTTGTAATTGGGACAAAATTTTTAAAACATTTTTCTTTTTCTTTTTTTTTTTTTTTTTGAGACAGAATCTTGCTCTGTCTTCCAGGCTGGAGTGCAGTGCTGCGATCTCAGCTCACCACAATCTCTGCCTCCTGGGTTCAAGCGATTCTCCTGCCTCAGCTTCCCAAGTAGCTGGGATAACAGGTGTGCATCACCACACCTGGCTAATTTTTGTATTTTTTAGTAGAGAAGAGTTTTCACCATGTTGGCCAAGCTGGTCTTGAACTCCTGACCTCAGATGATCCACCCATCTCAGCTTCCCAAAGTGCTGGGATTACAGGCATGAGCCATCATGCCCAGGCAAATTTTTAAAACATTTTATATTTATACCCCTTCCAAGGTAAGACTCTTTAATAATCTAGTTACAGATATAAAAGTCATGACACCCAAAATTAAACCTTAAAGTAGAGAAATATGAGACACAAAAGAAGATCAGCAAACAAGAAAAATTCTTGAAAAATTGGATCTGGACTAAGTTGGAGTAGAGACAGATGTTGCTGAGGGTTTCCTGATTTCTTCACCTGGATATTAAGAGCAGAGACTCATTTATAACTAATTAGAGTTTTCTCTACAGTTGTGCAACTAGTGATAGCAATTGTTTTAATAAGCTGTATACAGTAATTCCACACCTCCTCCACAAGTGAACTCATTATATTATCAAATAATCTATTTTCATATTAGTAAAATATAAACTATTTCTTTATACTCCCACCTTCTAAAAATAATTCAGAGTTTCTTGCAAGACTACATGAATAATCACAAGATAACATGAAAGTGAGTTAAAAAAAAAACAGAAATGTAACTGTAAATACATAAATGCCAAGAAATACAAAGGATTCAAATGTAGTTGTTCAAGACAAAACACTATGGTTCTAATCTGTCTTTTGGTAGCTACTGGGAAGGCAGAACTTTGATTTTTCACACAAATCTGTTTCCCAGCTCTTTTACATTATCACTTAAACCAAACTTTTCTTTCAGCCATAGTATATTGGCAAGATCACAGCCCCTGAAAACATATTCCCCGATGTGATCACTCTTCCATGATACACTAGCTATATGACCTCGGGCAAGTAACTTAACTTCTCTGAACCTCTCTCTCCACCCGTAAGGTGTAGATAATGCACCTCTCCCAAAGTTCTTTCACAGAATCTCTGAGATGATGTATATTGATTGTAGTTCCCACTCCCTCCCAGCCCAAAACAGCTGCTCAGTACTTGCTACAACTCATCTTTCTCCCTCCTTTCTTCATTCCCTTCCTTACCTCTCCTAGTTCAATGTGAATGAAATATAAATAGATTCCCAAACACAGCCATCCCTTGTATTCATGGGAAATTGGTTCCAGAACCCCCATGAACACTGAAATTGTGGATGCTTAAGTCTTTTATATAAAATGGGATAGTATTTGCATACAATCTATGCACATCCTTCCACAAACTTTAAATCTTCTCTAAATTACTTATAATACCTAATACAATGTAAATGGTATGTAAATAGTTGTTTTACTATATTATTTTTCTTTGTATTATTTTTATTGTTGTATTGTTATTTTTAATATTTTTGATCCATAGTTGGTTGAATCCTTGGATGCAGAGCCCACAGATACAGAGGACTAACTGCATTTCCATTCTTTAGATATTTTTGTTATTAAGACTGGAATAAAGAGCAGTAGGTCAAGTTATTTTTTTTATTGCCAACCTTAAAGGACAGCAAAGTAGGAAACACACGCAATGGATTTCATTTCTGCACCAATTTTGAGTTGTGTTGTATCTTCCCGAAACACTTGGAAGCCACACCCAAGTCTATTGAAAAAAAAAACACTTTATGGCTTGGTTTCCCATCTGTCAAGTGGGAATAGTTATAATCAAACTTCTTGCCAGATAATATTTTTGCAAGAATCAGATGAGTTAGAAAATGTAAAATATTTAGAAAAATATAAGGATATTGTACTGAAGGTCTTTTTTCAACTATTGATATGGTTCATTCAGTGAGAATTCAAATTTAAAATAATAAGTCCACCCACCCACCCCCATAACTCCCACTCACACCTTCCCCAACCCAAGCCAAAAGGTTGTCACCCATTCTTAAACTGAATAAAGATTTTGTTTATTTTTAAGGGAAGCATGCTGTGTTAAATCAAGAGTAATAATTCATAGGCATCTCCCTATTAGCATTTCTAAAATCTTCCAGGTTAGAATTAGAGAATTTATTGCAGCTTTAGGCTATGCTGAAGGTACACCCACAATAATTGATGCCTCTGAAAGCACACACAGAGAAAAAAATAATCTGAATTATTTCAAGCTGTTTCTCTTCAAATTTATGGAATATTGATAGAAAATATAAATAGGTATTAATGCTGTTTTAGTAAATATTCGGTCTGGTGGAAAAAGAGCATAATTTATCTCCAACCTGCAGGATTAACACTAGCGTTGCCACTGATTCTGCATTAATAGCCAGAGGCATGTTTCATAAAATCTCTATGCTGCAGGTTCCTCAGGCAGGAAACGAGTGCTGAACTCTTAAGGTATCACTGTGGAGAACACAGCTTAAAGTCTTCAATTCCTATAGAGTTGCTCTGCCTACAAAACCATGAGCCCGACACTCAATCATGTACTGTTTCCACTATTTTCCCAGTGTCTGCCTATACTACTCAGGGGTTCCATTCTGTTGCAAGTCTTAGATAACCCAAGTGACAGAATTTAAACACAAGTTCTGAGAGGTAGTTGGGTGATGGCTATTAGAGCCATGGTGTCTAATTCTCTTGGCTTTACTGCATGATCATGTCTTGGCTGCTAAAGCTCCAGCCATCATATCTTTATTCTAGGCAGAAAAAGGTAACAAAGACTGTAGAATAAAGACATGGAGTTGTCCATTGTAACACAAAAGCAAAGGCCTTCTCAGAAGTCTCAAGGAAAGCTTCCTCTAAATGTTTCCTTGGTCTAAATGATATTTCATGGACACCCATAGCATCTAGGCAGTCTGAAAATGTGATTGTTGCAACTTCTATGAAAGGAGCAAGGGGGAAAAGGTTGGAATGAGTATTTAGAGAGCTATCACAATATCTGACTCAGAAGCTCTCAATTAATATTTGACAGAACAAGGTCATCAGAACTGATTCTTGCTCCACTGGAAACTGGTATGGGTCAGATTTTGGAACTTCAACATAGAGTTCCCTCAAAGAAACTATAATGGTGAGCCAGTAATACAGACAGTATCTCGGCAGAAAACGTAGATGGATAGATAAATAGAATATAGATAGATAGATAGATAGAGAATATAGATATCCTTTATTCAATGGAATAAAATGTTTTGTTATCAAGCTCAGGTCCCCTAAACAGCTCATCCTCTCCCCACCCACCTCTCCTTCCCAAACACACAAACATCCACACATATACAACAAATATACATTACATTAAGACAGGCACAGTGGCTCATGCCTGTAATCCCAGCACTTTAGAAGGCCAAGGTGGGAGGACTACTTAAGGCCAGGAGTTCAAGACCACTCTGGTCTACATAGCAAGACTCCACTTCTATAAGAGTATAAAATAATTTTTTAATAAATAGGAAAATAGAGGACATAAAAGTGAAGAAATGTTAAAGAAAGCCAACATACACACCCAAATCATTGTACACATCTGTCTACTTGGGGAAAGGGTACAAAATGGATATGATAAAAACAGTTGTGAATCATACATTTCTGCTCCAGAATGTGGAAGATATTTTGCACCCACAGAAAGGGGAGAAATAAGTACCCTATCCCAGCAGCATGAACTGTGGGTCTTGGTTCCTTTCCCACTGCCCACCTTCGTTCTCCTTTCCCCTGTTCAAACTCACCTCTTCTCACTGAAGGGGAGAGGGATGGAGAGAGGGTCAGGCAGAGAAGGTATGTGAGGGCTTAGGGCATCACTCAGACTGTGTTTGGGAGCACCTAGGCTTGCTTCTTCTACCTCTTTAGCATCTCTCAGATCACCAGATTCTATTCCCAGTGACACTTGCTAGGTTCAGGCCTGAGTCTTCTCTAGCCCCAAATCATTGCAAGGGTCACCAGCTGTTAACTGGTCTCCCTGTTCCAGGGCAGATCCACAGTTCCCAGGGTTATTTTCCCCTCATTCTTTAAGAAGCATATATGTGTGTGTGTGTGTGTGTGTGTGTGTGTGTGCGCGCTCATGAGCACATGTGTATTAGTCTGTTTTCATGCTGCTGATAAAAGCATACCTGAGACTGAGAAGAAAAAGAGGTTTAATGGGCTTACAGTTCCACCTGGCTGGGGAGGCCTCACAACCACGAGACCTGCCTCATGGCGGAAGGCAAGGAGGAGCAAGTCCCATCTTACATGGATGCTGGCAGGCAAAGAGAGAGCTTGTGCAGGGAAACTCCCATTTTTAAAACCATCAGATCTTGTGAGACTTATTCACTATCATGAGAACAGCACAGGAAAGATCCACCCTCATAATCCAATCACCTCCCACCAGGTTCCTCCCATGACACATAGGAATTGTGGGAGTTACAATTCAAGATGAGATTTGGGTGGGGACACAGCCAAACCATATCAGCATGTTCATATATACATGCACACATCCATGCATGTACATCCATAGACATACATGCATGCCTACATATATAGAGAGAGAGAATTATTTATGTATGCACATACATTTGAATTATAAAAATCAAGTAACAACACAAGGCTTAAAATGACAAATGAACATGGCCTCTCCCTCAACCCACCTCCCAATTCCAGTCCCACTTTCTAGAAGCAACCTTTTCAGACTCTTAGCTCTTAGCTCCTTTTTTAGGTAGTTGCCTCCATATTGCTAAGTAACGTATTTCCAACATTCTTCCTTTTCTTTTTCTTTTTTTTTTGAAAAGGGATTTTGCTCTGTCACCCAGGCTGGAGTGCAATGGTGTGATCTTGGCTCACTGCAGCCTCAACCTCCCGGGCTCAAGCAATCCTCCCACCTCATCCTCTCAAGCAGCTGGGAATATAGGTGTGTACCACCATGCCCAACTTATTTTTTCTTTTAATTCTTTGTAGACACAAGGTTTCCCTGTGTTGCCCAGGCTGGTCTTGAACTCCTGGCAAATGATCCTCCCACATCAATTTCTCAAAATGTTGGGATTACAGGTGCGAGCCACCGCACCTGGCTGTTCTTTCTTAATGTATCAATTCAGCATCATCTATTTCTGTTGTGATCTTCCTTCAGCACAATTCCGATGGCAGCATCTGTCACTACATATGGCTGTGCAAACTGAGCATTGCTAGTCACCAGGAGGTACCCTTCACTTTGGTACTTCCTGGAGACATGCAACATGGTGGCCCTATCTTCCCCTTAGATGGAAGTTTTGAAAGCTGCATGTGGCCTGGGCCAGAATGGCCACACTAAGTCTCTCCAAGGCCACAATCAGTAGCCATGCACAGTTTCAAAGTAACTGTGATGGTTAACTTATGTATCACCTTGACTGGGCCATGAGATGCCCAGATATCTGATAAAACATTATTTCTGGATATGTCTGTAAGAGTATTTCCATAAGAGACTGGCATTAGAATTGGTAGACTGAGTAAAGCAGATGGCCCTCCCCAGTATGGATGGGCATCATCCAATTCACTGATGACTTGAACAGAACAAAAAGTGGAGGAAGGTTGGGTTCTTTCTCTCTCTCTCTCTCTCCCTCTGTCTGACTAAATGTTGAGCTGGGACATGGATCTTCTGCTCTCCATATTTCTGGTTCTCAAGACTTTAGACTCAGACTAAAATCTATACCATTGCCCTTCACCTCTCAGGCCTTTGAACTACACTGCCAGCTTTCCTAAGTTTCCAGCTTGCAGATGGCAGGTGACAAATCATAGGACTTCTCAGGCTTAATAATTGCATGAACAAATTCTCATTTGTGTGTGTGTGTGTGTGCATGTGCATGTGTATCTCCTATTGGTTCTGTTTCTTTGGAGAACCCTAATACATTTCACATGTGTCATGCCTGAGATGACTATCAGACATGACTCTGGTAGGGTAGTAAGAAATTACTCCAGAACTTGGATATTAGATGAGGTTGCATACAGGTGGTACAAGAGACTTAAAAAGTCTCTTCTCAGGACTTACCAATACCCAGTGGTCTCCACTCTCAACAGGCAAACAATCATCACTACCACACCATTAAATCACTCACAATGAAGCTGGAGGGACTCTGCTCACCTACAGCCTGCAATCTGGAAGCCATCTCCTATTCTTTGTGGAAAAAATCCTCCCATTTGCACTTAGTTCAGGAGGGCATAACTTGTAGAAGGGGTGTGTCAAAAGGTGAGACATCTCTAAGCACAGGAGCTACGCCTGTCTTTTTGACTGAAGCAGATCTAGCTCTGAGCCAGGGCCTGGTGGATATGAAGGGAGTGGGCATGCATTCCATGAAGAAGTCATGAAAGTTTGTTTTCTGCTTCTATCTCTTTAGCAAGAGCCTTGTCTATTCCGTGAGAGGCTATATTCACTTCCAGGAGGCAAGGTAAGAATCTAGGGGTACACAGAGCTCCTTTCCCTCCTCCCTCCCTCTCTTCCTCCCTTCCTCCCTTTCTTCCTACCTTCCTTATTTCCTTCCTCCCCTTCTTCCTTTCTTTCTTCTTTCTTTCTTTTCTTACTTTCTTTCAAGTTTGTTTGTTTTGCGTACCCATGAAAATTGTGAACTGGGCCTGATCTGAGGCTTGAAATATGGGATACTCTGATTTAAGCAAATTAAAAAAACCCAGCAATCGAAATACACAAGGCAGTATCTAGTCGGTATAAAATCATTAAAATATAGACTACTTTTTACCCATAAAATAAATCCTAGTGTGTTACAATTTTGAAGCAGCTACAATCTCCTCCATGAGGGAAGGTTCTTTCTCTTTCCAAAAGGTAACTCATTGCTGTAAGAACTCTGGTCGCAAACATAATGTCAGCAAGGTCTCCAGTTAGGAGGATGTTAGTTAGGTCATAAAGGCAGTAGTGACAGGACATACATAACAGAGAAAGATAGTATATCTATCTTCAAGCACAGATCAAGGAAGTGGTGCCCATATGGCTAGATTTGAAAGAAAATGTATGTATATGATCTGGTTAAATTTATCTTTCCTGGCTGGGCGTGATGGCTCACACCTGTAATCACAGCACCTTGGGAGGCCAAGGCCAGTGTATCACTTAAGGTCGGGAGTTCAAGACCAGCCTGGACAACATAATGAAACTCTGTCTCTATCAGAAATACAAAATTTAGCTGGGCATGGTGGCCCATGCCTGTAATATCAGCTACTTAGGAGGCTGAGGCAGGAGAATCACTTAAACCCAGGAGGCAGAGGTTGCAGTGAGCCAAGATTGCACCACTGTACTCCAGCCTGGGCGACAGAGCGAGACTCTTTCATAAATAAATCCTTCTTCTCGTGCTCTGAAATTTCACCATTAGACATGCAGTCCTTTGCTATTCATATTGCTCACTCCCTGCGTTTAACACGTAAATGTTTCTGAAAGAATTAACACATCCGATGGCTATAAAAACGTAAGTATGTAAGAGATAGAAACAGGAGGTAAAGTACAACAAAGGCCCATCCTCAAAAGTTTACCCTAGGGTGTTTTTTAATTACGTTGCATTTTTTGCAAATGAAACATAATTAAAGTAGAGATCTAGTAAAGGCTTCCATCAAACATTTTTAAAAATGAGCATTCACAATGATATTTGATTAGCATTTTCATTACCAAGTTTCCTTTATCCTTGTCTATAAATGCCAGCCTATAAGCTGGGCCTGTTTGGTTTTGCTTTCCTTCATAGCTTCATGTTTTAAGCCCAGAAAATCTGGCCATTAGAAATTTATTTTTAAATGGATTAAGTGCTCTCCCAGGAGCAATCTTTAAACTTTTCTATCTATATTTTGATAAAACTTCACATGAAGTAAATAGCAAATTAGAACATAAATATTTAAGCAGCTCAAAGATAAAATGAGAGCTTCTCTCTTTCTCTCTTTTTAATGTTGCTGGTAATGTGCCAAATAGAGAGGAATTAAGGGTCTTGGGGAATATGTCAGAAGCCCTTGCTTGTGCAAACAAGAAAAACCAAGCAAAAGGTCACTAAACTGAGAGAGAAGTGGGTGTCACCTTGAAGTTGATTTCATTCACTTTAGGAATCTCTAATACTCTCAAACAACTTCTCTCTATCTTTTTCTAGAAGTCTTTAATGCAGGAGGAAAAGCACTAATAATTTTTCCACGGGCCTTTTGCCCTTAATGAAGGCATGCTATTAGCACTCTGCTACATTTTTTAATGTACAGGAAGTTTTATTCATTTTCAAAGGATATAAAGAAGAAAAGGGCTCTTCGTTTCTAAAGCAATCAGAGGAAATGAGGAGCAGAGTATCCCCCATTAAAAGAAACAAATAATTGGTGAAATAAAACTGAACTGACATGCTAATATATGCAAAGATGATTTCAGAAAGTGATGAACTTAAACAAATAAACCCCAGCATAAGCCACCCATTTGCTAAGAGTCACTCTGAAAAGACTTTACTAAGATCATTTGTGCTTGGAGATGGTCTATCAAGGAATAAATCTTGTCTATTCCATATGCCAGGATAAGATCTCATGCCAGGGAGGATTTTTCTCAGGCTTTCATGGTAATTTTAGATATTTGATTGTAAATCAGAATGTTTGTTCTACCTAATGAACAAAAGCGCTGGATTACTCATAGCTTGTATTAAAAGTTGTTTTTGTTTACAGCATGGTTGAGATTTTAATGTTCTCTGAGTACCCAAAGAACATTCTCAAATGTCATATTTGTCTGACACACAAATAGTTCCCCCTTTAAATGAGCTAGAAACTAACAAATTAAGTCTCTGCCTGCTTTTGACTAACAGGAGCATCTACACATTGTGCTCTCCTTAATAAGCAGGTACAAGGGACAGTCTGGGAGGCAGTGGTTTGCTCTGATTTGCTTCCATTTCATTAAGGATGAAAGAAGGCATTTGGTGTCATGCCATTGAAGGTGTACTTCCAGGGGTAACTTAACATTGTTTTCATCTAGCCTAAGTGTAATACCACAAGGGATATTGAAGGGGGAGCCTCGCCAATACCTTCAATCCATGTCCACAGGAAGGCACGACTTGAATTCATTTATTCATTCACTCACTCATTCAACAAATATAATTTAAGCACATGCCAGGCGCTGGGTCTGATATTGCAAATATAACAATGAGCTAGAGAAACACACTCCCTTACCACTTGCTCCCCACACATATCTGGGCTTGCACTATCCCATTGTATGAAACTTGAGCAAAAATGAACATGAAGGCAACAGTTTTTCTATCCAACTGACAGTTATTAGCAAAGGAGGGAGCTAGTATCTTCCTCACAGAAATCAGAATGTCAGCACTTCCGGAAGTGTTGAAATAAGATTAGAAAGACCTTACCTGGCTTACTTCAGTGGTAAAGTCAAGACTAGAACTCAGCCTTTCTACACCTCCCCACGGGGCCTCCTTCCCCATCCAAGTCTGTTTCAGAGAAAGAGGTCTAATCTTTTTTAATGATGGATGCGCAGCTTACATCATGATGTAGTTAATGATAAAAGCAAGACTTCAATGCACGCATACTTTAAATAACACATGAGGCTTATCACTGATGATATCTTTAATTATACCAAGGCAAAACTGGAGACCATCTAAGGGGAAATACAGATTACTTGTTAAAATTATTAACAGAGTTAATGTGCTTACATTTGTTTATGTGTACTGGAATCAGCTCAAATATTTGACTGCAATGATAATAAGTGTAAAGATCAATTAAAAGTCATAGAGATGAGATATTAGATTTCCAGACCTTAATAGGATTTCATCTGCACTTGCTATATTATGTTATACAATTATAATTGAGCTTCCGTCAAATCACAGAATCTGTCACCTCACCAATTTATTTTCCAAGCACTAATGAAACTTATTTCCTGTTGAGAATGCTTTTAAAAGCATAACCCTGAGGAAGGGAGGTGCACATGGGCCAACTGGCTCCTATTTACTTAGCAAACTTAAGTAAAAGCTTGGACATAAGTAAAATGAAGTTGACAGCATTAGGAGGGTCCTTAGTAGCCATTTGTTCTTATTATAAAGAGCATGTAAGTGCTCTCAAAAGGAATTGTAAACAACATATATAACTCACGCTTACTTTGAGTCACACATCAGATTAATTCTCTGCCTCTTTATTGTTAAGTAGTCTAGCTAGAGGCAGGGTTAATATAATATTTTCCTCTGAATTTTCCTTATTTTTTCCCCAAATTGCAATCATGCATTGAATTATAAAACAAATTTCTCTGAAAAAAAAAATATATATAGTGAGGTAGCTTTCACTTGATAAAATGTGAATTCTCATTCCACTTTTGTTTAGAAAAGTAAAAACAGTATCTAGAGACTGCAGTGTAATGCAGTGATAAGATGGCAAATTCCAGAATGACAGAAGCAACGATACTCTTCAGAAACACTCTCAAAGCTCCTATAATAATAATCTTATGCACTTCATACTGGCTTGAGATAGTATAGCCACAAGTGAGAAACGGATGCTTGGCCTGGGGAGTAAGGAATGGAATTCCTTAGAATCCTTTATTTATGGACAATCCCAAGGGATCCTAGAGATCCTGTGACTTGGCCCTCAACAGGAAACCCTTACATGACAGATATATGGCTAGATCCACTTGAACATATCCACAAGTAAGGAGCTCACCTTATTAAAACAGTTGCCAGACAACTGTCAGAAGTTCTTTGGGCCTTGCTGATGTCTGCATCCTCGTATAATAATTTTAATCCTACTATCTGAAGCCATGCAGTCACTTCTGTTCAGTCTAGAAGCATATACTCTGCACCTCTCTGTGCCCAACAGAAACACTGAATAGGTAGAGCTCAGCTGCTCTCCTAACTCTCACTCGAGGTTGTGATGGAGAATAACTGGGCTGATAAACACTCTCAGGCCTCTTCAAACTCCATAATGCAAGGCATGTATTTCATAGAATGTCTTTACTTACTATATTTTGTCAACATATTGTTTTATTTGATGTACTCCTAGCTGGTCACTCTTTCAAATGGAGACAATAAAACTAATCAAAACATTTTAACAGCTATGCTGCACTAAATATTTGAAAATCTCTCTCATGCTTTCCCTTCCCTCTACCCCTTCAAACTAAATATGCTCAATTTTCTTAATGCTCCTCTTAAAGAGTGTTTCCTGAGGGATACCAGTCACCCTTCACATCCAATCATCACTGAATCTTGTTGAACATCCCTCCTAAATATCTCTTCATCCCATAGGCCTGCCCTGGTCCAGGCCATGGTCATCTGCCATCTGCTGACTGCAGAAACTTCCTTATGCCTCTCTCTGCCTCCATCCTTGCTGCCCTCCAATTATTACTGTAGACTGTCACCAGAGTGGTCTTTCCAAAATGTGATTCTCACCATGACACACCCCTGCTGAAAACCCTCAATAGCTCCCTGTTGCTCTGAGCATGAAGTTCAAATCCTTGATCACCTCTACCATAAACTCTTCATAATCTCATCTCTCCTTAACTTCTTCCTTCTCACGTCTCTCCAGTCTCCCCTGGAAATATTAACCTTTAGGCATAGAACATGTCTCTCAGTGTCTACAATAAGCCACTCTCTATCTTGCCTCTAGGCCTTTGCCCATGCTATTCCCTGTGCCTGAAACATTGTCTCCTAAGGCTTCACCCACAAGTCCATCACCTGCTAGCACACGCTTCCAGTCTTGGCTTAGATGGCACTTCCTCAAGGTCATCTTCCTGACCCTTAGGAGGCCCAGCCCTGCATTCCAAGGCACACCTTGCATTTCCCCAGGCCTCATGCTTATCACACATATTTGTCAATTACTTATTACGCTGCCTCTCTTCCTCACTAGAACATTAGTTTTCCAAAGGCAAAACCCATGTCATCTTGTCTACTGCTGAACATGCAGAGCTTAGCATGATGCCTGTCATAGAGCAAATACTCAGTAAATAACTTTGGAGGAAAAAAGGAGGGAGAAAGAGAGGGAGAAAAATGGAGAGAAGGGGAAATGCCATCTGCCATTCGAAATCTTACCCACAGCTAAGCACAGTATTCTACCTAGGATCAGCTAAGAAAAGTGAGAAGTGAGGCCAGGCAGTTATCTGGGTCTGAGGGTGCTGTCCCCTGAAGACACAAAGTTCTAAGGAAGTTTACATCATTTATATTACAAGTATTTATTAGGCATTATGTTATTTTAAAATTTTCATATCATCCCAGCACTTTGCGAGGTCAAGACAGGCAAATCACTTGAAGTCAGGAGTTCGAGACCAGTCTGGCCAACATGGTGAAACACCATCTCTACTAAAAATACAAAAATTAGCTGGGTGTCGTGGCGAGCACCTGTAATCCTAGCTACTCAGGAGGCTGAGGCAGGAGAATTGCTTGAACTTTGGAGGCAGAAGTAGCAGTGAGCCAAGATTGCACCACTGTACTCCAGCCTGGGTGACAGAGTGAGACTGCCTCAAAAAAAAAAAAAAAAAAAAAAATCCCATCATAAATACAGTTTAGAATGGTAGCTTAGAATTAATTATAGAGCCAGAATGTCTACATTTCAGTCATAGTTCCAGCACTTAATGTGTGACGTGAGGCATGTTATTTAACTTTCCTGGGTCTCCTTTTTCTCATCTGTAAAATGGCAGTTATAGTAAGGACACTTCAGTAGTTGTGATGACTAAAGTAACTCATACATATAAAGCCCTTAGAACTGGACCTGCCTCATAGTAAGTGCTTTCCTCTCTTCATATCCAGATACCAAGGAAAGGCCACGTGAGCACACAGGGTGAAGGTAACCGTAAACAATCCAGGAGCAAGGGCCTCGCTAGACACCTAATCTACCAGCACCTTCATCCTGACCTTCCCAGCCTCCAGAACTGTGAGAAATAAATGTCTGTTGTTTAACCCACCTACCCTAGGGTATTTTGTTATGGCAGCCCAAGTGACAGTCATGAACTGCTCTGCCTCTGTTTCTGGATCTGTGAAATGGTACTAGCAGTGGCTGTGTCTCAAGATGATTGTGAGAGTTGAGCCCAGTATGTCATCTTTGTCATGACTCGGAGGGGAAGGCGCATGGAATAGAACCTGGAGCCACTTACTGGTGCTAGAGTCCTGGACGGCTCCAGTTTGAGACTGAGTTTCTTCATTTATAAAATGAGAACGATAACCCCTGCTGATCCTATTTCTAAAAATTGTTCCAAGGAATCAGTGAGACAGTACTAGTGACTCAAATGACACCTTATATTTGTTTTAAAAAAATTAATAAAAACAGAAGCTACAGTTTTGATATTCCAAGGCCAACCACTCACGGTCATGTAGCCAAAACTTCAGTCATCATGATATCCCAAAAACAATAGTTTTAATTAGAAGCAAAACCCAAAATGTGAGCTTTTTATCTTTGTTGACATAATTCAGTGAAATTAAACCAATCACCTATGGACAAATCAGCTTAAACTGCTCTATTTGCCTTTAAAAGAACATTAATGTATAAGAATGAATCACAAAGAAGTCCAAAATACTTCTTCCTTTATGCTTTATAGGCTGTGCTGTAACTACTGTAAGCCAGGCTTCTTACCAGTTTTGGTTCAAAGTCTCCCAGTTCTTAAACTGTTCGTTTGTATGCATAACAAACTTTTAAAATGTTTAACTTAATTTGATTTCATTTTTGGCATATTAAATAAATATATAAATATTGTAACATAATGTCAACATAAATTTTATAATATAGATTATTATATATACATTTAAGAATACAATAATATTAATGGTAAATGTAATTTAGTGAACACAGACCATATAAAAAGCACTATGTTTACTATTTTAGGTTTGTGATATTGCTTCTTAAAAGAGAACATCTACTGTTTATTGAGGTCTCTTGTTGGCTGGGCTCTGTGCAAGGTGTTCCCTTGCTCTAAAAATAAACCCTGGAGAGGAGAGCTCTCCTGTGTCTTCTTCTTCTTCTTCTTATGAGGACACTGATCCCATCATGAGGGTCCACTGTTGTGATCTAATCTAAACCTAATTATTTGCCAAAAACTTTGCCCCCAACACTATCACCTTATGGATCAAGGCTTCAATATATGAGTTTTAGGAGACACATACATTCAGTTCATAACGACAACTTTGCCCGAGGTTGCCTTGCGGGCCAACTGCAATGCTTATGCTCTCAACACACTCACTTCACCAGTGGTCCCAAGAGCCAGTAGAGCATCAGACTTCCTTAGGAAGCACAGGGAGCTTCTCAACCCTCGAGACTCCAATTCAGGTCTAGAATGTGATCCAGAAATCCAATTTTACAAAGCTCCTCAGTAACCCTAAGTCAGTGATTAGGAACCACTGAACACCCACTTCAATGTGATGGGCCTGCTTCTGTAGGACCCCAAGCATCCAAAGGATAGAAGGCTGGGATCAGGGCCACACCAAAGACAAACTCTGCCCTCCTCACCATTTTTCCCAGGGCTGACTTAGCTATTTCCTATACCTTTACTGAACTCCAATTCTTTAGAGTTGAACCGTCAGCAAAAATTTAGTGTTATCTATTGAATTTCAGCAGAGCTCGATTCCCCTGACATGCACTGTTTGTTTAGAC
This sequence comes from Colobus angolensis palliatus, assembly GCF_000951035.1. NCBI lineage: Eukaryota > Metazoa > Chordata > Mammalia > Primates > Cercopithecidae > Colobus > Colobus angolensis. The sequence goes on from NW_012110919.1 coordinate 9,249,910, forward strand.
TTATTCATCTCTCTTTTGATCTATTAGTGAAAACATTGTTTAAAAAGGAACATTGCTGATCACTGAGGGTGCTATTTGCTTTAAAGTTTTCCCTCCAAGCCATGGACATGGGTATGCTTTAGTGTTGTAGAAAGCATCATAATGTGCACAATTCTTGGGAGGATGAGAATACCTGTTACCATATTTCTATGCTGCACTTAAAATGCTGGAGTGGTATCGGATACACTGTCACAGAAACTGTTCTCCAGCCTCCAGCGACTTGCATGGAATATGGACAAATGAGGACTGCAAGCAAGCCTTAGGAACACCATGGTTACAACTGTAGTTTAAACCCATAAACCACAAATGCATGTCTGACCAGAATAAAAAAGGATCTGAGCATTACATCCTCCTAAGTGGATTCCTCCATAGAATAATGTTGGAGAAGAGTCTAGCCCCAAGTACTTAACTTTGCAATTCAAAAGAGTTGTGACTTAGCTTCCCTTATATAACATGGGCAGCTTTTCATTATGTTTATTTGATGCAGTGTTATTGAGGCAATATTTCATATGAATAATTCATTTCTACTCCAACTTTATCTAGCAAAGTCAAAAGCAAAATCCTAAATTTCAAAATAGATCAAAGACTTTTTTAAATAAAAGAAATGCCTTGAGTTGCCCTCTCTCTGGGTCTCCCTGTCTTGTCTAGGCATTAAGCAAGCACTTACTATGGGCAACTGGGTACTGAAGTTGTTAAACATTCACAGCTCTCCCTGCATTTTCTTTGGCGAAGATGAATCTTAGAGCCCCAGTTTTGCACTGTTTCCTCTTGATCTTATCCAGAAATTGGGTTCTATGAGAGCAAATTACATCTGAGTAATTTGTTTTTTACATATTTTTAACTTTGGTTGTGCATGCCTGACTTTCTGAGATCGTCGCAGCCCTGATTACCTTCTGTTCCACTGGGCAGTCTGATGAACACAGCAGGCAAGCTGTGGTGAATAAAACAGAGCAATTACATTTGGATGCTCAAGACTGCCAGCTGCCTGGGGATGCCTCACCACAGCCTCTCCATTGTGGTTACCCTCCTTTCAGATCTTACCAAGTCATGCAAGAAAGTCGCCCTTCAAAATGATTGACATCCAAAGAATTGCCTTGGCTTTATCCAGACACAGGAGCTGCAAACAAGAGTGGAGCAGAGAGAAAAATGAAACATGGGAGAAAGAAAAGAAAGTATTCAGAATCACTAAATCATACTTAAGCATACTTTTTCATAAAAATAGTTTTAGGCCAATGGGAGAAAAATAAAAATAAAAGATTAAAGTCATCAAAGAAAGCTCACTTCATACATGACTATGTTGGAAAGAACCTCTGGGGCAGTAATTTGGCCATTTCACTGCTTCTGAGAGGGAGATCATCTTTTCTGGCTGGGGCAGGTAGACATTTGGGGAAGAATATAGGGACAAGAGTATCAACACAGGAGTCAGAAAAATCTAGCTTTAATTTCTACCTGGGCCACTTACTAAGTAGGGGACTGCTGTGGTTTACATACAGTTTGTTTGTCCTACCAAAGTTTATATGAAAATTTGATCCCTAGTGTTGGGAGATGGGGCCTAGTGGGGAGGTGTTTGGGCCATTCAGACAGATCCCTCATGAATGACTTGGTGCTGTTCCATGGCAGTGAGAGCTCTGGCTCTGAGGAAACTGGATTAGTTCCATTAGGAATAAATTAGTATCCATGAGAGTGGGTGGTTATAAAGCCAGGATGCCCTTGGGTTTTACCTCTTTCCACCACGTGTCCACTTCCGCTTTGACCTTCTCTGCTGTGTTATGGCACAGCATAAAAGTACTCGCCAAATGCCGGGGCCATGCCCTTGAACTTTCCAGCTTACCTGCAAAACCATGATCTAAATAAACCTCTCTTCTTTATAAATTACCTAGTCTCAGGTATTCTGTTATAGCAACAGAAAATGAACTAAGACAAGTGGCTGGGGCAACTTCATATGCATTTCTGGATCTCTATATTAGGAGAATAATGCTATGCACTTTTTGAGATGTTGGAAAAATGTAAATATGGTTAAGTGTCTAGTACATAGTAGGAAATGGTAACTCTCATTCAGCAACCTTGATTATTAACAGTTTACTCTTCAGAATTATGTTAAGATGTTCTAGTGTGCTCTACTGTTGCCTAGTCAACACTACATGTTGAAGATGAATGAAAACATCCACTCCAAAAACGTATTCCTTTAGCTGGTTGATTTGTGAAGTAAATATTCCATAGTTGTCCAACCTATAGGCAGAGCCTGGTTCCATCATGGTGGCTTGAAATAATATATACTAATTTCCCATAGTCCCTTTCAGCTAAGCATAAACAAAAGTTGTTGGAGACTTCCTGGGAGAAATTATTTTCCTGATAAATTAAAGAGAAATGTGAGGAGAAAACTCTTTTCTACTCTCTCTTCTTTCTGTCATCTAAGGATATCCTTCAAACTGCTGTAGCCATCTTAAATCTGAAGAAAAAGCCAAAACAGATTCTGACTTTGCTCACTAACATTGTTGAGCTACTGAACTAACCCTGCAGTGACCTCGTGCCAGCTTCTTGTCATGTGAGATAATGAAGTGCTTTTACTATTTAAACCATTCATTATTTATAACTGAACAAGCATAGCCCTTGTTTCCTTGTCTTTCCAGAACATCAAAAGACTCTTTCCATTTTGTACTTGAGTAGCTGAGCAGGCATATGCAGGTATTATTCAACAGAGGTTCATCTTTATGAATAACACTAATTCATTTTCAGGGAAGTTGGGTAGCTCATCCAATGTCACAACCATGAAGTGGCAGAAAAGGGAACCTAGACCAGTCTGCCTCCAAGGCCCATCTCTCCAGCATACTATAGCTACACAAGTAGCTATTAGCCGGTCTGATAGGAAAGATGTTAAGTTGGTGAATGTGATTTCTATCTTTCTTTTCAGTTTATGTACTGAGCTGTGTAACTGCCCATCTCCACACTTTGACCTCCCTGAGCAACCTCATGTTCTGAACCTTTCCCTTCTTCTTCCTCCTTCCTATCAAAATGTGCCTTTTCTGGATTCCACTTTCTGAGGAAGCCAATACACTTTATGAGGTTAAAACTACTTAGTTAAGGGCATTTTTTTAATGGGATCCTAGGTGGAGAATGCCTTCAATGTAAGTTCTCAATACTCTAGTGGACCAGAAGAGGAGATGGTCCTTTCCTATCACAGGGTCAGATACTTCCTCAGGCACAAAGGTCTGGTTCTTCCATAAAAGCTAGCTGAGACTCAGAGCATGCCTAGAATTCATGTATTACTTAAGCAGGTGCTTATTAAGTGCCTCGCTTACTATACCAGCAATATTCTAGATGCTAGGGATATAGCACTAAATAAAGCACACAAATTTCCTCCTTTCATGACATTTAAATTCTAGTTGGGGGAGAGATAATTAACAAATAAATATCTAGTATTCAAGTGGTAAAAATGTTATAAAGAAAAATAAAGGCCGGTAAAGAGGATAGATTGGTGGAAGTGGACTGTCTCATCAAGAGTGACCAGGACACACTATATAAGGAAGAGAAGTAAATGTTAACAGCATGACAATAGAAAAGTCATGGGAGAAGAAAAGTCAATGGGAAAGGAAAGACAAAGGAAACTACACAAAGGCTACTACTCTCTTCTTACAAAGTGGGAAATCAAGAAATGCTGCTAAAACTGAACCGAACAAAAAAGAGGACTTTACTGTATTACTTAACGTTCTAAAGTAGAAAATGAAGTCTTGAGAGAAGAAAACATAGGAGAAGGAACACTGTAAGGGACTAAATCTTCTTTTTCATTTCTAGGAGTCAGTAGAAACTGTGAAATTGGCAAAATAGGTTTTATCTCACATATTCATTTTCACTGATCATTGGTGGCTGCCTGGGGCCCTCCTGAGTAGAACTTCATATACAAGGCCCAACTCATTGAGACAGTGTGCTGTGATCAGTTAGTGCTGTCTGCCCAGGTACAGAAAGGATCAACGACATCATGTACGTCATCTCCACTTGCAGCAACACTGGGTCATCTGCGTACAGAGGGCGAAGAGAAAGCATTAGCAGCAGTAAGAACGGGATATATCAGATTATAGAGAAACACAATGGTGAGGGGCTTAGTAATACAAGAAATTCCTATGTGAGGCTTTTTGTTTAAATTGACAACATTCTGAAATATACAAAGGAGATAAGCTGTAGAAAAGACTGACCAAAAAATAGAGGTTTATATCTGTACTGTGTAAGAGTTGGGTGTCTTAGTTTTCAAATCCTGCCTTTCCCATGTCTTACATAAGAATTTAAGCAACAGAGTTTTGAAGACAAGTGCCTCCCTTGGCTGGATTGTATCCAGTGACTCATTTAAAGTCAGTGAAATGTATTTTGGGTATTGGAAACCTTCGATGGAAAAAACTTACCATTGCTCCAATAAAGCCCTCCCTGCTGTACCAATTACCTAAACAGAGGAAGCCGAGATAGCACGGTCCCAGCTGTACCATCATGCCAAATCCTGGGGACACAAGCAAAGCTTGAAGTCTTATCTCTACTTAAATCATATGGAGTCTGGTGACTTTGCTGGTCTCCTGCTCAGCTGCAAACCATGTGAAACCCTGAGCAGTCTCCCTTGGTGGCTAATGGCTCTAATAAAAACACAACCCCCAGCCTGTGTCAGCTCCCAAGGACTGGCATTAAATAAAGAGGATGGGAACCCTCATGGTTATCAGAAGGGCACAGTTAGAGAGCTGTCTGCTCACTAAATGAAGCGAGAATAAAGCTTCATATCCTTTTGGCACCCTAAGTACTTCCTCACCTTGTCATGAAGCAGTATCCAAAGAGGTGACTATTGCAAAGAGCCCTATGCTAGAGTTCTCATTCACACCCCAGCTCTGAAACCTTTATGTATTCGTCCAACCAATATTCACCCTAACCCTGTGCTGAATGATGAATGACCCAGTCACCCCCACCCCTGTACACCAGGCTCTGCCAGTAACCAGAGCACCACACTCTGCAGTGTCAATTCCAACAGGCATGGATCGTTTCTGAAGTGCCAGGCAGGTCTCCCTGTGCTGAGGATTTCATTGCACATATAGGATGATCAGAGGATCTTTGACCCCAACCAACTCTCCCACCTGGTCCAGGAATCCTAAATTAAAGACTCATTTCTTAGGTTCCTTATTAAATGCCCCTTTAGAAATGGCTCAGCACAGTTATCAGCCATTAATACCTTAGCATGACATGTTTCCAGATGAGAGCCTACTGTGTGCCAAGGGCTGTGGCAGGTGACTTATTTAGACTCTATAATCCTCAAAAACATTCTAGTAAGGTCTAATCAGTTAATATAAATATATACACATGCACATACATGCACATTTTTTGAGGACCTACTATGTACAGGACATTGTACTCAGCTGCTGAGCAGGTGAAGAATGGTTTGGTGTGCAGTAAGGGTAAACCATGTACAGCCCTGAGCACCATGTAGTAATAGTGATAAGATGCATACATTAAGCAAATATAATATACAGTGAATGTATTGCCATGACCAAGGCACAAAGTACTATGTTTGGGATTTAGATGTGCTACAGAAAGAACAGGAAGGGTGTTCCAGGCTGGGACCTAGCCATTCATTCACTATGTATTTATTCAGCACAAACAGACTCACTTATACTAGAAACTATGCTGGACCAAAGAGTTTAAGCTGAGAAAAAACAGGATACGTGTGGGATATGTGTGCAGGTGACAGGTAAAAAACAAGAAAGAGAGAGAGAGAGAAAGCATGTGTAGAGATCCGTAAGTAATTCTATCAGGATGGGAAGCATAAAAGGGAGAAATGGGATATAAAATTAAAAAGATCTAGTGGAACCAGATCATGAAAGGTTTTGTATGTTATATTAGACAGTTTAGAGCTTATTCTACAGTCAGCAAGGAGCCATAGAAGGTTTAGAGCTGGAAATTGATGTAACCAGGGCTCTGTTTTATAAAGACTAACTTGACAATATATGGAAGAAATTAACTAAAGATAAATATGGTGTGAGACCATCAAGGAAATTACTGAGTGCCCTGAGAGGGATAAGGGCATGAGCTCTTATCAGTGGAAACACAGGAAACAGAGAGAGAAGGGTAAATACTGGCCCCATTGGGTTCTGAAATTGGCAACATGAGCAATAAGCCCAAGTTCTGGGTCATATTGCTACCAAGTAGACTGTACAGGGCCTGGCATAGAGTAGCCTCAGGATAAATGTCAGAGTATAAATAAATGGATGAATGCAGGACAGGGAGGAATGAAAGATGACTGATGTTTGGGGCTGGATGTCTGTGAATGTTTTTTGGAACAGGTTTGAGAAAACAAACCATCATGGATCAATGCCATTGACCGAGAAAGATGGGAGATAAGAAAATATCTAGATCTAGATCACAGGGCTTGGTGAAAACACACAAGGGGTCTGTGACTTTAACAAGAGAAGGCAGTAAAGGAGAAGAGCAAGGAGCTGCTGCTCAGCTGCCTCCTGGAAAAGGGTGTACAGAGTTGAGAACCTGTGGTTTTGGGGGGTACCTGACTCCCTGAGGACTATCAGGGGCAAAGGAGGTTGATAGTCACTGTATCAGGACAAATCCTGGCATGAGGCACTGGTTACAAAGATGGATTTTGCAGTCAGAGAAAATTCAGACAAGCCTTTACAGGAATTCTGATTATGCCACTTAGTAATCAGGTCACACTATTAGAACATTCGGGGCCTTGATTTGCTCACCATTAAATAGAGATAATATTACCAAATAGAGTTCTTTAGAGACTGGATGAGATGGCATATGTCCACCAAAAACTCACTCCCCCCCAAAACTTGCAGAATGTGAGTTGTTACTGGGAGGAAACTGCTCAGCCAGGCACTGCATTTCTCAGTCCCCTTTGTGGTCAGATATGACCATATTCTGAGTCTTAGGAGAAGCTGGGATTTTTAAGGAGCAGGAGAACCTTCTACACACACTTTTCTCCAATCACTTGACTGTATGCAGAGGCATCTGGGGATCTGGGGGAGAGTGAACAGCACCACAGACAAAGCCTGAGTTGCAAACCATCCTGTAGAAGAAAGCCAGCCTGAGATCATAGCTCTGGCATCAGACAGTCATGTGAACAAGAAATAAGCCTCTATGGGGTCAAACCACTGTACTTTTGTGATTTATTTGTTACGGCAGGAGGGCTCATGCTAACAAATGCAGCAAGGATTACAACTTAAATAACAGATAAAGCATGTAGCTCTTTATCTCCTCCTGGTAAGTACTCAATAAACATTAGCCAGAAGGAAAAAGAAAGAAGAAAAAAATAGAACTTGTGATGATGAGCAGAGACCCTGGCTCACAGACTTCCAGGGAGCTCTGAGATCCAGGACATCCAGCTCCTCTTTCTTTCCTTTGACACGTGAGACGTATATTTTGACCTAGTAGAAGTAGAGATATATTTTCTCATCTAAAGACAGGAATATTTTATAGGAATAAAGGAATGAATGACTCACTGTATGTGAGAGAGTTCATGGGCCTCCTGAACCCTATCTTTGTACAACCTGTACATGTGCATATGTGTGCCTGTGTGTGCACGTGTGCACACGCGCACACACACATACACACTCACCCATCTCATCTCCCCATTTCCAGTCCAGGTAAAGAATCTTTGGCTTGGCATTTTGAGCTGCTGACAATCTCCCGTATCTGGCCCTAGAGTTCACCATCCAGGCCTCTTCCCTGTGGAAGGTAGAATAATGGCCCTCAAAAGATGTCCATATCCCAGTCCCCAGAACCTGTGAATGTGTTGCCTTATATGTAGTAAAAGGGACCTGGCAGGTGTGATTAAGTTAAGGATTAGCCTGGATTAGCCAGATGGGCCCAATGTCATCACAGTGTCCTTATAAGTGAAAGTGGGAAGGAGGTGGGTCAGAGTGAGAGGAGACGCAATGATGGAAGCAAAGATCAGAGAATCAGAAAGAGATTGGAAGATGCTATCCTTCGACTTTGAAGATGGAGGAAGAAGCCAACAGCCAAAGAATGAAGGTGACCTCTAGAAGTTGGAAATGGTAAAGAAATCAATTTTCTCATAGAGCTCCCAAAAGGAACAAGCCCTGATGACACCTTGACGTTAGATCCACAAGAATGATTTGAGATTTCTGAACTCTAGAATTGTAAGATAGTAAATGGGCACTATTTTTAAGCCACTATGTATATGGCAATTTATTACAACAGCAATCAGAAACTAATACACCTCCCCAGAACCAGCCCCAGAGGTGCAGCTGCTGGTTTCTTCCTTGCTTTGACTTGCCACACTTGCCACACAGAGATAAGATGCCACTCTGGGCTTACAAGCCTTAGTCCCTAGAGCTAAGAATCGAGTCCCAATTCTGATGTGCAGAGCCCCTTCACAGCACAGCTGTCCAACCCTGTGATCCAGCCATTATCCATCACGGGCCAAACCAACCATGACAGTGCAGTAGATAACTACCAGCTCTATTAAGCTGGGAAATGACTTCTCAGCAACCTAAAGGATTTCACAGTCATCAGATTACTAGTCCATTACTGGGAAGAACTGACATTTTTTCTTTAATTCTTCACCAGGTAGCCAATCAGGCAGAGGGCATCATCAGATAATACTATTTTTATTGCAATTTCTATGTCCATTAAAATTGTTTCTTGTGTTCAACAATATAATGGGTGAATTTCCAAATTTACTTCGTGTCTTAAAAGATTATAATAAGCACATAATGGCTCGAGAAGTAGGATCAGGCTGTTCTTATCCTCCTTCCATTGCTGAAACAGGTATGTCAGGCAGGGGGTTGTTACGGGCTGAATTGTGCCCTCGCTACAAAATTCATTTGTTGAAGTCCTAACCCCCAGTATTTTAGAATGTGACTTTACTTGGAGACAGGGTCTTTAAAGAGGTAATTAAGATTAAATAAGCTCATTGCGGTGGGCTCTGAACCAATATGACTAGTGTCCTAATAGGAAGAGGAAATCAGGCCATTAACACACAGAGAGAGGGAGGATCATGTGAGGGCACAGTGAGATGGTCATCTAAAACCAAGGAGAGAGCCCTCAGAAGAAACGAAGCCTGCCCAAACATTGATCTCATGTCTCTAACCTCCAAAATTGTGAGATAATAAATTTTTGCTGTTTAAGTCACTGAGTGTCCGGTACTTTGTTATGGCAGCCCAAGCTAACTAATACAGGGAGCTCTCTTTAACAGCACTCGAGAAGTTGCACTAAAGATTTCTCTACTAGGCAAATAGCCAGAATTAATACACTAAGACTTTGTTTCCAATATAGTCAACTCTTTTATAAAAGCAGCAAATCAATATCTTATATTTTGTTCATTGCATCAACTAATTAGGTGAACGGAACTAACATTTTTCAAGTGCTTACTATACACCAGACGCTGTAATAAGCTGTTTAGGTCTGTTATCTCATTTAATATTCACAAGAGACACTGTTGTTTCTTTAAAAATAAATAAATAAATAAAAACACAGATAAGGAAATGAAGTCTCACAGCAGTTAAATAACTTGCCCAAGTCTGCATACATACTTTGTGGAATTTATATCCCGGTCTATGGGTTCACGGGTTCATGCCATTCCTCCCAGATTTTCCACAATCTTTTCCAGACAGCTGCCTCTTTGTGCTGAAAGTGGTAAGGGCTCCAAAGGTAATATGAAGATTAAGAGGAGCCCTATTCGGTGTCCTTCGAGGTGGCAAGCTATTTCTAGGAAGGGGTTACAGAGTCGTCACAGGAGAAGGAAAAGAGAAGTATGCTTCTTTTTTATGTACACATAGGAAACAAAAATCTAGCTGCCTATTGAGAGGGTATGCACATCATTTCCCCTGCCTTGGTAATGCGGCTGCTGCTGGTGCTTCGGGAGTGCGATAAACAAGTTGTAATGTATTAGCGCAAGTGGTTGCAGCAGCATGCTTCTATAGCTGGCAGAATTCCTGAGAAATGGCTTTTATGGCACCAATCTCCTTGGAGACTTTAAATAACAGCCTAAAATGTATGGTACAAAGATCACAGGGTTTATTACTTTAGTTTCAGCTGGTGTTCTACAATTTATAGTTTTCCTGATAAATTGGGATCCATTCAGCTGGTACATATTATGTAGGATAGTGGAATTGTCTCTTCTGCATTGAAGGATTAGAAATGGGCAGATGCCTTCATTGGGTAATAACAGCACCAGCCCAAGTCGTGCGTGTCAGACAGGGCTTGAGTTGAATGTTGGGCTCATTTTAAAGAGGAATGGGTTCCCACAGTAGGATTGCAGCCCTCCCTCCATCTCCCAGATACCTTCTAGGCTCAGATGACCCAGGCACTGAAGTTAGTTATCTCACGCTTTCATCAGGACCTGGCTAAGGGTAAACAAATGCCACATGTCATGGTCCCTTTTCGGGGGTGGGTGGGTATGTGGGGTCCTTACTGAAATATGCAAATTAAAATCCTACTTCAGAATCCAGCAATGAAGGAATGACTTTTTATACAGAACCTATAAATATATTGTTTCCTATTTTCCATGAATTAAATTACACTGAAATCTGCTTTTAGTGTCTGTGGCTATGGCTGCTTTCTATATACTTAATTAATCTGATCTTGTTCAAAATCAGATTTTACAGGCTGTGAACAAAGAATATTTGAGAGAAAGCTGTGAGTTTGTGCTCCTGATTTTCACCCAGTTAATCAGAGTCTGTTTAAAAAAAAAATTTTGTAAGAAAGAAAAGGGACAGCAATTGCATCTTGTTATTGTTATCCTTATTGCTGTTGTTCCATTAAAAAAAAAAATCAAGCTATGATGCAGGAACAGTAACTTTCTCTCAGCTGAAAATCTGGTATAGATTTTAGCATTTGGACTTTGGAGCCCTTCCAAGTCTTGTCTGGATATTAATCCGCAAAGGATGAAGGATTTACACAAAGGGCCTCAACTCTGAAGTGTCATTAAGTTCTATTGGGTCAATAATTCCTGAAAATGAATTAAAACAACAAAGTTCAATAATTTTATAGACATTGTTAGCCTGTATCTTTGGAGAGGAAAAAAAAGGAAAAGAAAATAAATGGGCCTGGGTGTGAGGAATCGGAAAAATGGTTAGGAGAGAAGAACTCTGCCCCTGATAGATTCCAGATATTCCTTTGAGCTCACAAGCCACCCAGTTTTCTGTGGTGAGAAACACTTTCCAACATGTGATTGCAACTATGGCTTACTCCTAGGTAGCTAACGTTCTTTCTAATGGGTCTTTCTAAGATAGGGAAACACCCCCCTTGATATCACTGGATTTCCTAGAAAGAAGATGGGGCAGATGATCAAATGGGCATCCAGTTGCTGGAACTCGTGCCTCAATAACATCATTTGCTGCTGTAGACCCATTGAGAGCTGGTTCAGTTAAAGGCTCATGTCTAGTCAAATACAAGGTCATGAGCAGCCTCACAGTGGATTGTATCTAAGACCAGGCTAACTATTCTTGATAAATGAAAAGACAACCCAGGTTGTTTACTGTTTTATAACCTATGGCAAGATTCTCAATGGTCTTGTCTCCTGGGAAAGATGCATTCTGGAAATTAGTCCTCTAAATACAAAGGTTCTGAGTGCAGTGACCACTCAAACAGAGATGGAGGAAAGGGGCAGTGGGGAAGGCAGGAGCAGACAGATGCAGTGATTGGCCCAAGGGGGCTGTCTTAAGTGCCAGGCAGGAAGCATTTCTCCTGGATCTCACAACAACCCCACAAGGTAAGAATTGATACTATTATTCCAATTTTACCCATGAAGAAACTGACACCCGGACAAAATAAATGATTCATTCCAAGGTCCACAAGCACTAAGTGATGGAAGCAGAGTTTGAAATCTGGGAATCTTTCTCCACAGTGCCCCTTTTTTGCATTAGAGTGTAACCCTTGGTGGAGAAACCTGAGTTGATTAAGCTCACCAACCAACCTGAGACTGAAATTTAGGAGCACAGTTCATTCATCATTAGGAACTGCCTGTAGAGTCCCCATAATTAAAGACGAATTCACACATCAAGACCTACTGATGTATCTACAGGAAAAGACCCACTGGGAACTCAAGCATCTTACGGCCGACCGCTAGATGATTGACCATGGCCATTTAAACTATGCTGCGGAATCATCAAAAGTGGAGTTGCTTCTTTAAAAACCTCCTCTGTGATATTTTAATAACCTTCCCTCATCTTCTGGTCCTGATTCCCAGTTATCCCTCAATGGCTAATCCCTTTCTCTTGTCACTGGCTCCTCGCACTCTGAACACTTTCAATTACTAGGTTGTTAACTGAAAAAAACACAGCCTCACAGACCCTTTGGGATAACCCAAGAAAAATGGCATTCATCTCTGTAAGCAAGAAATGGCCTCACCTTAAAAGAGAACCAATCAAAAACATGCAGACCTCATACCCTGATGACTTCTCAGAAGAGAGCCAGTCATCCATTGAAGTAAGCTTATTCTTTTTCTCTTTCTTTCTTTCAAGTAAAACTTCCAGCAGCCATGCTCCTAAAGACAGTTAAGCACAGCCAGAAATCTATTAAAATTACAACCAACTACTTGAAGGACTGAGGTCCTTCCAGCTCTCACAATGATGTAAAGTAGCCACTTCCTGAAGAATAAACACTAAGGGGCCTTCTGTAACCACAGGATGAGAAAATGCAACCCAACTTCATTAGCAGCTGTGTCTGGCCTTCCATTCCAAAGCCAAGCCTGCCTGTCCACGGAGAAACTGGGGGAGAAGATTATATATCAAGGCTTTTGTAGTTGACAGCTCTCTCAGAGTCAAGGTTCTCTCATACCCATCTTCCTAGTGAGGAATTAGATGGAGAGAGGGTTGAGGGAAAGGTTGAGAAACCCGTTCTCTCTTCTTCATGTTGGAATGGGAGAGAGGACCAGAGACTTATCCACCAGAAGGCTTCCCCGCTTGACATTCTTCTATCAGTTGCTCTGACACTTTCTTGGGGTTTCTTCGAAGAGGGTATATTAGTCTGTTCTCACACTACTACCAAGAAATATCTGAGACTGGGTAATTTATAAAGAAAAGAAGTTTGATTGGCTCACAGTTCCACAGGCTGCACCGGAAGCATGATGCTGGCCATCTGCTTGGCTTCTGAGGACGCCTCAGGAAACTTACAATCGTGGCGGAAGATGAAGTGGAAGCAGGCTCGTCTTACATGGCTGGAGCAGGAGAAAGAGAGAGAAGTTCTGCACACTTTTAAACAACTAGATCTCATGAGAACTCACTCACTATCCAGTACCAAGGTCAATGGTACTAAACCATTAATGAGACTCTGCCTCCATGACCCAGTCACCTCCCACCAGGACCCACCTCCAATACTAGGGATTACATATCCAAACTGTATCAGGGGCTATGTCGGATGACCCTCCTAGCCTCCAAAGACAACTCTGGTATGGATTCAGATTATTTCCAAACTCCTTCAGCCAAGCTCTATATCAAGTACCCGTGATATACAAGGCAATGGTAGGAGGCAACACCTAAGACCCAATCCCTGCCATAGCAAGGAGGGCACAGAAGACTTGGGAAAAGAGGTCAATAGACAAAGTATTTTACTAAATACAATAATGGCCATGACAGAGCCAGATGTGATTTCACAGGCACAGGTGAGGATTTGGGGAATTAGCAAATCGGATTGGGGTTAAGAACTAGCGACTGAAGGTGAGGACTAAGCTGAATCCTAAACAACAAATAGGGAGTTTGAAAAGAAGAAGGGGGTGCCATGGACAGATGGTTCAATAACTGTTCTTAACTCAGACATAACATTATCTTCTAAGAGAGAAACTAATGAAAGTTAGTATATCATGAGGATGTCCCCATAAGAGCAGTGATCTTGCCCCCCATGTTAACAATTTTACTCTAGCACCTAAGAATGGGCACAGACAATAACAAAGATGTGAAGTCAACCCAAATGGCCATCAGTGATAGACTGGATTAAAAAAATGTGGTACCTATACACCATGGAATACTATGCAGCCATAAAAAGGGAAAAGATCATGTCCTTTTCAGGAACATGGGTGGAGCTGGAAGCCACTATCCTCAGCAAACTAATGCAAGAACAGAAAACCAAACACCACATGTTCTCACTTACCAGTGGGAGCTGAACAATGAGAACACATTGACACACAGGGAAGAACAACACACAATTGGGCCTGTTGGCAGGGATTGGGGGAGGGAGAGCATCAGGAGGAATAGCTAATGGATGCTGGACTTGATACCTAGGTGATGGGAATCACCATGGCACATGTTCACTTATGCAACAAACTGGTGCATCCTGCACATGTGCCCCAGAACTTAAAAGTTGAAGAGGAAAAAATATGGGTGCAGAAAAGGTGCGCCATAAATATTTTCTCTGAACATGCGAGGCACACTTGGCCTCAGGACATTTGCACTCCTTCAATGTTCCCACTCCCATCTGCATGGCTCACTCTCTCTCTTCCTTCCCATTATTCTAAATGCCTTTTCCCTACTTGAGCTTTTCTCATAGCACCTACCAACTGATATCACATACGGTTGGTTGTTTATTGTCTGTCCCTCCTACTGTAATATAAGCTGCATAAGAGTAGGAACTTAATCATTTTTGCTCAGTCGATATCTTCAGCAACTATTACGTGCCTGGCACATAGCAAGCACTCAATAAATACTTGCTGAACAAGGGAATGCAGTTGACTACTGCCTTAAAGCCATTCTAATTCCTCCAATTCTCTTCACCAAATGACGGTAGTTCCTCATTCAGTTCCTCCTGAATGCCAGGAAGAGAACACTCTGAAAACTGCTCTGGTTTTTTTCACTTCCACATGAAGGCCCAGGCAGTTTTATATAGATTCTAACAAACATGGAAGGGTTTCTCATTGTCAATAAGGTCAGGTCCAAATCTGTTGGAATGTCACACTGAGCTCTCCATGGCTGGGCTTCTGTTTTCTCCTCCAGCCTCACTTCCTCCACTTTCTACCTTCTTCTACTTTAGACTTTGATGCACTGAGCCACTGGCTCCAGCGAATGCCTTCATTCACTCACCCAACATTGAATGGGATGACCTACGAGCCCAACACAGTAGTTCCTGCAACTTGAGTGTATTGTTTTCTCTTCCTTACCAGCCTTCCCCTGGCTTTACCAAGTTAATACACACCTGTTCTTTAATGTGCAGATTATCAGAGCTGGGATTCAGTCATAAAGGACTAAGCCACAGGAAGATCAGAGAAGAGAACAAGGTAGGCTTATCTCTGGGTTACCCAGGAGCGTTCAGATCACGAAGCCTATCCACAAATGAGGCAGAGGAGACCAAAGACAGCTACCTTCTTTATTTGATATGGTCACCTGATATTAGCTTTTGGTCTGCATTATCCTTCATATTTGTCACTATCAATGTTTGAAGTAGCAAATTTGTAAAAATGGCCAGGATCATGCAGATCTGATGTGCAGAGGTATGGTCCCAATGTCTGTGCTGGAGGGGATCTTGTGACCCTCAATTATGCTTCTTATGTTCCAAATCATTTATTGTGGTGCTTAAGGCTAAAAGTCCAAGTATTTTCAGCTCAAGAAGTTAGAAGATGAGTTCCCCAGATACCTGGACATCTGCAGCAATAGGACTCCCTAGGTCACCAGCTTCTTTGAAGGGATGGTCGTATTTATGGTAGCTGGTTCACTACAAGAAGATAAGTGATGGATACATGAATGGAGAGAGCAAGTTTCTGAAGCTGGTGGCCACTATCAAAGCTGGCTTGGCTCAAGGCCAACATGGCCTGAAGGCAAAGTCCAGGGACTTGGCCCAGCTGTCTTCGCAGAAAGAACTGAAATGCCTCCTGGACACCTGGTCTTTCCTTGGTATTCCTGCAGCCCCTGGGACATGGGCACAGATAGATGCCCCTGGTCTTTGCCTCTGTGAGTGTGTGTGTGTGTGTGTGTATGTGTGCACATGTATATATCTCAGGAATCTGGCTTTGCATACTAGCTTTGCTTCCCTCCTATTCCCTACCCTTCACCATCTCTCCCTACAGTCTCTCATGTCTCCTTGTCTACCCACTGGAGTTTGGGACAGGTCCTTCTTCAGGCTTTCTTCTCAAGGTGGAGCCAAGAAAGGGAGCAGACCATGTGAGTGAGTGACTGTCTTAGCATGCCATAACATTTGAAATGGTTCTCAATTCACTAAACATTGGATGAGTTGAACAAATAATAATGATGTTATCAATAATAATGGGTCACAGTGATTTAACTCAGTCTATACATTTCTCCCAAAACAGTGAATAGACGGGCATTTTATAAAAATTTGATTTATATTAAATAACAGCAAAACATCATTTTTATTCATGACATGGATGAAATGCATGAAATTGAGATGACATCAAGCATTTCCAAGGATGTATAGAAGTGAGTCCTCTTTTACATGCTGCTGGAAGTACTGGAATTTCCTTGGAGGGCACATGATTCAGCAGTTCTGCCCCTTGGCATCTATCCTAGAGAGATACGCATAGGTGCCCAAGGAGGCACTTACAAGGGTGCTAGTATTGTTTTTCATTGCAGAACACTGGAAATGATCTAAATGTCCATCAATACAGAAATAGCTACATAAATTCTATCATACCCATATTATGGAGTGTTACACAGTCATTGAAAAGCATGAAATGTATCTATTTGTACCATATGAATAGATTGCCCATGTAAACTCCATGAACTCAGGTAGTTTGGTTTTCTTTCTCTTGGTTGTCCAGTGTATTCTCTGTAATTCGGAACAGTGCCTGGCACCTAGTAGCCACCCAATAAATTATGTGTTCAATAAATGGAAGATGAGTAAAATGCATGTCACGCATAACAGAATGATACTTTCATATGTGATAATTGTTATTTAAAACAGAAAAGAATAGTTTCTATTTTCTACTAATAAATATATGTGTGTTAAGGCTTAGAAAAACATCTGGAAGGATGTAAAGAAATATAATTCACTGGGAGCAGGTAGGGAGGGCAATAGGGACTTTAGCCTTAACAATAATGTTTTAATTCTCATGAGGAGAATATTCACATATTACTTGGCTAATAAAAAATTAATTTAAAGATTTTTAAAATTCATGATTAAAACTATGGTGCTTGTTTTTGAGGGAGAGAAAAACAATTAGCCCAGTGCTTTTTAATTTTTTCCTTGTCTAGAAATGGAATGAGTTTCAAGACTTGAAGATAGAATCCAGTTTGCAGGTGCACAAAAATTGGGGTGTATGAGAGTAGGAGCCAGGCAGGCCATTGCAGGGCTAGAGTGGTGTTCTTGGAGATTGGGATGAGGAAATGGGTCCCAGAAATTTTACCTAGGAAAAAGAGAAAGGCAGAACTTGCAAAGGCATAAAAAAGAGAGAGACATTATAAAAGACTACAAAGCAAGGATGACTAACATTGTTGAGTTACCAGCAGAGGGACTGTTTGGAAGAAACAGCTTGCTTTGAAGGGAAACAGTTAGTTTGGTTTGGGAAATTTGGGGCTTGTAGTGACTATGGCATGTCCCATTAAAATCCCTTTTAATCGGGATATTGTATTGGATATTGGCAAGGGATACTGTAGAAATAGTATGGGTGATACTGATTTGGAAATCATTTGCATAGAGAGGGTAGTGGGTAATGGAGCAATCTAAATAGAATGAGTTCTCCATTGGAGCGCATGTAAGGACTAAAGGAGAGGGAGCAGCTCTCTAATCTACAACCACCCCCAGTTAAGGTAATGCCCAGGTATGGTGCTTCTCTGTCAATACCCCTGCATATCACTCAAAAGGATGTCAACAACTGAACCTGGACCAATGTGAGTAACAGGAAGTATCTATTACCAAGTTCACTAACAAGAGTCCTGTTTATATCTCAGTCGTCAATTGCAATCAATTGCCTGGACAAAGATGTCCTTAACTGGTAAGTCATTCTTACCCACAAGACTTACAGCTTGTGTGAAATGCAACAATCTCATATTTCCTGGGAGGGTCCCCTTCCCTTTATGTAATATGAGACTAGTTATTGTACTGTGTCACAAGGGATGATCATCCACAAGAACACTACACATCACTTCATCTACGACATAATTTCAGGATGAGGAGTCCTCAAAAGTAGTATTGCATTGATGCTCAAAACTCTACTAAAAGGCTAGGTCCCTTCTGTTTAATATCTGGTTCTCAATTAAAGTACACATAACCCCCATAGTGATGGCACCGTGGAAGCTACTCTAACACTGGAATCAACCCAACTGAGAATCAAATCCCAATTTTACCACTTCAGCTCTTTGAACTTGCCTCTTAAGCCTCTGTTTGGACAGCTGTAAAATGGGGTGATAATGTGTGTCTCAGAGTTGTTATATGAAATAAAGGAAATGATATACGTGGATCACATAACACATGATAGCCCCAAAATAAATATCCATTCCCCTTTCGCTTGTCTACTTTCTGAGGAGACAAAAGGAGACAATTCCTGAACGACAGGGATGAGAAAGGCACACCTGGCCTGTCACAGGGATTTGGTTCATCATAGTACTACACACTACTCTAAATGATGAGCTTGCTGATAACTAAACTTTGATGAGATAGGTCTGTAATCAACTGGATTTTGAACATAACCAAAGTTTATCCCATGTAAAAAAATTCAACGTGCACACACTAAGAAAGGAATACATAAAATGAGCAAATGACATAACTCTTGTTTCCAGAATCCCAGGCAAGAGAAGAGGAAAAAAGTGGAAGAGTTCTTTCATTTAAAAGGACAGTCCCAAAGCACTCACCATTTCACATTTAAATGTCATCCCACTTAGCTTATCTTGTTGCTCTCCATGACAGAGCCAGTCAGGGCATGTGCTAGAAGTAAAAGGGATATAGGAAGACAAGAGGAGAGGCAAGAACAGTGATCAGAGTGGAGCCAAGATCCCAGGGCCTGCTGTCTTACTGCACCTGCATGGAGCCAGAGCACCTGGCTGCATGGGAGAACAGTTTGGCCATCAGTATGTTCCATCCTTATGGTGCTTGTGGCTTGGGTAGCTCCTGAACTTTTCATGCTGTGTTTGCATTCTTGGCTGTCAAATGGACCTAATCATTCCAGAGGGTTGGAAATAAATTAAAGACAGGAAAGAAAAGAATTGCCTTTTCATGTACCTTTCCCAATAACCCCTAGCCAGAAGATAAAACACACATTATTATCACCATATGCACTATTTCAGAACCATTTTAACCAATCCTCCCAGCCTTCCTTAAATTTCATTAAATTATTAATGTATTTAGCCAAATGGTGAAATTTAAGTAAATTTTGATAACATAAGGGAAAACAGGTTTGTGAACAGCATAAATTCCACAGTCCAATCCTCGCTGTGCCATTTATTAGCTGTGTAACATTAGGCACATGCCCATTTTTTCTGTGCCTCAGTTTCCTCACCTGTAAAGTGGTAAATGGATAATATTACTGCCTTCTTTATTATTAGCACCTATTTCATAGGTTAATTTAAAGGACTAAATAAGTGAACAGATACAAAGCTCTTAGGCCAATAGATTCTACTAAAGCAAAAGCATATATTGGGCATATAGTTAGAGTTCAGTAATATTAGCTATTATTATTGTTGCTGTTCCTAACATCAGTTTAATATCATAAGACTGTGAGGCATCGTAAGAAACCATCTAACTCCTGCACTCTGAGTATATTTTCAGCTCTATCTCATCAATTACTCCATGACTCTGTTAATTCTATCATTTAACCCATTTTTAGGATTTTCTTGAGTATGTGTATATATATTATTTACATATGGCTTTTAGCAACCCTGATAAAGCATGGCACAGTGACCACATGTCCTAGGTTTTCTTGGATAACCCAATTTTATTCTTTTTGCATTAAAAGACTTAATTTGTTAAATGCATACCTAAATCAGATTTAACTTTATATCACTGCAAGATTTCCAAATATATTATTTTACAAATCAAGCATAAATCTTTGCTCTTGACTTTATATCCAAAAATGATTATAACGAGTATATGTAATTTTAAAAGAATACCCTCTAATAATTCCCATGTTAGTAACAACACATCTAAGAATTACAAATAAAATGTGTTGAGGGCTTTTGACCTAGAGATTCACTTTGTCGCTAAGGAAAATTGTTTGCAACTTGACCAACATAGTGCTTTACACAGGGAGTAAGCAATTAGAGTAAAACCTTTCTGATTCACCCTAATGACCACAAGACCCAAAGAACACATGATCTACTGACTTTTGCTTATTAGTAAGAATGCGAAAAGATGAGATTAAAAATTAAACAGGGTATTTTATACGTATGTTTTTTAACTGGGAGATAACATTATGTGTTTTTATCACATGCAACATGATGTTTTGAAGTATATATACATTGCGGAATAATTCAATCTAGCTAATTAACAAATGCATTACCTCACATAGCATTCCACTGTGTAGATGTGCATATATTTTCTTTATCCATTTATTTATTGATAGACACTTCTTAGGTTGGTTCTCTATCTTGGCCATTGTGAAGAGGGCTGCAATAAACAACATGAGCAACAAAAACAAAAATGTAGAATTACATCAAACTAAAAAGCTTCTGCACAGCAAGAGAAACAATAAAGAGACAACCTACTGAATGGGAGAAAATACTCGCAAACTATACATCTGAAAAAGGGTTAATATCCAAAATATATACAAAACTCAAACAACTCAGTAGCAAAAAATCGTAATAACCTGATTTGAAATGGCCAAAAGACTTGAATAGACATTCTCAAAAGAAGACATACAAATGGCCAACAGATATATTTTTAAAATTAATATCGCTAATCATCAGGGAAATGCGAATCAAAACCACAATGAGGTATATCCCCTCACCCCAGTTGGAAAGGTTATTATCAAAAAGACAAAAAGGTAACAAGTGCTGGCAAAGATGTAGAAAAAAAGGAAACCCATCTATACAGTTGGTGGGAATGTAAACTAGTACAGCCATTATGGAAAACAGTGTGGAGGCGCTTCAAAAATTTAAAATACAACTGCCATATGATCCAGGAATCCCACTACAAGGTATACATCCAAAGGAAATGAAATCAGCATGTTGAAGAGCTAACTGCAAACAGGCTATTTTATATATTAGAAATACATCTCAGTGTTATTTGCACTTGTTTATTTTCCAATTTAGGTTATTTATGCTAAAGGCACTCAGGAATCCAAAACTTCTTTTTTTTTTTTTTAATTATTATACTTTAAGTTCTAGGGTACATGTGTATAACATGCAGGTTTGTTACATATGTATACTTGTGCCATGTTGGTGTGCTGCACCCATCAACTCATCAGCACCCATCAACTCGTCATTTACATCAGGTATAACTCCCAAAGCAAACCCTCCCCCCTCCCCCCACCCCACAATAGGCCCCAGTGTGTGATGTTCCCCTTCCCAAGTCCAAGTGATATCATTGTTCAGTTTCCACCTATGAGTGAGAACATGCGGTGTTTGGTTTTCTGTTCTTGCGATAGTTTGCTGAGAATGATGGCTTCCAGCTGCATCCATGTCCCTACAAAGGACACAAACTCATCCTCTTTTATGGTTGCATAGCATTCCATGGTGTATATGTGCCACATTTTCTTAATCCAGTCTGTCACTGATGGACATTTGGGTTGATTCCAAGTCTTTGCTATTGTGAATAGTGCTGCAATGAACATACGTGTGCATGTGTCTTTATAGCACCATGATTTATAATCCTTTGGGTATACACAGAATCCAAAACTTCTTTAAAACAAAGTAAAGTTTGTCATCCTTGCTATTAATTAGGGTGGGGTGGGGAGACAGTTCTCAAAAGAAGATTAAATTGGCTATGGCTCAACAGAAAAATACTAGAAGAAACTACTCCTTAGGTTTTGAATGAGAAGGCTTAGACTCTCCATTCCTGGCTCTGCCATGGACGAGTTGTATGGCTTTGGGCAAATCACACATTCACTCAGCTTTATGATTGGAGTAAAACAGCACTAGTCCCTCTTTTAGAGTTTAGCAGCCTATAAATTATATGACTACTCAGTTTTGTTTTATTAAAAAAAAAAAAAAAAGCTTGGTACTGGTGGCAGATGTTTCAAAAGGATCCTTCTTTTGACAGTTTATCTTTGTCTTCAAGATTTAATGGGGGTTGCTTAATTGCTTTATCTTGTTTAAATTGTACCCCATCTCTAAATCCTATCTGGACAGGGCAAAAGAGACCACAGCCCCTATCAACCCATAGAAATTCTCACGGCCACCCATGGACATGAAATCTGTCATAGTAGACCCATGACTTTGTAGTCCATTCAATTCAGCTAATGCATAAATAACTCCAACTTGGAAATCTCCAGTGGGGGCTACAAAGGTCATGTTGTTCTCAGAAAGTAAAAGTCTCCTGGAGAAGAAAAATAGATAGGTTTATAAATACTTCTACCTCAAAGGACTTTATATGAAATTCTATTGGAGAGGTGCAATGTACTCTGGGAGTTTGAAAAAGACAATAATTCTGGAAGACTCAGGGAAAACCCCATGGAGAAGTTGGGATTTTGGCTAGTTCCCAAACTAGGTTGGATTTAGATCAGTTAAAATGGCAATCCTTCAGGAGGAAGGATTGTTATTATAAAGAAAGAGAATCAGAAGAGGAACATATAGTGGGTTGAGTTGTGTCCCCCCAGAAAATATGTCCAAGTCCTAACCTCTGGTACCTGTAAATGTGACCTTCAGAAATAAGATCTTTACAAATGCAATTAATTTAAGAATCTCAAAATGAGATCATCCTGGGTTTCGGGTGGGCCCTAAATCCTAAGGAATTATTCTCAGACAAAAAAGGAGAAGGCACACAAAGACACAGAGAAGAAGTCCATGTGAAGACTGGAGTGCTGCTGCCATAAGCCATGGAACACAGGACCCACCAGAAGCTGGAAGAGGCAAGCAAGGATTCTCCAGTAGAGCCTTCAGAGGGAGTGCAGTCCTGTCAACAGCTGGATTTTGGACTTGGAGCCTCCAGAATTGTCAGAGAGTATGATTCTGTTGTTTTATGCCACCAGTTTGTGGTCATTTGTGGCAGCCATTTTGGGGAACTAATACTGGAGGTGTTTCCAGGAATGAAAAGTGAGGGGCCCACCTGGTTCTCTCTTGAGTGGTGTTAATTAAAGGAGTGGAGACTGTGGGGAGAAGGGCAAGAGAATAATGAAGGGATAAGACTTCAAAGACAGCTACAAATGGTGTAGCAAGCTCTTTGAAGAGGAATAGAGACACACAAAGGCATTTGAGGCATAGTGAAAGTATCAAGACCAGCTGACTCAAGTTGTGTGTAAGACAGATGTGTAGGGGAAGAGATTAGAGACAGGAAACAAAGTTCAAGGAAAAACAACAAGGGATTAAATCAAAGCAACAGCCACAGTGTTTAGACTTGGCAGATGTTGGGCTGAGGATTTCGTGTTTAGCTCAATGGGTTAGGGAGTGGGAGAGAGAAGTCCAAGTGATTCTTATGGAAGCTCCAGTCATAAGGGTTTAAACAAAGGAAAAGAAAACAGTTACTGAGACAAAGAATTCATCAGAGAAGAAGAAAGAGAACCAGTGGAATACCAAAACAGGCTAGAGATTCGAGTAGGAGGCAGCATCTAATGATACAGACAGATCACACAAGCTTAATATAGAGAGCTTGGTGATTAAGTGGTTTCTGGTGATTTTTGAGAGCCCACTAGCCACGGAATAGCAGAAATGAAATACAATTTATAAGGGAGTAAAAAAGGAAATAAACATACCAAGTTTAGTGTACCCATTTATTTTTGGTAGAATAGAATAATGTGTGAGATGTAACTTAATTAGAGTGGGGTGGGGAGGTAGTTCTCAAAAGAAGATTAAATTGGCTATGCCTCAACAGAAAAATACTAGAAGAAACTACTCTTTAGGTTTTGAGTAAGAAGACGTACACTCTCCATTCCTGGCTCTACCCCAGATCAGTTGTATGGCTTAGAAGTGTCAAGAAAAGGTCCTTTAGTCCTTAATTGGGCTTCAGCATGTTAACATGCTATCTCCAGTGAGCCCCTGCTAACCTGCAAATGACATGGGAAACATTAATTCAATAGCAAAGATACATTTGCCAGATGAGCTAATTGTCACTCAGAAAGAACTGTCATTCAAGGAGGATGCCTGAGAAACTGGAATATTGCACAAACCTGTGTTTACTCAGAAAGAGATCAGGACAAGACCAGAATTTGCTTTAGTAGGGTGTGCAGCAGATGGTCCTAGAGAGCTGGAGCTGGGCAGGGAGGTAGCATAAAGCCATAGGAAAACTAGAGGTGGGAAGCAGGGATGGAGCAGGGTGAAACAAATGCATCAAATGACAACTTTGCCTACTTTGCTTTTCTGTCTAGGGACAGCCTTTGGCTTGCGGGTCCTGCAGTCACTCAGTGATTTGTTCTGGTAATTATCTAGCAAGTATCCCCCAAAGAGAATTCAAGGAATGGGTAATAATCTGAAAGTACACACTGCCTCTGATTTCTGGGCCTTTTTCATATCCTCAAGAGTATTTTTCAAGTACTCTTCGAGAAAGTACAAGACAATTGCTGCCAATCTGAGAAGATTTTACCAAAGATCCTCCTGGAGCATCAGAAACAGAGAATTTCTAAGTGGAAGAGACCAGAGGTCACCCAGCCCTGCTCTCTGCATAATGCCGCATAGAGCTGATCATTAGCCAATATGCATTCCATAGAACAAGTCCTCAGCTCCTCATTTTCTCCTGCTGTTTACCATCCCAAATATGGAGGACCCATAATGCACAATTTTCCTGATAGCAGAGAATATTCAGAAACACCATTCTCACTTACAGAGAAACATAAATAAGGTTAGAAAATCCAGATACTGGAAAGAAACCCCAGCCTCTTTTCTTCCTATCCCAGGGACTCTGCCTAAACCCTCAAAGACTAGTAAGAACTTACCATAGCTTTAAAATATTTTCTTCAAAATTCCACAGTCATTTTTAGTAGCTGAGGATTATGTAGAGGAGGTATGAAAAATAGGAATTTTCAATTTTGTAGAATATTAGACAATTCATAATAATAGTTGGCTTGGTTATTGTACACTTTGAAAGGAGGGCATAACTTGAAT
Source organism: Colobus angolensis palliatus (assembly GCF_000951035.1). NCBI lineage: Eukaryota > Metazoa > Chordata > Mammalia > Primates > Cercopithecidae > Colobus > Colobus angolensis. The sequence continues at coordinate 9,275,022 of NW_012110919.1, forward strand.
GACCACCTGTGAACTCTGGGCTTTCAAGGGCTCCAGGAGGTGCCTCAATTTCCTGGGAGCCTCAGTGAAGACGACATTAGGGAAGACAGTGAAAATCCTGTGGATATGATGTGAGAATCTGAACGAAGAAGGGGAACAAATACTTATCCCAACCTCAGAAGTCATTCATTCAACACATATTTACTGACTTCCTTCCAAATATTGGGCTAGAAAGGCAAGGAACTCATTATGGGTTGGGAAGAAACTAGATGATCCAACTCTTATCATAGTCATGAATTGTTTTTAATGTGACTTCCTCAAAAGTGGAAAGAATTGTTCTCAAGTTTCAGACTTGGTGAAGTATGAGAGCAATGGCACAGGCTATGGAACAGATGGTAGCAATGGCCCATCTCTACCACAATTACAAATTGCTTGGAGTGCCTGGAGATGAGGGATGCTCCAGCTTCCCTTAGCAGTAGGAGCCTTCATTGGAAGAATAGGGCCTGGAACTTACTTGGTAGGGAGTAGACCCTGAGACATTGTCAATGAAAACTCTGGTTGACTGATTGTCTGGTTGTCCAAAGCCTGGGTTCTGCATGGGTGGTCTGATGGATAGCTCTTGTTTTCCCTGTACGGTATTGCTTCTCCTTATTTTGCTAACAGAACCCTTATTTCCTCTAGGAAAGTCATTCCATGCAACTCAGGTGAGGCTAACCCTGCCATAGGCTTAACCTTTCAAAATTACTCATCTTCCTGGTTCCTGTAACCAGATATGATTCCTGTGGACAAAATCCTCAAAGGACTTTTCTAGCAGAGCTCTTTTTCTGCTTGGCTAGGGGAAGAGCTTATCCATGATGTAAAGAGAAATATGGAACCATGAAGACGTTGAAACACCTGGATCCAGCCTTACTTGAAGGTAAGGTCTATCTCTGGATGTTTTCATTTGAGGGTTGGCTGCTTGAAATTGATAAAATAGAACCCTACTGACAAAATTTTAGGTTGTTTCTAGTTTTGTGCTGGTATACATAACATTATAAGCATTCAACATTTTTACAACAAAGCTTCATCCTTAAGACAAATTCTAGGAAGCATAATTGCTTGTCAAAGGGTATGAGGTTTTCAAGTTTTTGATAAATGGCAATGAGATTTTTTAAAGACAACCAAAGAAGTTCTCTTTGTCCTTTTTGCACCAGTGGGAAGGAAGATTCACTACTAAGCGACATTTCTAACACAGATGTTTTGGAGTATGTATTGGTTTCCTATCGCTGTAGTAACAAATGTGCCACAAACCTGGCAGTTTGCAGCACCCATTCACTATCTCACAGTTCTCTAGGTCAGAAGTCCAGAGGGCTTGGCTGGGATCCTCTGCTTAGGATCTCACAAGGCCAAAATCAAGGTGGTTGACCTGGCTCTTATCACCCATGGAAGCTATGGTGGGAATTCCAGGCTCATTCCAGGTTCATTTGGATTGTTGAAACAATTCATTTTCATCTCATAGTTTCCATGTGACCACTTCTATCTTCAAGCCATCAACTGTGAGTTGAGTCCTTCTCACCTATAATGTCTCTAACATCTCTCTCTGCCACATATCTCTGACTCTAGTCAAAAAAAGTTCTCTGCTTTTAAGGGCTCACATGATTAAATTGGCCCCATGTAGATAATCCAGAACAATCTCCCTATTTTAATGTCCATAACCTTAATTCCATCTGCAAAGTCCCTTTAGCCATGTAATATAATATATTCACAGGTTTCAGGGATCAGTGTGGACACTTTTAGGGTAGCCATCCTGCCTACCAAAGGGTAGAACCATGAAACCGCATTAAATAACTCTACCATGCACAGTCACCTGACTTGCCATCTTTCATCCCAAGGCAATGTTTGGAAGGACTAGTTCAGTCTTTTCAAAGTGGTACGGGGAATTGTTCTCTTCACACCTACCGCTCAAACCCCAGCAAGTTCCCAACTGGACAAAAGGATTGTCTTGTGAAACTTTCTATTATCTCTTGTTGCTAGGAAACAGTGTTTCCGGGTTCCTCAGGGGCAGGCTTCCCTTCAGATTTATATTCAGCGCTGTACCATTGTAATAAACTACATTTTGTCATATGCTCAGGCTGTTACCAGTCAAAAAGAATGCAAAAATTCAAGTGATTTTACATACAAATATAAGTCTATGCATAACTGTGTCCCACATGTGTCTAGGTGTCTACATACATGTGAATATTTTTGTGACTAAGTTGTGGGTTTTTTTCTCCCTTGAATCTTACTCATTTATTTCTTATTAGTTTTCTGCAAAGGTTTTCTTCTTCATGGCTAATTTCGAAGGAAATAGTGTGAGAGTTTTCAGCAAAAGCAGTTTCCATGGTTACACTGAAGTCTTACTAAAAATAGTACATGATGTAATCAGCAAAACTTTAGCTACTTAAGAAACTAGACAAAATGGATCTACATTACTGTATGAAGTTTGTTCTGTCCTTCAAGCTGTGTCTATGACACATGAAGAGAATACTCTGTGAATTATTTTTATTGCCCTGAGATTCCAGCTCCTTAAACACTTTTGTGGGCAGCTCACAAGCTGTTCAGTCTCTGGAATTATTTCTAACACTGTGTGAAGGAAAGGCAGACAGAGACAGGGAAGAGGAGGGATGAAGAGAGAAGGGAAGGACATAAATACTTACCTTATCTTGGGGTAAATACTATACATTGCCTCATTTCTCTCCCTGAGATAACATCTCCCTTTTTTCAAACAGATCCTTTAAATTCACTATCAAGGCTGCATAGTAGAAGGAAAAGGTATTACTCTAATTTGATTAGTCTACACCCTCTAAATTCTACAGCTAGCGACCTACTCCATTTTCCTCACTTTATCTTGTGAGCTTTCTTCTCTTGAGTGATTGATTCAAGGTTTGGTACCAGAAGGAATGACAAGAGGGAGACCCATTCATTGTATTATTTCTCTTCTATTATTTCTGCTCGCTCTCTTTTATATAGTGATAGAAGAGTGCAGGCAACTGAGATTAAAACAGCTTCCCTTTTGCATTTGGAGTTCTTTGTCCTCATTGTATTTGAACTGTCACCAGGCACAGCTGGGTCTCTGTTTCCAATATCCTTTTTCCACACTTCATATAATTAGAAAGGAGAATCAAGAATGGCAGTCCCACCTGCTTCCAAGGCCATTCTGCTCCCACCATCAATGGTTGAAGCTGGAAGCCACAGAAGTGGCCACATGGATCATTGTCCCCCTCCCGAGCACCTCACTCACAGTCATCTGTCTGATGACAAAGCCAGCCCAGCCCCCGAGATGACCTGTTTAATTTTTTATGGCATTCCCTCTCTCCTCTTCCTACAGTTGTTCAAGGGGCAGGGGGCACTTCCCAGGCAAAATCCAATCTCAAAAACAAGTTTTTACTTGGTTTTTACTTATTCTAGAAAAGGCCTTAGAAATATTTCTGGTTTCCTTTTGGAGCCAAAATAACAGTGTTTCTTGTCCACTTGGGGACTCAGCGGGTACCTCTCAAAAGAACACCATCATTTTATTTAGAATCTATAGTACTGGAGAGAGAGGTCTGGAAATGTTTTTTGAAACACCACAGCTATTGCATATATTGGCAATTTTTAAAATGTATTTCTATATCAGGAATATTAACAATCATAAGGTCAGAGCAATTTAAAAATCTATAGACTGTTGCTAGCCTGGACTAACTCTACAGTGTTTCTTTAAAAACACCATCTGCTTAAGTAACTGGCTTTAGAAGGGCACTTGATGCTAATGTTTTTAAATAGCTTTTTATGACATACCTTTAAGATTAATTTGTTCCTCATTACCTTCTATGGAACACTAACTCCTGAATATAGTCTCAGGGATGGTACCATATCTGGCCCAGGAACACTCAAAGTAATACGCACAGGCTATATAATTCAAACATAAAGCACATCAAGTGAGGATGAGATGTGGTGAGTTGAATGTATTAAGTTCCTACAGCTTTTTTTATTGATGTAGCTACTTGAATGGAGACCTTCAGTAAAAGGTTCTCATTTGAAGCCTAATTAAAGAAATCTATTTTAAAGTGAGATGGAGGTAAGAGGAGAAAAGATAAATGAGGGCTGGAGGCTGATGTTACACAGTAATGGCCATCCAGGTGTTCCAGGTGGGTGGATTGGAAGATGGAAAGAACTACTTTCTAAAGGAGTTATTTGTATTGACAGCAGGTGTTCAGTAGAGAAGTCCCAAAACAGGCAATGTGCCAGATCTTCTTACCAAGTTACTGAGTCCCTCCAAGTGCACTCTGCATCCTCCCCTATGCTGCTCCCTGCCTGGGAGAGTGTCAGCCTCCTCTGGGATGGACCACATCAGTGAGCTCCTACACCCACTGGCTTCTGCTTGGGTCAGCCAGTGGGGCTTCCTGAAAGGAGATGTGGGGCATGGGACTGGAAGGAGAGTGAGGTCAGAATAATTATTTCCCTGGTTCCTTGACTGTGGGATTTTCTTGGGATAAAACCAATAATTAATTGCTTTTTCTCCTGATCTTTCTTCAAACCTGGGGATCTTACCAGTCACAGCTAGTAGGCCTGAGTTACTATACTATCTCTTGTGGTCCTCACTTCTTTGTTTTTCTTTTTAAAGAAAGCAAAACAAAACACAAAATCCTCTTCACATCATTTTAATCTGAGTGTTTCATCCATTTCTTGTTGGTACTCTAATACCAGAATCTTTAGCAAATGAACTCCTGATCATCTCATATTTAGAGGATCTCTTCTATGAAAGTTGAGTATTAAAAAATAAAACTGTTTCAGCATAAGGAGTTATATGGGATGATCTAAAAGTGATCTTGAAAGAGGGACCCTAAAGATAACTAATGTTATAGGAAATAAGTTGCTGAGGGCAAGATAGAAATCAGTAGGAGTCATTGAAACGGGATGTGAAATATATAGAAGTGCTTAAAGAGCCAAAATAAAAAAGCATGAGGACTTCCGGATGTCAAAAAATGTTACTTTGTGAGTGATTTGTTATCCATATTAAGCTCAATTACTCACCTCACATTATTGCTTGACATTTTGGAGACAGATATTCTAAGCATATTATTCCTTAAAAATAAGTTCAATACTCTGGAACACTATGATGCAATGTTGCTTATCTTGATGTTGACGACAATAGTAAATACCATAACTATGATCCCAGCTGCCAACCACTAAACTCTGATTCTGCTCAAGATGTTAGGCTAAGTCTTTTGTACTCCTTTGTCCTCCCTCACAAGAGTCCTTAGAAATAAGCCTTGCTATTTCCTCCATTGTCAAGAAAATAGAATTGAGAAAGGCTACCAGGCATAGCATGGAAGTGAGGAATTGGCATTCCAATCCAAAGCACCTGGATCCTTGTTTCAGTCATCTTCCAACCTCCTCATTCACTACCCAATGCATGCAAAGTGCATGTGGCCCAAGAAAACACACAGCTGTGCTAACCTGTACTATCTTAAGTGACCACAAAGCTTAGAGGTTCCTTGGCAACACCCAGTGAGCAATTCACTCTCCCATTCTTCAGTGTTTTTGCCTGACCTCCATGCATAAACTTCCATAAGCTGATCCCTTCCAAATTTCTATCTCTAAGCCTGATTTCTTCCTAAAATTCCAGTCTCAGATATCCAACTCCCTTCAAAATATCTCAGTTTGGATCCCTAATAGACAAATCCAAGATGTCCAAAATTTCTCTCAATTTCACCACTCCTCAAAATCTATTCCTTCTCGTGTTTACCATCCCTGTTAGAATGTAGGAGCATTTACCCAGTTGCTCAAACTGAAACAAGATATAGTACTGACCCCTCTCTTTTCTCTGTACCCTTCTACAACCCAAGTTAAGTTCTGCCTTGAATCTGACATCTCGCCACTATGACTCACTAGCATAGTTCAAAGCAGCATTACATTTTGTTTAGATTACTGCAGGTGCCTTTTCCCTGGTTGTCTTACTTCCATTCTCATGTTTTCAAAGGTACTAAACTACATACATCATACATCAGGCAGCATGAGCTTTTCAAAATGCAAGTCAGATCTGTTAATCCTTTAATCAAAACTTCTATATCTCCCAGAATCAATTTCATGGCCCACAGGCCCTAGAGGACCTGGCTGTTGAGCCATGCTATCCCCATCTCTCACCAATTCCTGCCCCATTCACTTTATTCTAGACATGCTGACCTCGTTGTTTCTCCAAAATGACCATCTTTCTCATGCCATGGTCTTTGTACTCACTATTTCTTCTGCCTGGAATGCTCACCTCTGAGACTCCTCACTTCATGCAGATTTGTACTCAACAGTTGTCTTCTTAGAATGGCCCTCCCTAATCTCTACCAAAAATCGCCACACATTCCCGGCCTTTGTCACTCTCCACCTTCTCTCCTTACTTTCCTTATCTTTGGGCACTTTCTATGACCTGATGTTTGTCATACATGTATTTGTTTATTGTTCATCTCCTTCTCTGGAATGTAAGCTCCATGAGGGTAAGGACTTGATTTGCTAAGTTCTCTGCTATATCCTTAGACACTAGAACCATGTTTCAACTATAGAGGCACTCATAAGTATTTTTCAGTAGATTTAAAAAATGAAGGAAGGAAATAAGAAAAAAAGAAAGGAGGGAGGGAGGATGGAAGGAGGGAAGGAAGGAAGAAGGGAGGAAGGGAGGGATGGAAGGAAAGAAGAAGGGAGGAGGGAAGGAAGGAAGGAGGGGAGAAAGGAAGGGAGGCAGGGAGTCTGGAGCCTATGAGAGGACTTCAGAAAGTTCATGGAAAAAATAGAAAAGATAAAATATAAATAAAAATTTTACTTCTCAACATAAGTTCCATCAAATTCCAGCCCCTTTTGTAAGCAATGATACTAGCCATTTAGTCTATCCCTGTATTAGTTGGTTCTCACACTGCTATAAGGAAATACCCGAGACTGAGTAATTTATAAAGGAAAGAGGTTTAATTGACTCACAGTTCCATATGGCTGGGGAGTCCTCAGGAAACTTACAATCATGGTGGAAGGGTAATAGGCATGTCTTACATGGCAGCAGGCAAGAGAAAGCGAGTGTATGAGGGAAGAACTGTTAGACATTTATAAAACCATCAGATCTCGTGAGAATTCACTATCACGAGAACGGCATGGGGGACATTGCCCCATGATCCAATCAGCTCCCACCAGGTCTCTCCCTTGACACATGGGGATTATGGGGATTATATTTCAAGATGAGATTTGAGTGGCAAGACAAAGCCTAAACATACCAATCCCTAAAAAAACTGAGGGTCCTTGGAATTTAATCACATCAGGGTAGTCTTTTTTACATTATTAACTAAAGAAAAATGGGAGCCCTTTAAAGATTTAGATTAGGAAACGGAAAATCAGAAGGAGCCAAATCAAAACTGTAAGGTTTTCCTAATGGTTTTCCACTGAAACTCTCACAAAACTGCCATTCTTTGATGAAAGGAGTGAGCAGGAGCATTGTTGTGGTGGAGAAGGACTCTCTGGTGAAGCTTTCCCTGGCAGTTTTCTGCTAAAGCTTTGCCTTTCTCAAAACACTCTCATAATAAGCAGATGTATTGCTCTTTGGCCCTCCAGAAAGTCAATAAGCAAAGTGCTGTGAGCATCGCAAATAACTGTTTCTATGACCTTTCCTCTTCACCAGTCTGCTTTTGTTTTGACTGAACCACTTCCACCTCTTGGTACTCATTGCTTTCATTGTGCTTTGTCTTCGGGATTGTACTGGTAAAGCCATGGTCTATCTCCTCCTGTTAACAGTTCTTTGAAGAAATGCCTCAGGATCTTGATGGCACTTGTTTAAAATTTCTTTTGAAATCTCTGCTCTTGCCTGCAGCTGATCTGGGTTCAATGGTTGCAGTACCCATCAAGAAGAAAGTTTGCTCAACTTTAATTTTTCAGTCAGAATTGTGTAAGCTGAACCATTTGAGATATGTTTGATGTTGCCTATTGTTTCTGTTGTTAATTGTTGGTTCTCTTCAATTAGAGCATGAACAAGGTTAATTTTTCCTCCCAAATTGATGTGCATGCTTTGCCACTATGGGATTCATCTTTGACATTGTCTCATCCCTTTTTAAAAGGAGTTATCTGCTTGTAAACTGCTGATTTCTTTGATGCATTTTCCCTATAAACTTTTTGTAGGGCATCAATGATTTCACCAATCTGCCACCCAAGCTTCACCATAAATTTAATGTCATTCTCGCTTCAATTTCAGCAGACTTATGTTTCTCTGATGGGGGCTCTTTTCAAACTGATGTCTTATCCTTCTTAGTGCCTCAAACTAGATCCTGTTCCGACATGTTATAACAAATTAGTAGGAGGTTATTTTGGTGCAAAAAATAAAGTCAAGTATAGTTTTTTCATAATACATATTTTCCATGAACTTTTTGAAGACCACTTATATTGTGGTAAGCAGAATTATTGCTCCTCAAAGACGTACACATCCTATCCTTGGATCCTGTGAATATGTTAGAGATAGAATTAAGTTCGTAAGTAAGATGACCTTGAAATAGGGAGCTTATCCTGGGTCATCTAGGGGGCGGGGGCAATGAAATCACAAAGTTCTTAAAAGTAGAAGATGGCAGAAAAGGACTACAGAATGGTGTGATGTGAAAAACGAGGAAAACTCAATCATAGCTTGCTTTGACGATGGAGGAAGGAATGAGCCGAGGAATGTGGGTGGCTTCCAAAAGGTGCAAAAGGCAAGGAAACAGATGTCCCCCTAGAACCTCCAGAAGGAGACATAACCCTGACAACACCTTGATTTTAACCGGTGAGACCTATATTGGACTTTAACCCTTGGAACTATAAAGATAAAAATGTGTGTTGTTTCCAGCCATTAAATTTACAGAATTTGTTACAATGGCAATAGAAAACTGATAAAATATATGCTCTTATGCTTAGATCTATACCATCCCTCCTGACCTTTCCTGTTACTCTCTTGGTGATTTGGGGATATTCCTTTGTCAATACAATTGTATAATTATATTTCTCTTTTTCCTAGCACAAGAAAAGGCACAGCCTCCATCTTTTGTCTTTATGTTAGCTATTAATAATAATAACCATATTTTTTAACCAAAAATGTGACATAAAATGAAAAATTTATGTGTTTCCTAGCTATATGACTTTGGGCAAGTTACTTAACCTTTCTGTGCCTTAGTTTCCTCACTTGTAAAATGTATATTATAAGAATAATTGTTTCTCACACATCTAGAAGTAGATTAAAAATGCTCAATAAATGTTAGTTACTATTATTATTAATGCATCCACTAGGATAAAATACTGAAGTCAAGTCCCTTCCAGAAAACCCAAGACACATAGACTCTACACTACCAAGCCATGCTAACACCAAATTCTATAATTTTCAGAGATAACTGTAAACAATTTTGCAGGTGATAGTTTTCTTGTGCTTTCAATAATGATTTAAATTATCACTCAATCAAGATTTGACATTACTCAGTATAGGCAAAGGCATACAGGGAAACCAGCACTCTCACACTCTTTGGGCCTCAGTAACCTTCTATCTTACTTTTGCTTCTCTGTATTGCTCAAATTTTACACAGTAAGTATGAATTGTATTTAACATTAAAATTAAAAAGCTGTTTTTATTTTGAAAAAACTAAAACAATTTAGCCTTGCCGATTACAATTTGGTAATTGTCTCCTAACCTTCTCTGGGTATATTTGTTGCAGAGAAGCTATAATGGCATACTCAATGTTCTTGTCCTCAACCCTGATGAAAGATTAGTCCTTTCAATTTCCAAGAAGCACAAAGAAAACAAAACCTGAGCCATAGGTTGTGAATATGTATAAAGAAGTAATAAAATCTACTGTATTTTTCCTACACAGAATAAGGTTGATGTGAAACTCGGTAATGTGGTTCTTTCTTGAGACATACAAAGTACACAGGTTATACTGTCAGAAAAAAAAAAAAACACCAAAACAAAAATAAGCCAGACATTTTTTCCAATTGTTTGCATGAACTCACCTCTTTTGAGTAAACAAAATTAATCACCATGTATTATGAGAATATGTGAATTCTACAGCTGCTTCCCACATTTCGTATTTGACACTGAATAGTGCTTATGACAGGTTTCTGATGAGTTATTCCAAATTTGGGAAATTAAAAAATCATCTTCCATGGCTATTCTAATTAGGGAGAATGAAACTAAGGGTGTTGAAATGATCCATAGGAAGATTTTTATTTTTATAGATTCAAGGGTTACAAGTGAAGCATAGTGGTAAAGTCTGGGCCTTTAGTGTAGCCATCATCCCAATAGTGTACATTGTAACCACTAAATAATATCTCATCCTTCCCACCCTCCTACTGATTCTCCAGTGCTTACTATACCACTCTCTATGTCCATGTGTACAAATTATTTAGCTCCTACTTATGAGACTGTGTGTTGACTTTCTAATTCACTTAAGATGATGACCTCCAGTTCCATTCACGTTGCTACAAAAAAATGTAACTTTATTCTTTTTTGTGACTGAGTAGTATGCCACATTTCCTTTCTTCAATCATCTATTAATGTGGTTCTACATCTTTGCTATTGTGAATTGTGCTGCAATAAACATACAAGTGCAGACATCTTTTTGATATAATGATTTATTTTCCTTTGGGTAGATAATAAGTAGTGGGATTGCTGGGTCAAATGGTAATTTTACTTTTAGTTCTTTGAAAAATCTCCACACTGCTTTCCATAGAGGTTGTACTACATTCCCATCAACAATGTATAAGCATTCCCTTTTTTCTGCATCAGCAGGAAGACGTTTTTTAAACAGTGATGCTTTTCTATTTGTTGATTTATTATTTTATTCACAACTTTATGCATTTATTCAACTATTATTTGTGGACCTAACACTTGCTAGATGCTGGCAATACATCAGTGGACATTCAGATGTGGTGGCTTTCTTATCCTTCATGTAAAAATGGAAAAGAAGAGTCAAAACTACAATTTCCTTGGAAACCTGTTGACAAAGACTAGTAAAAACTCACAATCCACATCGTTTGATTCTTCATATTTTGTCAACTTCATTAAAAATAAAGAGGACCTATATATGTCTGACAAAAAGGACATGATGGATATCTGACAAAATGCATTAAAAAGAGACCAAAGGCAAGTATTTTGTTCATTTATTAATTATTGCTTTGATATGGTTTGGCTATGTCCCCACCCAAATCTAATCTTGAATTGTAAGTCCCACAATTCCCATGTGTTGTGAGAGGAACGTGGTGGGAGGCAATTGAATCATGGAGGTGGGTCTTTACCATGCTGTTCTCATGATAGTGAGTAAGTCTCATGAGACATGATGGTTTTAAAAATGGGAGGTTCCCTGCAGAAGCTCTCTCTTTGCCTTCTGCCACCCATGTAAGATGTGACTTGCTCCTCCTTGCCTTCCACTATGATTGTGAGGCCTCCCCGGCTGTGTGGGACTCTATGTCCATTAAATCTTTTTCTTTTGTAAATTGTCCAGTCTCAGGTATGTCTTTATCAGCGGCATGAAAACATACTAACACAGTAAATTATTGTAACGCCCCAGTAGAATGGTACATTGCTGAAAAGATACCTGAAAATGTGGAAGCAACTCTGGAACTGGGTATCAGGCAGAAGTTGAAACAGTTTGGAGGACTCAGAAGAAGACAGGAAAATGTAGGAAAGTTTAGAACTTCCTAGAGACTTGTTGAATGGCTTTGACCAAAATGCTGATAGTGATATGAACAATAAAGCCCAGGCTGAGGTGGTCTCAGATGGAGATGAGGAACTTGTTGGCAAATGGAGCAAAGGTGACTCTTGTTATGTTTTAGCAAAGAGACTGGAGGCATTTTGCCCCTGCCCTACAGATTTGTGGAACTTTGAACTTGAGAGAGACAATTTAGGGTATCTGGCAGAAAAATTTTCTAAGCAGCAGAGCATTAAAGAGGTAACTTGAGTGCTGTTAAAGGCATTCAGTTTTATAAGGGAAGCAGAGAATAAAAGTTCAGAAAATTTGCAGCCTGACAATGCAAAAGAAAACAAAATCCCATTTTCTGAGGAGAAATTCAAGCTGACTGCAGAAATTTGCATATGTAATGAAAAGCCGAATGTTAATCCCCAAAACAATGGAGAAAATGTCTCCAGGGCATATCAGAGGTCTTCACAGCAGCCCCTCTCATCACAGGCCCAGAGGCCTAGGAAGAAAAAATGGTTTCTTGGGCTGGGCCCAGGGTCTCTGTGCTGCGTGCAGCCTAGGGCCTTGGTGCCCTGCATCCCAGCCACCCCAGCTATGACTAAAAGGGGCCAAGGTACAGCTCAGGCTGTGGCTTTGGAGAATGCAAGCCGCAAGCCTTGGCAGCCTCCATGTGGTGTTGATCCTGCAGGTGCACAGAAGTCAATAATTGAAGTTTGGAAACTTCTACCTAGATTTCAGAGGATGTATGGAAACACCTGGATGTCCAGGCAGAAGTTTGCCACAGGGACAGGGCTGTCATGGAGAACCTCTGCTACAGCAATGCAGAAGAAAAATTTGGGGTCAAACCCCCATACAGAGACACTACTGGGGAATGGCCTAGTGAAGCTGTGAGAAGAGATCCCCTGTCCTCCAGACCCCACAATGGTAGATCCACCTACCACTGGCACCACATGCCTGGAAAAGCCACAGACACTCAATGCCAGCTGGTGAAAACAGCTTGGAGGGAGACTATTACCTACAAAGCCACAGGAGCAGAGCTGCCCAAGACCATGGGAACCCACCTTTTGGTTGAACATGACCTGGATGTGAGACATGGAGTCAAAGGAGATCATTTTGGAGCTTTAAGATTTGATTGCCCCACTGGATTTCAGACTTGCATGGCACCTGTAGCCCCTTTGTTTCGGCCAATTTCTCCCATTTGGAATGGCTGTATTTACCCAACACCTATACCTCCATCGTATTTAGGAAGTAATTAGCTTGCTTTTACTAGCTTGGTTTTACAGGCTCATAGTCAAAAGGGACCTGCGTCGTCTCAGATAAGACTTTGGACTGTAGATTTTTGAGTTAATGCTGAAATGAGTTAAGACTCTGGGGAACAGTTAGGAAAGCATGATTGGTCTTGAAACATGAGAATATGAAATTTGGGGAGGGCCAGGGAAGGAATGATATGGTTTGGCTGTGTCTCCACTCAAATCTCATCTTGAATTGTAAGTCCCACAATTCCCATGTGTCATTGGAGGAACCTAATGGAGGTAATTGAATCACAGGGGCAGGTCTTTCCCATGCTGTTCTCATGATGGTGAATAAGTCTCATGAGATCTGATGGTTTTAACAATGGGAGTTCCCTGCACAAGCTCTGTCTTTGCCTACTGCCATCCATGTAAGATGTGACTTGTTCTTCCTTGCCTTCTAGCATGATTGTGAGGCCTCCTCAGCCAGGTGGAACCATAAATCCATTAAACCTCTTCCTTTTGTAAATTCCCCACTCTCAGGTATGTCTTTATCAGCAGCGTGAAAACAAACAAATACATTCTTCCTTCATTAAAACTTTTTTGAACATCTACTCTGTGTTTGGTACTTTTCTAGGTGGTAGGGATACAGCAGTGAACAAAACAGATTTCATGTCCATTCTTTTGGAGCATAACATTCTGAAGAATAACATTAACTGTAGTCTGCCCCCTGAATCTGTGGGCTTTGCATCTACAGATTCATGCAACTCTGAATCAAAAATATTGCTTTTAATTTCATTTGTGCTGAACATGCACAAAGTTTTTCTCGTCATTATCACCTAAATAATACAGTATAGCAACTATTTATATAGCATTTACATTGTATTAGGTACTATAAGGAATCTGCAAATGATTTAAAGTATATGGAAAGATATGCATAGGTTAGATGCAAATATTACAATATTTTATATCAGAGATTCGAGGATGTGAGGATTTTGGTATCAGGGGATAGTCCTAGAAACAATCCACCATGGATACCAAGTGGACACTGTATTTGCATTTAGTAAGATTAAATATTAACATTTAGTAAGAGAGTCAAAAATTTAAGAAAATGGGTTTCTGAGTGCCCATCCCCCTCCATTTTTGCTTGTTGAAACATTGCACTTTCATGGACATCCAGCTCAAATGCCAAGTTCACCATCTCCCCTCCTCTATGTCCCCTTTATATCTTGCTGTTGCCAAGTTCTTCATGCCTTCATGTTGTTTTGAGTCCACTATAGATTACAAACCCCTTGCCTTGTTCATCTCCTAATACAGCGCCTAGTATATAGCATGACCTCAATAAATTATTCTTCAATTAAGCAATGTAAATGAAAGGATAAATAAATATCAAAGTGATTAAGCATATTTCTTTCTTTCCAAAAGGAAAACTAGATTCAATTAATGTTCCTCCAGTCCTTAAATAAATTTTTTTTTTTTTTTTTTTTTTTTTTGAGACAGAGTCTCACTCTGTCGCCCAGGCTGCAGTGCAGTGGTGCACTCTCAGCTCACTGCAAGCTCTGCCTCCTGGGTTCACGCCTTTCTCCTGCCTCAGCCTCCCAAGTAGCTGGGACCACAGGCACCCACCACCACACCCAGCTAATTTTTTGTATTTTTAGTAGAGATGGGGTTTCACCATATTAGCCAGGATGGTCTCAATCTCCTGACCCTCGTGATCCACCCACCTTGGCCTCCAAAGTGCTGGGATTACAGGCATGAGCCACCGTGCCCGGCCAAATAAAATTATTTTTATGATAAAGGTTTTCATCTACTTTCTATGTCATATTGGTGTCAATTATATTTGACAAATCTGTCTAAACAGAGCCAAAACTAAACTTTTTTCTTTGATTTCCAAAACCTACTTCTCCTGTTGTTTTCCTTACATAATTTAATGGCACTGATATCCTCCTGGTTGCTCAAGTTAAAAACGTCAGTTCCTGTTTGTTCATCAGGCTTTTTGTTCATATACTCTCCAGTACTCACCAATTCCTTTTTATTCTCCTTTGCAAATATTAATTCCATTACTTGAAACTTTCTCTCCCTTTCAGTCTTCACTACTACCCCCTTAGCAAGTCTAAATTTTCTCTTGCCTGAACTGTTGAAGTAACATCCAACAATCTCCCTACCAAGATTGCCATCTTCAATCTCACCTAAAGTTGTCTTTCAAATGACATATTTTAGGTCACTCAGTTATAAACATCTTCAGTGAATTTCAAATCACATTGTTGGAGGGTGTTTCACTGCGGAAGTGTCCTCTGGTCAAATAATTTAAGGTAACATTTGCTTATGCACATTTAAATGGGTTTCTTTGCTACAAGACTCCTCAGAAACTGATACTCTACTGTGCATAATGAGTCTCCAAGAAGAAGTAAGTATTTCACAAAATATTCAATTTGAGACAGAAGAACTGAGTTATGGGAAGCTGAGTGTGATATTAAAGACTCACTCGTCATCCATGGCAACCCCTTTTTTATCTTTCTCAATTATGGAAGTGGGAAAAATACAAATACTCATGTCCTAGCCTTCCTGGCTGCCAGGTGAGGCTAAGTGACAATTCTGGTCAATATCATGTAGACAGAAGTCATGGAAAGCACTTCCTTTTCACCCTTTTCAATTCTTGTTCTTCCTTCCTGGAATAAAGATGTAATGCTGGAGTTAAGGCAGACACCACATACTTCTACTAAGGATGTGAGAGCAGGAGGTGAGAGTATCCTATTTCCCTAATGGCATTATTGACTTGTAAACCAACCCTGAACTTCCCATAAGAAAGCTAAATTCCTGCATCATTTTAAGCTACTCCAGGTTTTCTGTTACTTGTGGCTAAATGCAATCCTAATGAATAGGATTGCAATCCTAACAAATAGTATCTCACAGACATTGAGCACAGTTTTGGAAATAATAAAATACAAAATAAAGTTTAGATTTCTAAGCATGGCATACAACCCACGTTTCTCATCCAACTCCTTTGCTTCTAACTCTTCAATGATACTAAAATGCTTAATATTTCCAAGAATTTCTATGGCTTTATATAATGTGTATGATATGTATGGCCATTACCAGGTCTGTTCACTGTGGGCAGCAGAATCTTGACTGCCATTATTAGTTGTCTTCTTCTGGTTCAGATGGCTTTCTTTAGTAACACTTATAAATACTGCTTATTGAACTAGCTGTAGCCATGTCTGATGCTATTAGTGACTGAACAGATCAGTGTACACTTGGAAACTTCAGGGAATAGATCTTTCTTTTCCCACTCACTGTGAACACTAAACCTGCTAACCCAGCAGAGAAACGCCTTCTATTCCTTGCTGATTTGGAAGTTTTTTTGTTCACTCAGACTGTATGGCGATGGACCTTTCTGGACAGAACACTGTCTATGACTGTTGTTCTGTCATTGTCCCCAAGGACACATCTCTGTGCTGCACCATCAAACCACCCCACTGGCTATAGTAGCTAGATTTTGCTTTACAGTTATTTTACACGCACTAGCTCTGTCCCTCAGTCAGAGGGACAAGTCAGATGCCCTTTTCTTCATCCACCTGGTAAACAACTTCTCATCCTGGAAAAAAAAAAAACTAAGCTGAAATTTTACCTCCCCTGTGAAGCTTTTCCCATAACATCCAGTGTTTGTTTCTCAGGCCTATTTCTTCCCACAGCACGTTGTACGTGCCTCTATTGAAGTACCGATCACTAGGTAATGTAACTTTTTATTTAGATGACTCTCCTTACCAATGATCTATAAGTTCTTTAAGAAAATGTATCACATCACCTTTATATTTGAAGCCCCAGAATCCTACAGTGTTTGATATATGTTTACTGTTCAGTAAGTGTCTGATCAGTAAATAACTGACTCAACCAATGAACGATACATAGTTGGTAAGAATATAATGCTTAAAAACAGTTCATCTTGGCCAAGGTTGAATTTCTTCTCTTGCCAATATCATCTTAGTCACCAAAAGACTAATGAAAGGACAGAACCCAATTCTAAACTGACTACAGTCATTGCTTTATTATACATTAAGCAACACGTTATTTTAATGAAATATCTACAATATGAATTACAGTATGATTGTCATAAAGATATTAAAAACTTTCTGCCTACCTGAAAGAACATATAAGTTATAACTTGTAATGTTAAATGTCACTGGTAAGAAGTGCTCCAAAAGATAACAGTACAAGTAAAATCACATTTCTTTCATTGTTGCCAATAATATAATCGTTTGAGTTATCCCTACCACACAGGAAGGAAGGTCAGTATTTTCCTGTCCAGGTGTCCTTGCCAATTGTCCAGGAACTCCCTAGAGCTTCAAAAGGAAAATCACTTCGCTTCCTACTTCAGGGACGCAGAGGACTCTGTGGGTCAGCATCACCCAATGCCACTGTTTCTCACACCACAGTTGTCAATGCTCATGCTCATCCTCACGAAGTTCACAAGCCATGGGCTCATGTCTGTTCCAAGTGACACCATGGCCAGTTTCTGTGGCCCTATTCCCTCAATACTCCAAGCTTGTAACTGTGGTGAACAGCTTTTTAAGTTCACATAATTCCCTCTTCCTAGGGCACAAGTTAGTGCAAGAACACCTAAATTCATCTCTCTCCCACAAGGGGATGAGACCTAACCCATTCCTACAACTCCCAAGGAATGAGACCTCCTCTCCGCCACTCAAAATACAAAAAGTCTCTTTATCTTCTTCTTTCCTGATCATTCAGGCTACTTTTCCTATATGACTCCACCAAGAGAAGCTCTCAGTGTTTCTCAGGTGCCCAAAGCTACCTTTCTGAAAAGAGCTAAAATTAGTAATTACAATGTGATGTTCAAACTTTGCATAGTCTGAGCCTGTATCCAGATCCCCCAGCTAAATCACAGTTTAGTACCAGAGGAGCTAGCAGCCCCATTCTAATAGGAAATATAGGGGAGCTAGATATGTGTCTACAGTGTGCCTTTCACGGGATACTTCTGGTATACGTGGTGGACGGCTTAATGCCTAATTGTCCAACCTGTGGCCAGAGGTCTTTCAAATGGGAAATTTGTTTATAGTGGCAGATGCTCTTGCAGCTCTTTTCTGACCATTGATCTGGTGCTGGGAGCCTGGCCTTATATTCTGTCCAGAGTCCCAGGGAAAACCTGTCCTGAGGCAGCTTCTGGTTCTTCAGATGCAAAATGCAAATGCATTAAAACATCACATTAGGGAATATGTTCAAAGATTTGTTAGTCACAAATCCTGGGCAGAGAGGGCACCATGAGTCAGAAGGGCAGTCCTCTGTCCCCAGGTCACATGAGGTAGGAAGGAAGAATCAAGGAGAGAGAGAGACAGACAACTAGCAGTACATACAATCACATGGGTGATTTTAAGTTTATGAGCAAGCCTGACTGGTCCTTTTAAAGGATGAAATGGTAAAAGTGAGGAGCCCAGCCTGCTAGGCAGGAAAGATAGACCTCTAAGTTCTTACCTCTGGCAACTGGCTTGAGCTACTTGGAGTGTAGTATAGAACTGGAAACTGTCAAGACTGACTGAGACATGTTTCTGGTATGAGAAAGTTAAACCTATATTTAGAATGGATGCTGAGGCAACGTAAAAGTATAAGAATTCACTACGGCCCCTAGCAGGCCACTTGTATAGCTGCAGGGGTGGTCACACATTTAATCTCAGGCACGACATCCCCGGGTAAGACATTCCACTACATAAGAAGGAACATCAGGACTTTAAAGCAACAAGAATGACCATATTCAAACAATCAAAAAATAAAAGAACTAAAAGTAGAACTATGATTTGATCCAACAATCACACTACTGGGTATCCACCCAAAGGAAAAGAAGTCATTATACGAAAAACATACTTGCTCACACATGTTTATAGCAGCACAATTCACATTTGCAAAAATGTGGAACCAACCCAAATGCCCGTCAATCAACGAGTGAATAAACTGTGCTATATATATATACATACACATATATATGTGTGTATCTACACACACACCATATATATGTATCTATATACATGCATATATATACACACACATACAATGGAATACTACTTAGCCATAAAAAGGAATGAAGTAATGGCATTCACAGCAATCTGGATGGTATTGGAGACGATTATTCTAAGTGAACTAACTCAGGAATGGAAAACCAAATATCATATGTTCTCGCTCATAAGTGGGAGCTAAGCTATGAGGATCCAAAGGCATAAGAATGACACAGTGGACTTTGGGGACTCCCTGGGAAATGGTGGGAAGGGGGTGAGGGGTAAAAGACTACAAATTGGGTTCAGTGTATACTGCTTGGGTGATGGGTACACCAAAATCTCACAAATCACCTCTAAAGAACTTACTCATGTCACCAAATACCTGTTTCCCAAAAACCTATGGATGTAAAAAAATTAATAAATTTAAAAAACAATAAATAAATAAAGCAACTTTTATTTCTGCAGAGGACAAGAAATAGAGATGGAAGCCTATCAAAAGATGGTATCCAGACCAAGCAGATGACTCTTGTCAACAGTGCAATATACATAGATGTGCACACTTGAAGAAAGGCATTAACATCGGACAATGTTCCTGGCTAACTGTGCTTTAATAACCATGTACCTTTGGAGACATGAAGTCAAGCCCATTGTTTAAAAACACTGACTTATATATTCTCATCAGCATCTAGTTTTCCCTGCTCAAATCTGATTTAAATTGTCTAGAAACAGAGATTGTGCAGTGATACTGATATATGTCATTATATGCGATTTGCTTGTCAGACATTTTTGCTTGAAAAATAGAAATTTTTCAGATAGCAAGATACAGAATAGACTTGCTAATATTTTACTCCCTGATAAACATTGATAATTTCACTATCTACAAATAGAGTCATCAAGACAGATGCCCTTGGGTGATTGAAATCTCTCTGTGTGAAATGTTATTTACTGGCTGAAGGGTCTTGAAAACGATTCTATTTTTTAAGTCTCTCATAGGTGAGCCATCACCCAGAAGCTACAGGCTGAATGGGGAATCTCGTTCATTCCTCTGATAATTCTCTTTGCAGGTGGCAAAATGTGTGTATCAAAGGCAGCCTTTTTCCTATAAATCTTCACAAAATAATTTCAGAACCAAAAATAAAAAGCACACGTACATTCTTTTTATAAATAATCTTATTAAAATCCTTTTCAAGTCCATGTATCTCTGAAATCCTATAGAAACTGACTGTGGAAGTAAGAAAGGTAAGAGAAGAGTTTTAATGTTGATACTTGTAGAACTAATTCTGGCGAACTAAGTTTTCAGCTTAACTAGAACATCTCTAGATTTATTGTATACTCCTTGAGGACTGTGACTATATTTGTAGCATACTTTTCTTTGCTATGCCAAAACTATTTCCCACTTCTGGTACTAATTTCCTTATCTGATCAGGTTATTTAGTCACAATAAACAAAAACAAATTCTGCTACCTTAAGCAAAAATGATTTGATTTGAAAGTAAGAGAGTAAATCCCAGATGAAGGACTTGGCTTGAAAAAGCCAGAAACCAGGGAAGCTCTGGGAGTCCAGTTCCAGCACCTGAGAACTAACCCTTCAGGCTGCCGTCACTGGGGAAAAATCAGCATTTTGGGCTTTTTTCTATTTTGCTCAGGATTCAAATTCCAAAGATAAACCATACAATTGCCTGTTCTTTGGCCTGTGTGCACTCTGTAAGGGAAATCAGGAACTTGATGAACAATCCTTCCATATTGTATCTGATAAGTAAATTGTAATTACTCAAAGTTAAAAAGGGTACTGTTAAAAAAAAAAAGCAGATGCTGGGAAGCAAAGAAAGGGAAAAAAAGTAAATGAGACAAATTCTAGGTAACCTGAATGCCTCTCTCAAGAGGCTTTACATGTTTCTCTGGCATTCCCCAGAGGACTAGGCACAAAGTCAGGGCAGAATGCAGATATACTTGTTATAATTGAGATACACTTTATTTAGTGGTTCCTATCACCACTCAGTAGACTATTACCTCCATGAGTGTGGGGACTGTGTCTTTTATGTATTATAATATCCTCAATGTCTACCAGAGTATCTGGAATAGTGGGCCCTTAGTAAATATTTCTAAAATAAATAAATAAATTTTAAAAGCTATCTCAATTATTTACATCATTTTTCTTTCCTTCCTCTTTGCACTTTTTTCCATCTCTTTCTATTCATTTTGCTCATTTATTCATTTTTTCTGGTTCTTCTTAGCTTTAGCCTGAGGCTAGTTTTTAGATCACAGACATGAACACTCTTGAGTGTCCAAATTTTTAGAAACAAGAAAATCCAAAGAGCCAAAGAGATTTACATGGATACCATGTTGGTGGCAGTATGGATTATTTGATCAAATTTCCTATCATCTGAGTGAGAGAGTCTCTAGAATAATACATTTTTAAAAAATCAGCTTGTAAGCAAATTAAAGGCTCTTAACAAAAATTTACTCCCAGCAACTCACCGCAGGCACACCACATTCTCCATATGCTTATAGTAATCTCAGGATTCAGAAAATCTGTTTGTTTTAGGAGATACCAACTTGGAAAACCCCTTTTATTGGAGAAACCCCAAGCCAGAAATACCATATAGATCTGATTTCTGAATTTGGCCTTTAATGCAGCTCAACTTGCTACATTAAAGAGAGCCAGAGGGAGAGAGAAATAATTATGTTCTTGAAAGTTCATCTAATAGTTCAAATTTTAATTATATGTTCTTATTTGGAAAGATATACATTCCAAGGAACATTCCTGCCACATAGCTGTTCACCAGCCTTCCAGTCACAATGATCCTAACTAGCCTTTTGGACAATTAACAGAATTCCACAGACCATCGCCGACACTTGGTATGGCCTCTGTGTCTTGACAATGCAACTATTATGTCTAGATTTACTAACACATAGGGTGAAATCCTAGGAGGAAGGCTAAGGGAAAACTTCTTAAGATAGCCTAATTCTTTATCTTCCATCTTTAATATTTGCCAGATAATATGGGCCTTAGTTCCCTTTGCAATTTTACTGTGTGGTGGATTGGGAAAACAAATCATGGGAGGAAATGGTGAAAAAATTCAACAACTTTAACAGACAGCACTAGGCTACGTCAGTACTTCTCAAGCTTTAATGTGCACACAAGTCACCTTGAGATGTTGTTAAAAATGCAGATTCTGATTCTGTGGGGCTGGCCCAAGAAGCTGCATTTCTAACAAGCTCTTTTGTGAAACAGCTGCCACTGATCCAAAGACCTCAATTTGAACAGCAAGAACCTGACCAATAAGTTCTGATCTATCCAAAGAATTATAAATTCATCTGCTTGAAACCTCCTTCTCTTTCTGCTAAAACTTTTGACGCATACTCCTTGCACACTCCGATTTTCCTTCAGACTTCAGACTGTGAAAATTAGCAGATACAAATAATTTCCTCTTCAATCCATCATCCCCACATTTTTTTGTCCCCAAGTTTCACATCCCACCCTCATTTTGCATGAGCTATGAACCTAATGTTACAGAATTCTAATTTGCCTCACACCTCAAATATCATACGAATTTGCAATTCTTCATGAAAGTGTAGTGATACTTTATTCTTTTTATGATTTCTTTCTTAATAGAGTTATCTTCACTTTTTATAGGGATAAGGAGCACCCTCAGGTATACATAGAGCATTAAAGTATTTCCTCTATTTGCATATATATATATATGCAAGAACAGTTAGCATGCCCCACAAGAAGAGCCATGATAGTCTGATAATTTTTAAATTTCAACCCACACTCACCGAGGGCAACAGAATCTCTGCTTAACTTTCAATTCTCCCATCTTTTACACCTATTATGCAGCAGTGTTTTTTCATCTCTATTCAGAAATGGAGATGACATTCCATCCACCAGTAAACTTTCCACAATGCAAAGACATCATTTCAAAGAGGCTCATTAGCTCTGCCTGGCTTTGTACTAACACTGGGCTGAGACCAAAAAAAAAGAAAGAAAACAACTCTGCCCGAGCTGCTGCCTTATCAGCTCACAGCATGTCCTTAGGCGATTTCCCTGAGTCCTTCTGGGACCAGAACAGTTAAGTTCACGACTCCTCCTGCCCTCTCTCCCAGACTTGATTGATGGCATGCTGCTTTCTTCCCCTCCAAAGATGACGTTTGTCACCAGACAGGGGGATCAGAATTGTAATCCTTCTTAGATTCTGTTGAATTGGAGTTTACTGCTTTGACCTTTGCAATGATACATATTTTTTGAATGACTGTATGTTCTATTTCTCCAGGGAATTTGAAGTGGTGGGGGCCAAGGAGCCGGTGTGGCCGGGGAGCAGTGCTGGAGGAGCGATCTGGAGTGATGGTGATGTGGTTTTTGACCTTCTAGACCAGAGATTTGTACTCTTGTGACTGAAGATATCCTGTGGCTATACAGATTAACATTGCAGAGGTTAAATGGCAAACCTGAATTGCAGGTAGCAAGAAACTAGGGAATTTTTCAAGTCCAACCAATACTCTACTGAGGACAATGATCTCATCTATAACGGCTGTCTGACACACCATGTCTGCCTAGATTATTTTTCTCTATTTTATACCCTCTGCCCTAACAGCCACACTGGGCTTCTCCAAATGCTAGGATGGGACATTATTTCATCCAATAAAAAGCCACCCAATACCAGCAGAGGTTCAGCAATGGGTAGGCATGGTGACACACAGATGCTCTTGTCACCATCACTGAGTAACGTAAGCCAAACTGGAGAACATAAAGTCACAACATGGCACTACTAATTGCATGCTCTTCTTGTGCTTCTTGATTCCTATGTCTGACCTTGCAGGGCAAAACATCCAGAATTAGAGTCTAAACATTTGTCAGGTGCCACTCTGTACCTAGCACTGTCCTGGGCCTGGAAAGGTCTCACAGGCTCCAGAGCCAGCTGGCCTGGGAGCTCACAGATCTTCCTCACCACAAGATCTTCAGTAATTCTGTTAATTGTCTCTCCCATTAAAGGTATAAAATAATTTCTACCTCACAGGATGTTGTGAGGGTTATAATTAGAAGATAGATAGATAGATAGATAGATAGATAGATAGATAGATAGATAGATAGACAGATAGATAGTATATCTTGGAATAATATGAGCTATTTTTATCATGGATGTTACATTTCATTTTTATAACACTGAAGATAGACTTTGCTGCACCCATTTCACAAATGAGCAATCTGAGTCTCAGACATTGAGAGGAATTGCATTAACTTCCTCAAGTCATTTAATGTCCTGGCATTAATAAATCCAAAGTTAAGATCTCCAGAAGGAATAAAGGACTTTGCAATAGTTCCAGAAGTTGCTGAATATTTCAGAATCCCAGCCTAGGCGGTATTCTGTAAAACTATCCTGTCATTGGCTATGTGCAGCTTTTGCTACTCACCAAGGCTTGATTAATTTGAGGATGCTAGCAAGTTAAAGAAAATTTTTGTGCATTAATACCCAGGGTAAGCATTAATACCTAGCCATCTTAATATCTTACTCCATGTTCTCTAACAGACAAAATCTCCCAGATAGAAGTTACCCAGGGAAACACGCAAAACATTGACAACGTTATTGTGTGTGGCCTGAATAGGATCAGGTCTGAGCTTTGTTTTTCCTATTTGTTTATTTTTTTTTTTTACCCTGCTCAGCACCAACTCAGAGAATAAGTACCAGCTTCACTGAGGATTCCCATACTTGCAAGGTAAGTCCAAAATTGTAAAATAAGTCTTGGGTGAATAGTAACATAAATGCACCTGTAGAAACTTGGAAAATTTAGGAAGGAGAAAGAAATAATTTTGTGCCTAAAAAGTACTTATTGGAATTTTGGCAGCAGAGTGAGAATTAAAATTAGGAATGGGGGCCCACTTCAAAGCCTGGGGTAACAGAATCATCACTGGGGTGGAGTTTGCAGTCCAGCCTCCTAGGTTCATATTCAATAGGTGATGATTGAGCTCCTGCTCTCTGAAACCCTGTGCTGGGAGTATCCTGGGAATAAGGAAATGAATAAGACACTGCCCCTTTCTCCCTGAGAGGGGAGTACCTGTTAGCCACATACCTATTATAAAATAGGGTCCTACCTTTCCAGTTTATCTCCCAGTCCTAGCCCACTATTTATCAATGCTACTATAAGCTCTTGCCACATAAACCAAGCCACCTGCTCTACTCCATGCTTCAATTCAACACATAGCATGGAATTTGGAATGGTTTGGGCTGGACTGCTGGTTTTGTCATTCACCAGTTGTATTACTTTGGGCAACCTGCTTAAACTCACTGCATTTCAGTTTCCTCATCTCAAAAGTGGGGTTTATAATACTCGCTTCTTTAGAAAATTATTGTGAGTATTAAAAATGGATTATGGCTGGGTGCTGTGACTCAAGACTGTAATCCCAACATTTTGGGAAGCTGAGGCAGGAAAATTACTTGAAGGCAGAAGTTCAAGGCCAGCCTAAGCCACAATGCAAGACCCCATCGCTCCAAAAAGTTTGAAAAATTAATTGGGCATGGTGGTATGTGCCTGTAGTCCCAGCTACTCAGGAGGCTGAGGCAGGAGGATCACTTGAGCCCAGGAGTTATAGAGGCTGCAGTGAGCTATTTTACCGTGTGGTGGATTGGGAAAACAAATCATGGGAGGAAATGGTGAAAAATTCAACAACTTTAACAGACAGCACTAGGCTACATCAGTACTTCTCAAGCTTTAATGTGCACACAAGTCATCTCAAGATGTTGTTAAAAATGCAGATTCTGATTCTGTGGAGCTGGCTCAGGAAGCTGCATTTCTAACAAGCTCTTTTGCGAAACAGCTGCCACTGGTCCAAAGACTTCAATTTGAACAGCAAGAACCTGACTAATAAGTTCTGATCCATCCAAAGAATTATAAATTCATCTGCTTGAAACCTCCTTCTCTTTCTGCTAAAACTTTTGACACATACTCCTTGCACACCCCGATTTTCCTTCAGACTTCAGGCTTTGAAAATTAGCACTACATTTACTACATTACTACATTAAAACTACATTTACACCACTGCACTCCAGCCTGGGCAACAGAGCAAAACCGTGTCTCAAAAAAAAAAAAAAAAAGAAAGAAAGAAAGAAGAAAGAAAGGAAGGAAGGAAGTATGGAAAAAAAAAAAAAAAAAAAAAAATGTGTTTGCATTAATACAGTATCCAGTATATATTAAAAGGTCAATACATGGTATACTTATTAATATATCTGCTGTAGTCAGGCTTTTAAGTAATTAATAATAAAAAACCAGTAATATGTACTAGAAAAAAACAGATTGTCTTAAGGAAATGAGGTTTATTTGAAAGATACGGCTGTATCCATGTCTGCACCCTGTCAACCCCAAGCTCACATAAGCATCTTGTTACACAAATGACAGCCTGCAAGATGGTTATAAGCTCTGAGCCCAGGGTCAGGATTTGATTCTTTGCTGCTTGACTCACAAGCTGGAGGACTTTGAACACATGGCAGAACATCTCTCTGCTTCAGTTTCAACTGGTCTCCTATGAGTGTCATGAGGATAAAACGACATCATTGTGCAGAGGGCTTCTCACCTGGCACCTAGCACAGAGCCTATTTCCCATCAATGTTAACCATGTCCAAGTGTACAAAGTTGCATTGCCTGGGATAATACTTGCTTGGAAGTGGAAAGTTCCAGAATGGAAGTATAAATCAAGTGCCCCTCAGAGTCAAGGTGGCTTTGATTATGCGTGGCCAAAGAGACCCAAAAAGGCTCAGTCATTTCTCCTGCTTTAGTCCCATCCCCTGTGAATTAACAGAGCAGCTGCAGCTGGACGAGGTGGTCTCCTAAGGCAGACAGCATGCCAGGTTTCCTTTGATGTTAGGAAATGGCCTGGAGAATATACTTTTCAGACTCAGTTGTGGGAAAATCCTGTTTGGGTGAATGGGGAAGAAGGTTGTGATGAAGATCAGAAAGAGAGGCCATGTGAGTGACTCCCTTAAACCATCCAAGCCCCTTCCCTGGCCAGCACAGCTCACATCATCAGCACCCTTAGTGAAGTTCTGCTTATTACTTTGCAGAAGTAAGTTGAAACACATTTCAGCCAAAATGCGGAGTCTGTGACATTATCAAAAAGACAATATATTACCTCTACATTAAACTGTGTGGCCAGATTCTGGCCTAGTTTGTAGTTATGATGCAGAAAAAAAAAAAAGGCCAAGTAGAAATCAGATTATAAGCCAGTCTGTAGTAACATAAAAACAAATGTCTAAGAGTGTAGACTGACCCACGCTTGAAGAACAAGGCCCTCAAAGAAACAGAAACACAGGTCCTTCTCCACAGTCTTCCCCAGGGCCACAGCGTCAGCTCATAATCTCTGCCTCTATTACCTTTTCAGGTGTTTCGGGTCGTTTCACTTTAATTGTGATTCAAATGATTCCATGGTTCAATTCTATTGTTGTTCTGTGGACTGTAATGACACATTTTTAATAGCATCTTTTGGGCGCCTTTTCCTTTGATTTTTCCAGCTTAATGACATTATTGGGAGGGCTTTGGGGACTGTTATGCAGATGTACTTCCTGGCAAAGTTGCTGCTTCAGGAGAAGTCATTACTTTTTTTGTGGCCCCCATAGGCCCTCAAGAGGCTGCTCCTACCAACGGCTTCCTGCGACAGTTACCTCATGAAAAATATGTTATGTGTCAAATTAACTTCATAGTGCAGACCTCAGCTAAGCAGACCCAGGACATCTCCCTAACGGAACTTGAAAGGTACCCAGAGTTTTAATTAAAATCAAAAATGTAATTGTGCTTAGTTTACTCCTCAGAGATTATCCACAAAATAATACGAAGCTCTTGCCTTCCATTTCTGACAGAATAAATGAAACTTGATTTGTTCCTCCCTGTAACGTTCATCACCAGGAAAACTACGTTTTAATTGTTGTTGACAAATATTCTGATTTATGGGGTGCGTAAAATGGAATGCGGTCTAGACAGCGTGTGTCTACTTAACTTTTTCTTTGCAAAATTTTGCTTCAGGAAGCTGTGCTAGCTGTCTGTCATGGATTTTCTTTAGGCCAAAGCAAATTAAAGTAAATCACCAGATTGGATCTCGACTAGTAAAAAGAACCATCTGTTAGGGAAAGATGTGAGTGGTAGGCAACGGAGTCAGTACTTGCCAACACAATGAGGGCGAAAAGATCAACTGGAAGAATGGCAGTGTCCAGGGGTTTCCAGCCAAAAACTGGTTCTCTTTCCAGCATCCAAATCATGCATTTTTAATTCATTGCATGGCAAAAAGACAAATCAGACACTAATTGGTGCCATAAAAGCAAATTCGCACCATACCAGGAACTGTTCAGCTGGAGAGACTTTGCATCACTTTCTACACGGAGCATTTTGTATTCTGTTTAAAGTTTACAACTGAAACCTGAGGACATAGAGGTGGTTAAAGAATCCATTTAAATTGCAGGGGCCATTCATAACGCAAGTTTCACTAGAAACTCATTAGAAGGTAAACATGTAGGTGACCTGTTTCCAAAGTCAGAATATAGTAAGTAACTGGCATATATGGAGGGTTTCAATTCATATATATACACATACATACACATACACACAATGTATACACACACACATATACACAGTGTGTGTATATATATACACATACACAAATATACACAAACACATATAGTTTTTTTATATATGTGTATAATCTTTCAGACATTAATGATGTAAAATATTTATTACCATATCAATAATGTATTGATTCTGATGGTGGGCATTATTTTTATTATTATACTTTAACTTCTAGGGTACATGTGCACAATGTGCAGGTTTGTTACATATGTATACATGAGCTATGTTGGTGTGCTGCACCCATTAACTCATCATTTACATTAGGTATATCTCCTAATGCTATCCCTCCTCCCTCCTCCCTCCCCCCACCCCCCAACAGGCCCCGGAATCACAGGCATTTTTAATGTATGTGACTTTAAGGAAACCAGAATAACTACTGATTGCTCATAACACTATATGTTCACATATACATTAATATCTTTGAGAATCATTAAGTGAAAGAATCTTAAGACCCAATGTGTTTCTTTCCACTAGAGGTTGTTAAGCTGCAATAATACATAAAATTACTGTTCTGTTCTCCCAGCTTCTCCTCCTAGAAAAGGAGAAATGGATGTTAATAGAGGGTCCCCAATGCCCCTAGTATGAAGGTGGCTGATTACACACTTTGCATACTTCGGTTTCAAGATTTTTTTTCCCATGGCTGCTTTCTCAAACTTACATCCTGATACACTTTGCTTTTTTGCATTTTTAGTTCAAAAAAGCTCTTTCAGGCATAATTAAATCATTTAATGTTCCTGAGTATTATTTCTCTTTTTAAGAAATGCAATTTCATATCATTTCTTTAACTGGAACTCCTATTAGTGTTTCTGCCTTAGAACGTACCTGTCTTTACGAAGTTCCTGCAGGTATGTTTCCAATGCTTGGGATTTTAAGAAGTTAACTCACTACTGCCCCCTGTGAAGACAGGGACAGACCATCAGATCTCACTACTGTACTTTCTTTAGCGTGTTCTGAGATTTGAACATCACTGTGGGGACTCCCCATTACCTCTCAGGCCTGTTCCCCATCCCTGCATCCTGGGGAGAGAACAATATGATAATCAAACCTTTTCTTACAGTTGCCATTTGCAAGGTCCAAGTAGAAAAATGGAATTCCTCTGCTTCTATGGCCTTAAATTTTTTCAAATCTTATGGCAAGGCTGGGGAAAAAGTTTTAAAATATTGGTTATAGAGACAGAAAGAGCGGTTGGGGGCCAGGAGGTACCATGTGCAGAATCTGGAGGAGAATTTGGTGATAACTGCTCAATTTGGCATCTTTACCAAAAATAAAGCACAAGTAGCTGTTGTATTAGTCTTCTTGGGCTTGATGTGGTTTGGTTCTGTGTCCCCACCCAAATCTCGTCTTGAATCGTAAACCTCATGATCCCCATGTGTCAAGGAAGAGACTTGGTGGGAGGTGATTGGATCAGAGGGGAAGGTTCCCCCAGGTTGTTCTCATGATAGTGAGTGAGTTCTCACAAGATGTGATGGTTTTATAAGGCAGTTTTCCCTGTTCTCTCTTGCATACTCTCTCTCACCTGACACCACGTGCCTGCTTTCCCTTCTGCCACAATTGTAAGTTACCTGAGACCTCTCCAGCTATGTGGAACTCTGTGTCAATTCAACCTCTTTTCTTTATAAATTACCTAGTCTCAGACAGTTCTTTATAGCACTGTGAGAATGAACTAATACAGGCTGCTATAACAAAATACTACAGATGGGTGGCTTAAACAACAGAAATTTATTTTCTCAGAGTCCTGGATGCTAAAAGTCCAAGATCAAGGTATTGGCAGGTTTGATTTCTGCCGAGACCTCTTTCTTTGGCTTGCAGGTGACCATCTTCTGCATCTTCACAGGCTTTTTCTCTGTGCACATACATCCCTGATGTCTCTTTCTCTTCTTATAAGGACATGAGTCCTTATAAGAATAATAGCCCACTCTTATGACCTCATTTAGCCTTAATTACCTCTTTTAACACTCTATCTCCAAACACTGATATTCTAAGGTTCTATGGGTTAAGACTTCAGCAAATGAGTTTTTAAGAGACACAATTCAATCCTTAGCAGCTGCAAATGTTTTTAAATATGGAGGGAACACTCGGTGAGAAGAAAATCAATACATATACCCAAGATGCAGAGCATCCCACTGGGAAACATGAATAAAGGAAGGCTCATCTTTGGACTTCAAGTGCTTTTTCTGTGCCCAAATGATCTCCATAAAAATCTATGGGATTCACAGTCCAAGACAATATATTCAAGAAAGAGAAACATTCAAGAAATGGATAATCAAAGTTAAGTAACTGTTCACAGGATGTTCCTGATTAATCTACCCTGAAATTCTTTCTAAGCCCAGAATTAAGGCTTCAGATAAATCTCTCAGCATTTCTAGACTGTGAGCTCCTCCAAGGCAAGGCTTCGGTGTCATTCATACCTTCGCATCCCTCATGCCCAGCAAAGAACTCGACCACATTCTGGAGGAATATGAGTGCTTCCTGAACAACAGCAAAGCCTTTGTTAGCAGAGCAAATGAGGAGACTGTGGAGAGCCTTGAGTCCTGCTGATTTCATTATATTAGGTGGAACTATCTGGTGTTTCTCTCAAATTAGAGCTTTGTCTGCCAGAGTGGTATTTGAAATAGCATGCATGACAACTGTGAATAAAATGAAGAATTCGCTTTAAAATTCAATTTATTCATTCCTAATGTTTACTCAGAAAGTATTTGCAGAACATATTAAGGCATTAAAAGTTTCAGAGGGATTAACAGCCCTTGGAACATCAGGGGCTCCATGGAAATGATCTAAATATTTCCCCAAAACTCTCATCAAATTTCAGCATGCTACTTCTTTTAAATGGACATCCTTTATTAGAGAAATATATGACATGCTCTTGTTCTTCTGCTTCTATATCTCATTAAAATTGTACCAGATGGAAATTTCCACTAAATTTCCAAGTTTGTCCTTTATTCGTTTTCATTAAATACCAGCCATTCAACCAACTCACCCTCAGACAAATAATTGTTTTTTAGTAACAAGCTCTGATTTCACATACCATAGCGATGAAAGGAATCCTAGAAATTTTCAGTCTACTACATTAACTTTTTACTTGAAGACTGAACTGACGGGCTGGGCGTGGTGGCTCACGTCTGTAATCCCAGCACTTTGGGAGGCCGAGGCAGGCAGATCACCTGAGGTCAGGAGTTTGAAACCAGCCTGGCCAACATGGTGAAACCCTGTGTCTACTAAAATTACAAAAATTAGCCAGGCATGGTGGCGCATGCTTGTAGTACTAGCTACTCAGAAGGCTGAGGCAGGATAATCTCTTGAACTCTGGAGATGGAGGTTGCAGTGAGCTGAGATCGCACCATGGCACTCCAGTCTGGGCAACGGAGTGAGACTCCATCTCAAAAAAAGACTGAGCTGATGAGCATGATAAGCCCAGGAAAGAATCAGCTCTACCCTCAGACTCCAAGTATTTTCTTAAAGGGATCCCTGATGATGGCTCTACTGTCCAAGGTTCCTTTTACATTTTTCTAAAAACTTGAACCAATTTCCCACATGTTCTCTTTTATCTTTATAATACATCTCAGAAAAATCAATTGTGGTGCCTCTGTTTTGCCAATGGAAATGCTCGCATAAACAGATGTGAAGCATTTTCTTACCAGCTGTGTGGTGCACAGAGGTAGACTCACACTCCAGGTCTTCACTGACTGCAGCACTTGAACAGCTTGGAATGGAATCTTCTTGCAGGCATCTGTAATCAGCAGAGCTCCTGGCATTTTGTGAGCACACAGTACAACACAACTTGATGTGGCAATAGACTTCAAATCAGCCAAGTTTCAGTGTAAAATTCTCTGCAACGGTTCAAGACCACTTGTTTTAAAAGCCTTCTGTAAATATTGTTTTCATGATAGAAAATTACCAGGCAAAGTGACATTTAACGACTTGGAGATGACAGTGGAAGATGTTAATAATCCCTGACCCATAAGGCACAGAATCATGGCAATTATTTGAAAGATAGAAGTGACTTTTTCTCTCCCTATAGACAAGTCATGCATGGCCCACCACAGGACTCTGTGTTAAATGCCTTTGTTAACACTATCTCTAAATGAGGTTTAAGTTGGAACCTTGTGAGCATAAGTCATAGGGCTATAAGGAGTCTTAAGAAGCATCTTATCCAGTATTCCATCCAGTGCTTGAATCCCCTCCATAGTAGCCCCAACTGATGGTCATTCACTCTGCTTAAACATTTACAATGCTACAAGGGGCCATTTCTCCACTGGATAAACTGATGAGCGACTTCCATGTGTTCCAAAGCCATAACAATGAACAGAAATGTCTTAGTGTAACTTCAGTCTATTTGTTCTAGTTTTACCTTGTGGGGTCCCAGAGAACTGATCCAATCCTTCTTCCAAAAACTGGTTCCTAAAATAGTTTGTGATACCTATCCTGTCTCTTTGGATCCCAGCTAGATAATCCCAGTTTCTCCAGCCACACTTAATAGGACCTGGATTCATGCTACCATCTCTCGTGTGGTCATTCCACTGAACCTATCCATGTCAATCTTTATTCACTTGACAGATATTTATTAAGTGCTAATTATATGCCAAGAACTCCCCCAGTGTGTCCATTTCTTCTTGTGTGAAGCCAAAAACTAAATATGCTATAGATGTGGCCTACACTTCTGCTAACAGGCTACGAAACTTTGGTCAAGTCATTTAGCATCTTCCTGGATGAGTGTCTTCTGGAATATCATTTCTTATTAATCTGGGCACCATAGTTCTATCAATATAACTGAAGACTTTTTTGTTGTTGTTTTTCTTTTTAGTGGTTGTTTTTAGCTAAGAATAATTATAGTCACCATGGTAACAATCCCCAAATTTCCAGGACTTAATGCATTAAGGATTTCTTTTTTGCTTGTTTATCAGTTGACTGAGGTCACAGGTCAAGAGGGAAAGGCTGGAGAGGGACTCTGCTCCACAGAGTCTTTCATGAACCCAGATGTTGGCACCTCCTAGAGACTCAGTGTTTCCTACTGGTTCCAGCCCCAAGTCAAGGGAAAAGTAAGAGTATGAAGAAGGCTTAGAGCTCTTAACTACCTTGACCCAGACGTAACTCATTTCACTTCTTTTCATAATCCACTAGGGAAAGAGTCACACGAGAGGGTTGGTAAATAGAGTCTGGTTCCCAAAAAGAAGAGAGATACATGGATTATGTTAGTTACACGCTTGTCTGACACAGCTTTTTTGGCAGTGATCTCTCACCATGGCTTTATATTGAAATGACAGTTCAGTTAAACTCTAAATCTCTTACAAAAAGTTGCATGAATTGCATGGTGATTAATTTGTGAAGTTGGTTTCACTCAAGAGAAGAGCTGTGTCCTTACATTTGTTAAATTTTTATCTGATCATATTCAGACCATTTGTTTTTGTTTTCACTCTTTATTCTGTCATGGGCTATATTTACTATCACTTCCATGTTCATATCATCTTATCTATACACTTCATAAAATTTTTGTTATATTCTCATCAAAGAATTTTGATGTATTTCTCTTTAATCACAACTACCTGTACCTTTGTCTTATACATAAAGAAAGGAAAATGATGGGAGTTAAAGATATCCACTCAAGCTATCTAGTGTGAGTCAGAATTTGAACGTGGTGTCTGCCTCCAAAGCCTGTTTTTGCATGGACTTTGCTGCTTTTCATGCCACTGGATCATCTCTGTAATGTTCCCTCTCTGGGATCTGAGGGGACAGGTTCACGGGGAGAGGAAACCTCAACAGTACATATCCAGCTTATTCTCCAGGGACCATTATATCATTATTTCCCCAAGATCCAATGTCAGATTAACTAAACCACGGATTTGACAACATCTGGTAGGCTTTTTATTGGCCTTCTCTCTAGGCATACTTTTGACACAGCAGGCCACTCCTGCTTTTTTGAAATATTTTCTTTCATTGGCTTCAGTGATACTTCACTTTCCTGGTTTCCTTTTTTCCCTCTGACCATTTCTTCCTTGGTTTCTCTTCTACTTAGCACTAAATGTTATTGATCCTTAAAGTTGGATTCTAGGCCCTCATCTTCTCACTCATGCCTGTGGCTACCTCACCACATTTATATATTCCAGACTTTCCTCTGAGCCCCAGACCCACATATTCAGCGCCTTCCTTGGCTCATCACATGCAATAGCCCAAAAGCAAACATGAGCTTCTCCAGCAAACCCAGTTCTTTCCCAGGGTTTCTTCACCTTGATGAATAGCACCCCCATGTACACCAGAATCTGAGGACCATCTCTCTGCCCCTTACCTGTCAGCATCCTGTCATTTTTATGTTGTAACTGTCTTTACATTTATTCCTTCTCTCCACCTCCACTACTCCTGACCTAATCTAGCCCCTTCCTACTGTCTCTTCTGACAGCCTATTTGCTGATGTCCCCTGGTCTCCTAACAATCCACACCCCACATTGCAACCAGAATGATCTTGCCAAAAATCTATTTACTTCTTCCCCTGCTTGAAACTCCCCAGTGCCTCTCCATTGTTCCCCAACCTCAAGTCACACTGACCTTTCCTTAGACCCCTCAGGTACCGTGCTCCCTCCTGCCATAGGACATTCGCAAATGTAGCTCTTTTTGCCTGAAATGTCCTTCTCTTTTCATCCCACCCCTTGCCTGACTTACATCATATTCCCACTTCACCTCAGGGCAAACACCACTTCTCAGGGAAGACTATGTTGGTTTCCTTGTCATGTGTTCGCACTTGCATATCTGTCTTCTTTCCTTTGTAAGAGCTACCAAAGTTGTTGTTTTACATTTATTCAGGTGATTTTGTGATTAATAAATATCCATCTGCCCTCCCAGACTGTAAGCTCCATAGGAGCAAGGTTCATGTCTTCTTTTATACCCTGTTGTATTCCCAGTGCCTAACACATACTTAGTGCCTGGAGGTTTTTTGTCTGTTTGTCTTTGAGACAGGGTCTCACTCTGTCACCCAGGCTGGAGTGCAGTGGCATGATCACATCTCACTGCAACCTCAACCTCCTGGGCTCAGGCAATTCTCTCACCTCAGCCTCCAAAGTAGCATATTTCTTTTGAAAAAAAAATGAATGATCCAATCCATGCTCTATATCTAATCATTTGATTTCCAGGAAACTGTCCTGATTGCATTAAAACTAAAATATCTACTTCATTATTAATTTGGTCTTAACAAAAAATCATTGTGGATAGGCTGGAGTGGAAGCCAACATTACACCCAACCAATAGAAGCATATCCATTTGCATGCATGAAATCTACCCGATTGCTGCACGGTGCATGATGAAACATAAGCTCCAATGCTGAAGGTTTTCCGATCATGAGCTATTAATAATTTAACAAAATTAATTCAGAACACTTCACTCAACAGTGAAACAGAGATGAGGAGGAAATGATGCGTGCACCAGGCTTCCAGGATTGAATTAAATATGGCAAACAAGAAAGGGAAAATCTACTGATGCTTGTTTAGAGTGCAAGTCCCCACTTAGAGTTGAATACAAATTTTATGTCTTTCTAAAGATATTAAAGAACAAACATCAGAGATATAAATAAAAATCTTTGCTTTACACAGGTGAATGACTGAACATGGTAATAGTCATTCGTCGGGTCTCAGAAAAGGAAAGAAAAATTGAAGGGATTTCTTTTTTCCTTTAACATGAAGCAGTAATCAAGTCAAAGAAAAGCTTTCCATAATTATTATTATCAGGAGTAATCATTAGGCATATAAAGTGGGGCAGACAAACCACCAAGCATAGAATTAGCCCCTTCCCAGAGGATCCTACAATTTTCACAACCACAGCATGGGGAAGCAGGACACATTCGAAAAACAGGTGAGCCAGCACTGGAGCAAAGTCTCCAGTAGAAATGTTACTTTGAATAAAGAAAGCAGAGTTCTGCACCCAAGACAAGAGTGAGAGAGGATGATGCTAGGCAAGCAGCCATGATCATTATCTGGAAGGAGGAAGATGAAGGGGAAACAAGAAGTGCAGCCATCACAGCGTAACTCTCACATCAATGGGAAATATGGGCATGCAGTCTAGTGCTTCCCCAACATCAGAACGTTGCAATCACCTGAGAGCTTGTTAAAATGAAGAGGAGTGGGACCTACACCTAGAATCTCTGATTCAGCAGGTCAGGGGTGGGCCCAGGAATCTGCATGTCTAACATGTTCCCAGGTGATACTGCTGTTGCCCCTGCCGCCCCTGCTGCTCTGAGGACCTTTCTCTAAAAATCACATGCAAAACTTCTGATAATAATGTTTACTGTGTGCCTGCCACTGTGCTAAGGGTTTTACATAAGTCATCTATCTCATTTCATCTTTATAGCAACACTGTGGAGGAGGAAGAATAAATATCCTTATCTTACAATGAGGAAACTAAGGCATCAGGTGGCTGGACAGCCCAATAATGGAAAGTTCTAATCCTTTTTTTTTTTTTTTTTTTTTTGAGACAGAGTCTCTCTCACTGGAGTCCGATAGAATGATCATGGCTCACTGCAGCCTCAGTCTCTCCAGGCTCATGTAATTCTCCCACCTCAGCCTCTGGAGTAGGTGGGGCTACATGCACCTGCCACCATGCCCAGTTAATTTTCTTGTATTTTTCATAGAGACAAGTTTTCGCCATATTGCCCAGGCTGGTCTCAGACTCCTGGACTCAAATAATCCACCTGCCTGGACTCCTAGAGTGCTGGGGTTACAGGCATGAGCCAACCATGACCAACCAGTTCTGATTTCAAAGCCCAGTGATCTTCACTGCTGTGCTGTAGTCTTCTCAGCATCAAACTCAGTTCTGAGAACCTACCTTCAAACTACGGTATTATCAACTCCAAAGAAGTCATCATTAACTAACCCCCCCCAAAAAAAGTTTAAAATTACTAAATTGGCTTCCAAAGTCTACAGCAGCGGTAAGTCCATAAACACACCTTAAGGTGGCTGTGGTTGAATGTGCTGCAATATCACACTGCAAAGGGGGAGTTAAAGATGCTGTGGACATCCACACCTAACAGTAAGTGAGAAAGAGATGGAATAAGAGAATGGAAAACTCCAGTGGGGTCCCATGAGGGACTGACAGCTGACTAGAGCATTATGGACTCCAACACAAAAGATTAATACTGAAGACAACCAGGAGACATCAAGGAATCTAAAGATAAGATGGGGACAATCAAAATAGAAATTAGCATTGGTTATAAAAGTTCAGGACAGGAAGAACACGACCATGGTAAAACAACGACCCAAGCAAGAGCCAGGGACCAGCAATAGGGTGGTGGAAGAGGAGCTGATATCTCGTATAAATTAATTCTTCTCCCAGTACCCTGTATTGCCCTCCAAAGCAGCACACAGCCTAGAGAATAGGAAGAGGTTAGGAGAACAGCTTTGGAGTTTAAGAGACTCTACCTGGTTGACATTTGTTACAAAACCCCTCTGTACCTCAATTCCTCATCTGTTTAATGGAACTAATAATTCCTACATGGAAGAGTTGTAAGAATTAAATGAGATAATGTATATAAAGCACTTGGCATCATACTAGCTCAGAATATGTTGGCTTTTTTATTATTGCTATTGTTGCTTTGTTATTATCGTTGTTAATATTATCATTCTCAAGGGAAGAACAATTATTTCAAAGGAAAAATACAATGGCCTAGATAATCATCAATGAAAAGTCCGTGTGAACTCTCCCTGTTAATCAATAGGTTGGCAGTTTGGGTCATGCAGTTTCTTATGAAACAGGTGCTCCTAACAGAATTACCAAAAAAAAAGTAAAATAAAATAAATAAAGCAGCATTTGGTGCCCTACTTTTCTCCAGTACAGTTTACATGTTCTTCTAATTAAATTTTTCAGTAAACTCAGTTCCACAGCCGTGCTGGGCTCACTCAGATGCACTATAGAATGATTCACAGCATCGATATAAACTTCTCCACTCCAAGTGCCAAATTCCTTGCTGTAGGTGCAATATCAAAATTCATTTATTATTTCACCCTCGCTTAATTAATTCCATTGCCAGCTACCTGTTGATGATGGAGTTCTGTTGATAATGCTGAACAAAGTTTTAAGGCAAATAGTTTTAATAACTTGTTTACTGCTGGGTGTTCTGCCACTTTTGATTAAACTTCATAAGGATTTATAACCATCTTCTCCCCCACATGCCTGTAACCTTTAAGCGATGTCTGATAAAAAGCAAAGGTCGTGAGTTCCAAAAGCCCTTGTTCTAATAAATATGATAGACAGCTGACCCCAAACATGCAGCTATTTCTCATCCTTTCTCCACTCCCCCATCCCATATACTTATTTTTTACAGCGATTCTCAACAAGGATAAAATTAACACGAATAGAATTAATGGTTTAATTTCACAAGAGAAAGGAGAGAGTTTACGATGTCTCACTGGGGAAGGGGGCTTCTGTCTTTGCTGATGACCCAAACATGTCTGCCAAGGCGAAATATGGTGTCCAGTCTCCCATTGAACTGCCACTGGAATGGATTGACCATGGCTGCTGGCTTGACAGGTGCAATACATATTAATTAGTGTGCTTGGCTACAGAGGGAGTAATGATATACACTGCTTCTCCGAAGCGTTAAATTGTAGTGTTAGTCTTGATGATGCCTCATCTTCTCCATCACGGCAGGAAAACATTTTGAGTTACAAGTATCCCTGTATAGGCAAAGGAATAAGGGCCTGTCTGTTGTCAGGAATTACAGGTGCAAAAAGTGAAGGCTAAGACGGATCATGAGTCAGGCACTAAGCATTCCCTATGTGACTAGGTTTTTTAAAATCAGTATTTCAGGTAGCACAAACCAATTCTAAAATGTTTGCCATTATTAACAGATAAAGTGGAAACATTTTCTTATTGACAAGATATTTGATTACCTTGGAAATAGATTTGAAAACTTCCTTGTCTGTAACAACCCCAGAAATATGTATTAAATATTAGAAAAATTGTGCTTGTTACCCAGTATTGATGAATAAGCACCTATAACAGCTTGGGAATGAGATGGTTGTCTGGGGGAACTGAAGATAAATTGCTGTTAAAATTTAGCTCTGATCAGAAACAAACAAAAATATACGAGGAAGCCACAATAAGCAAATTAACATTAGCACTGATTCTAGGCTTTCGACAAAACGCATTTTGAAATGGGTATGTTTAGTTGTTTATACCTGAAGTTACAGCAAAACAATAGCATTTCACCAAGAAAAGAGGCTCTAATTAAATACTGATATTTTCCAAATCCTTAATTATAATGGCTTACAGTTCTGCCTAAGGGCTTCTCTAGAAGCTAATTTGCTGGAATATCACCACTTACACTTTTCATTTGTTGAAGATCTTGCTCCCTCGCGAATTGCCTTTTTTAGTTTGTTGTTACTGCATTTGGCATTCTCTTTCTGGGAATGCTTCCTGCCCCCTGTATAGAAAAGACTAGCAAGAAACTTGGCAAACAAAGTTTCATCCTGGGTGGAATTCTTTCCCCTCCTGCATGGCTTAAATGTGTTGATATCTGTTTCTGTACTGCAGCTGCAAAGCAATGGTTTTTGGCAATGTGAATACAAACACATTTCTTATTCTCTCCTGGAGCCCTGGGTTCTAGCAACACATCCCCAAGCAAGTGTTTCTGAAGCTACAGCTAGCACAGGGAGGCAGCACCCAATGGGCATGAAATATAAACTAATTATGAGTTTCACTAAATCAGCAGGTATCTGGGGACTGGGCTTGACCATTTCTGCAAAGTGCTCCAGGTAATCTTGCAGGACACAGGCAGCTCT
Source organism: Colobus angolensis palliatus (assembly GCF_000951035.1). NCBI lineage: Eukaryota > Metazoa > Chordata > Mammalia > Primates > Cercopithecidae > Colobus > Colobus angolensis. The sequence goes on from NW_012110919.1 coordinate 9,315,265, forward strand.
AGTCAGTAGGCCATGCTGTTTCCCTATTCTCTCCTCCCCTACAATACTTCCACCTGCTTTCCTAGAGAAGCACAGAGTCCGCCTTTCACCAGGCCGATAGAAGAATTTGTCTACTCTCTGGAGGTGGGCTCTACAATTATAGTCCTCTCTATTGCCTGCCTACAAGATCCTTAAACACACAGACCACAGCGTGTAGGCAGCTGGCAGGAAGTAGTGACTAATATGTAAAGAGTCACCTCTTCTCCCCAACATGGAGTCAGATCTCTAGAACTTTACCCTTGGTAGAGTGGACCAAGAAGTGAATGGTTGGCCAATGGGATGTGGGTGAATGCTATTCTCTAGCCTCAAGTGAAAACGTGCTCCTCTATGATCACCTAGACTAGAAACTCTGTCTAGTTGTTATAAAATAATTCATAGAGGCAGCTATCTTTCTGTCATTAAACTGTGGATAGTTAATGAGATCCTTAAAAAAGCCTAACATGTGGATGTTTTTACCCCATTATTAAACACTGCCTTACTAGTGTGCAGTTCCTACCTACTTTGAAAGATTTCAAAGTTCCATGCCTTCAACAATAATTAAGGTATATCCAAAGGCAAGCCAGGAGATAGGATTCAGGAACATATTGGTCCCATGAAAATTAAAAGTTCACCAACTAAATATTGAGAAAAGTATATCAAAAACTGAACAAGCTTTGATTCTTCTCTATGAGCTCCAGAGAGTCTTTGAAACTCTACTTTACACACGAAGTTCCATATCTGCCCTAGACCTTGGCTGTGACCTAATAATTGGAATTACAAAGCTTCCCCTAGGCACAGTTAAGGGTCAAACAGTAAAACATTATTTGTATGTAATTATGCTTTTGCCCAGAAAAACAGAAAAGTCCCTATTGAAACCTCTAAAAATATATATCTTGAAAGCATATCTAAATAAGGGAGATTTAAAATAAAAATGCTCATGCAATTTGGAACCAGAAAGATCTGAGTTTCCATATGGATTTACCAAGGAGATGTGTGGTCTTGGGTAAGTCCCTTGAACTCCTGGGCCTCAGTTTCCTCAATTGTAAATGGAGGACAGTAGTACTTCTCTAAAAGGGCTGTTAGGAGGATAAAATAAGATTATGTTTACAATGTCGGCAGAGTGCTTAGTGCAACTAAATAGATATTATACAAGGTAGTTATGTGATAATATTAATTGCTTTAATTATTGCCATTAAATTCTAAAATCTACCATGGCCCATAAAGCTCTATATCACCGGAATCATCTCCACAATCATCATAGCATGTGGTTGGCTGAATCATGGCTATCAAGAAGGTTCATTCCATGCCCCAATCCCCAATCTGAGGAGCTCTCCCACCATGAATATGTCACAGCGAGTAGGTTTAAAGGGCTAATTGACATTAAAATAGGAAGATAATCCTCGATTACCTATATGGGCCCAATATAACCACATGAGTCCTCAAAAGCAGAGGCAGGTAGGGCAATCAGAGTGATTCAAAACCTGAGGACTTAACTTGCTGTGGCTAGCTTGAAGATGGAGGGTGCCCCAGGGATAGTATGAAAAAGAAATGAATTCTGTTGATGACCACTGAGGAGCCCCAGCCTCAGGCAGAAACTGTAGCCTGAGTCAACATCTTGATTTAAGCCTTGGGAGACCCCAAGGAAAGAATCGAGCTGTGCCCAGGCTTCTGACCCACAAAAACTGTGAAATAATAAATGGGTATTGTTTTAGGTAACTAAGTTTGTGGCAGTTATGGCAGCAGTACAGCCATCTACCCCTTACCAAAACACACTTTTTGAACATGCCATGTTCTCTCTACCCCAGGGCCTTTGCACAAGCTGCTCCCTCTGTGATCTCTTTCTCAACTCTTCATCTGGCTAACACCAGTTAGATCAAATTTTTGGTGTTAGATCAAATTTCACCTCTTGATAAAAATTAGTCATTACCTAAAGTGGGTCCCTCCATTAAGACTCTATTCCAAGACCCTGTTGGTCTCTTTCTAAGTTTTTGCCAGAGTTTGTAATTTTCCTTTTTCTTATTTTTCCTTACTTGGCTGTAAGTGCAGAATATACCATGACTCAATAAGTAACTGTTGAATGAATATGAATTAATGCCTTACCCCATTCAATCCTCACAACCAATTTGCAAGGTAGATACTATTACTAGCTCCATTTTACAGATGAGAAACTGAGAAGTAAAGAGATTAAGTAGCATTCCCTCACACAGCCCTCATTGATGGAGACCAAGTAGGACCCTAAAAGTTCATGGTCTCAGTCTCTGAGCTCTCATGCCCCCAGAGAACTGTAAGTTCTATAAGTGGGAAAACACTGACATCACAGTGAGCCACCAGATTTTATTCTCTAAGTCAGACATCTGGAGCACTCTAAGATTTAACAAATTCTTACATCTGAAATTGTGCCTTATGCACATTGGCTGTAATACAGTCTCTGCAGTAGTGTCCTAGAATTGCCACAAAGTACCACAAACTTACAATTCTGGCATCTAGAAATCCAAAATCCAAATTAAAGTTGGCATCCGAGCCATTATCCTTCTTAGCTCCTTTTAGCCTCTTGTGGGCTGCTGCAATCCTTGCCACTTCTTGGCTGATAGATGTACCATTTTGATCACTGCCTCCACCACAAATGGCCTTCTTCCTTCTGTGTCTATGTCTTTTCCACTCTTCCTATAAAAACACCAGTCATGGCTGAGCACGGTGGCTTATGCCTGTAATCCCAGCACTTTGGGAGGGCAAGGAGGGCGGATCATGAAGTTAGGAGATTGAGACCATCCTGGCTAACATGGTGAAACCCCGTCTCTACTAAAAAATACAAAAAATTAGCAAGGCATGGTGGCATGTGCCTGTAGTCCCAGCTACTCAGGAGGCTGAGGCAGGAGAATCACTTGAACCCAGGAGGTGGAGGATGCAGTGAGCTGAGATTGAGCCACTGCACTCCAGCCTAAGTGACAGAGTGACACTCTGTCTCAAAAAAAAAAAAAAAAAAAGCACCAGTCATGTTAGACCAAGAACCCACTCTATTCCAGCATGACCTCAACTTCACTTTACTAATCATATCTGCAATGACCCTATTTCCAAATAAGGTCACCTGCTCAGGCACTGGGTGTTAGGACTTCAATGTATCTTTTGGAGGGGTACACAATTCAGCCACTAACAGTCTCCAAACTATAATTTGTGATTTTGATGTTTATCAGAATGAGGTCTGTTCTCTGTGTTCATGTTGATCTATTCCCTTCTCTGCTGATACGCGGCTTCTTGTTACCGAGGTAGACCATGGCGGCTAAGGTCAGAGGCTGCCGCTACTGTGGTGAAGGCTGCGACAGGAGGGAGCAATTAGAGAAAAGGCTTGTTTGTGAAATCTGAACTCTGTGTCCTCATTACTTTCTCCCTGACTCCCTGCTTCATCCTTGCTCTCTGCCCAGGCTCTCGGGTGGTCATTTACGGGAAGGCATGTGACCACATGTGGAAGTGTGGAAGTGCGATCCCCTTCTTGAACATTTGATTTTGCAAATGACACTTTTACAAAAGCATCTGCAGAAATCTGGTTAACTCATTTCTTGACGGTTACAACTGGAGACAAAAATAGAAACATGTATAGCAACCACCAAAATTAATGGAGCCAGATTATTAAAACACTAAAATACCTGCTCCTGACTCTGCAGCCAGTCACGACTCATGTATGGTTTATCATACTAGCAAGAGACCACTGCACAGCTTGAAGTGTGACTCTGAGGTCACTAAACACAGGAAATTCTCCAGTTGTTTGACAGCTACCACCAGGTATGTGTGTGGAGCCTGCATATCAGCAGGGGGAAAAAAATCTGTGCTTTAAAATTAGTTGGTCAAAATTTTCTAATAATAGAATGTATAAGACGAAATCCATGGAATATGCTATGAGGGCATTGTTATGATCTGGATATGGTTTGTCCCCACCAAAACTCATGTGGAAATTTGATCCCCAGTGTAGCAGCATTGGGAGGTGAGGCCTGGTGGGAGGTGTTTGGGTCATGAGGTCATGGGTCATGAATGGCGTGGTGCTGTTTTTGCAGTACTGAGTGAGTTCTCACAGGAAGGAGAGAGAGTTGCTACAAAGCGAGGCTACTCCTCCCGTTTGGTTCTCTCTTCACCCTCTTTGACTTTCCAGCATGCTTTGATGCAGCTCAAAATCTTCACCAGAAGCTGAGCAGATGCTGGTGCCATGTCTCTCGACTTTCCCAGCCTGTAGAACCATGAACTAAATAAACTTCTTTTCTCTATAAATCGCCCAGTCTCGGGTATTCTGTTAAAACAACACAAAATGGATTAAAACAGGCATCTACTATATATTGGGACTGGAACAAAAAACTTCTGGCTTTTTAGTACAATAAATAAGTTCCTTGAGCTGTTTGTTCCCACTCATCTCAGCCTTCCCTCTAGCCCATTACCATCGAAAGGAAAGCAGTGAGAATAAAATCCTCCGATACACGAACCATGTTGTCTTTTGTGGAGTTACTGGCATTCTGGTATGAGTGTTCCATAATAATAATTAGACCACAAGATAATGAAAACTGGTATATCTTGCACACTGGCAAATGTGAATGAACTCTGCCCTTAGCAGTGGGAGACAGGCATTAACCCTTTAGTGCCTGAATCTTGGAGGTGGTCTCAGGAGTCCAGGGGAGGGATCAGGATGGCCAGTGCAACCAGAAGGCTCTCTGGGACACTGGGTCATGGTTACTATGTACCAATAGATCAATTATATCAGTTTGAAGCAGGTAAAGATAACATTGTCTTTATTTATACCCCCAAAGTTCACCTTTAATGTTACAATCCAGAAACACGGTATATTATGAAGGGTGTGGGTAGAGATTTTCTTTGGGGTAAGATGTGAGTCCTCCAGCTTTTCCTTGCTACAGCTCCCCAAGGTCCTTTATGTCACTGAGCTGTGGCATAGTTTTACCTGGACCTCAGCCATCCATGTGAGGAAGGTCCCACTGAGACAGAGGAGTACCTGTGTCACAAGAAAATCATCTCCCAACTCACAAAAGGTGGCATTTTCCCAGCCATTTCCAACATAATTTGTAGCATTTTTATAGGAAGCAATACTTTTGTAAGAAATAAATATATTCAAAAACATTCAAATTAATATACATTCTACTTAATAGATAATGCTTGCTTGGAATTTAGCTTCAGGTGTCCCCAAGGACACCTGAAGTACTTGTAGGTGTAATGTCTCATTACACCCTGTGATGTAGTTGTCAGAGGTCAAAACAAAATAATGGTTTACTCCTATAGTGAGGAAGGAACAATGAGAAAATCCATAAACTGTTTTTGTTTAGCTCAGAGGAAACAAACTGATAGTCACATGAAAAATCCATATTCTTGAATTAGTTGACAATTAAATTCAAATTTCACATTGAAATACAGTCTGAATTTCCAGATTTTCTTAAAAATTTTCATGACCTGGCCATCCTGCACCTGCCTTCCCACATTACAACAGTCAGAGGAGGAGGGGCTGGCCCAGAGGCCAATCCCCATGCACCGCAATCTCCACCCACTTGACTCAGCTCTATTACCTGTCTGGCTCCGGTGGGCTTTGAGTTTTTGACCCCTGATTTTCATCTGTCCATTACCAAGGCCAATTTTTTTCTGCAAGGAAAGCCTTTTGTATTGATTAAAAGTTTTCAGGACATCAACCAAATTTCCTTTGGTCACTGCATGTGAAATTCAATACTCAAAGTGTCCAAAAACATCTTCAATTGAAATCAAGTCAGATGCATTTACTTAAACAAGCAATTAGCTTTGGCAATAGGAGGCTGAAAAGAAATGAAGTTCATGAACATACTTGTTCATCTCTAGATAATGCCATTAGTTAGTGTCCAAGTGTCGACATATAGCAAATATTGTGCCAATTCTGGTACTAAGGAGATTGAAAATAGGAATGTCTAATGTTTCAGAAAACTCAAAGGAGCAGAAGGGGGTTGGCTGAGAAATGGTAAGTGAATTTACTAAACATCTCCTGTGCACACTGTATTCTACCAGGCAAGCTATAAATCAATATCTGGTACAGGCATACCTTAGAAATACTGCAGGTTTGGTTCCAGACAACCACAAGAAAGCAAATATCATAATAAAGCATGTCACATGAAATTTCTGGTTTCCTAGTGCAAATAAAACTTATGTTTACACTATATTGCAGTCTATTAAGTGTGTAATAGCATTATGTCTAAAAAAGTGTACATAAATTAAATTAAAAATATTTCATTGTTATAAAATGCTAATGATCATCTGAGCCTTCGGCAAGTCATGAACTTCTTGCTGGTGGAGGGTCTTGCCCCAGTGTTGATGGCTTCTGACTGATCAGGGTGGTGGTTGCTGAAAGCTGGGGTGGCTGTGACAATTTCTTAAAATAAGACAACAATAAAGTTTGCCACAATGATAGACTCGTTCTTTCAAGAAAGATGTCCCTGTAGCATGCAATACTGTTTCATAGCACTTTACCCTCAGTAGAACTTCTTTCAAATTTGGAGTCAATCCTCTCAGACCCTGTTGCTGCTTTATCAACTAAGTTTATGTCATATTCTGAATCCTTTGTTGTAATTTCAACAGTATTCACAGCATCTTTACCAGGAGTAGATTCCATCTCAAGAAACCACTTTCCTTGTTCATCCATAAGAAGAATTCTTCATCCATTCAAGTTTTACCATGAGATTGCAGCAATTCAGTCAGATACTCAGGCACCACTTCTAATTCTAGTTCCGTTGCTGTTTTCACCACATCTCCAGTTCCTTCCTCCACTGAAGTCTTGAACCCCTCAAATTCATCCATGAAGGCTGGAATCAGCTCCTTCCAGACTCTTGTAAATGTTAATATTTTGGCCTACTCCCATGAATCACAAGTGTTCTTAATGGCATCTAGAATGGCAAGCCCTTTCTAGAAGGTTTTCAATTGACTTTGCCCAAATCCATCAGAAGACTCACTATCTATGGCAGCTATCACCTTACAAAATATATTTCTTAAATAATAAGATTCAAAAGTCTAAATTACTACTTGATCCATGGGCTGCAGAATGCATGTTATATTGGCAGGCATGAAAACAACATTAATCTTCTTGTACATTTCCATCAGAGACGTTGGGTGACCATGTATATTGTCAGTAAGCAGTAATATTTGGAAAGGGATCTTTTTTCTGAGCAGTAGGAAGTCTCAATAGTGGGACCTGTTAACCACGATATAAACAGATGTGCTGTCATCCTGACTTTGTTCTTCCATTAATATAGCACAGAGTAGATGTAGCATAATTCTTAAAAGCCTTAGGATGTACAGAATGGTAAATGAGCACTGGCTTCAACTTAGTCACCAGTGGCATTAGTCCCTAACTAGAGACCCAGCGTGTCCTTTGAAGCCAGAAATTGACTTTTCCTCTCTAGCTATGAAAGTCCTACCTGGAATCTTCTTCCACTTCAAGGCTGTTTCATCTACATTGAAAATCTGTTATTTAGTGTAACCATCTTCATCATTGATCTTAGGCAGATCTTCTGTATAACCTGCTGCAGCTTCTTCTATACAAGAACTTGCTGGTGCTTCATCTTGCACATTTTTTTTTTTGGTGAGATGGAGTCTCACTCTGTTGCCCAGGCTGGAGTGCAGTTGCCTGATCTCAGCTTACTACAAATAAACAAAGCCTGGATAACAGCACATCTGTTTACATCATGGTTATCCGGTCCCACTACTGAGACCTACTACTGCTCAGAAAAAAAAAGATTCCTTTCCAAATATTGCTGCTCACTGACAATATACATGGTCACTCAAGGTCTCTGATGGAAATGTACAAGGAGATTAATGTTGTTTTCAACTGGAGTGCAGTTGCATGATCTTGGCTCCAGGATTCAAGCAATTCTCCTGTCTCAGCCTCCTGAGTAGTTGGGATTATTACATTTGTGCACCACCATGCCTGGCTAATTTTTGTATTTTTAGTAGAGACAGGGTTTCACCATGTTGGCCAGGCCGGTCTCGAACTCCTGACATCATGCAAACCTCCTGCCTTGGCCTCCCAAAGTGCTGGGATTACAGGCATGAGCCACCGCACCTGGCCCAACTTGCACTTTTTTATTATGAAAACAGCTTCTTTCCTTAAACCTCATGAACCAACCTCTGCTAGCTTCAGGCTTTTCATCTGAAGCCTCCTTACCTCTCACAGCCTTCATGGAATTGAAGAGAGTTAAGGTGTTGCTCTGGATTAGGCTTTGGTTTAAAGTAATGTTGTGGTTGCTTTGATCTTCTATCCAGAACAATATAACTTTCTCCATATCAGCAATAAGGCTGATTTGCTTTCTTATCATTCATGTGTTCACTAGAGAAGCACTTTCATTTCCTTCAAGAATTTTTCTTGTGCATTCACAACGTAGCCAACTGTTTGGCATAAGAGGCCTAGCTTTCAGCCTATCTCAGCTTTCAACATACCTCCCTCACTAAGTTTAACCATTTCTAGCTTTCAATTTAAAATAAGAGACATGTGACTCTTTCTTTCACTTGAACACTTAGAGGCCATTGGAGGGTTATTAATTAGTCTAATTTCAATATTGTTGTGTCTCAGGGAATATGAGGGCCTAAGGAGTGAGAGTGAGATAGAGGAATAGCCAATTGGTGGAGCAGTCAGAAAACACACATTTATCAATTAAGTTCACCATCTCATGAGCACAGTTTATGGTACCCCAAAACAATTATAATAATAATCAAAACTCACAGATCTCAGATGACTATAACAGATAATATTAATAATAAAGTTTGAAATGTTGCAAGAATTATCAAAATATGACACAGAAACACAAAGTGAGCACACACTATTGGAAAAATGATGCTGATAGATTTCTTCGACACAGTTGTTGCCACAAACCTTCAATTTGTAACATATGCAATATTATCTGCGAAGTGCGAGAAAGCAAAGTACGATAAAACAAGGTATGTCTGTATTTGAAGTACAGGCATAACTTAAATATTTTATAAATAAGAAAAACAAATTCATTGTGCTACATAAAAGAGTGTTTTAGGGAAGATTTATAGACTGTCAAATATATGCACATATTTCTGCAAAAATAATCAAAACTATCTAGTCGTTTTCACTTCTCTACACAGAAATAACAGCCAGTGTTGCCTGTAGAGTTTTCTCTGTGAAACCTGATTTGGGTTTTCCGAGAGGAAAAAGATGATTCCATTAAATTGCCTATAGATTTTACCATTGTCTACAGCGAAGGGGAAGGTAGACTCTGCAATAATTGCTCAAAAATCTCTCAGCTCCCTCCTTCCTTTCTCTAAATCCCTATACTATCTCTATCCTGGAACAAAGACATTCTCTCCAAATCCAAGATCTAATACATGTCCTTTCCTTGGACTGTTATAAGCCATGAACTGGAGCTTCAGCTTGCAAAGGTACTTAATTTTCAAAGATAAGATTTGAAAGAAAGAAACATTTATAAATAAACATTAATTTTTGAACATTTATAGATGTTTATTTCACAGTTAAACACATAGTCTCGAGTAAAACAGACAGTCTTGCTAAACCCGAAGGAATGAAATGGAAAAAAAATAGAATAAAATGGGAAAAAAATTTTTCACTCAATTGCTTTGTAATAGATTGGAGAGGGATGAGTTGGTGTACATTTAACTTATTAAGTAAACATGTTTTAAGTACTTACTCTACGCCTATGTGCTCTAGGCTACGTGCTAAATACTGGGTATATAAAAATTTAGCACCCAACTTAAAGAAATTTAGTATTACAGGAGAATAGAACACAATAAATGTTACAATAATAATACATGTGAAATGCCATGGGAACAATTCAGAAAGAAGCATAGTGGATGTATCAGCCATTGCTGCATAAGATAGCACCCCCAAACTTGGACTCAGAGCATCAACCACTTATTATTTCTCACGGGTCTAAGGGTCAGCTGAATGATTCTGTTGATTGCAGCTTGGCTCAATTATATATGCGGTCAGGTGGTGGATGGCCAGCCCAGGATGGCTTTGGCTACATCGCCTGGCCTGAGCTGTTCCATGTGTCTCATTTTCCAGCAGAATTCCCCACATGTGTCCTCAGAGAAAATTCAGAGGATTAAGAAGGGGGAAAAAAATCAGAAATTGACATGTGCTTTTTTTTCTTCCAGACCTCTGCTTGCTTCAATTTTGTTACTATTCCATTAGTCAAAGCAAATCAAAGACTAAACTTGATGTCAATTTGGAAAGGTGCCATCAAGTAACAGGACTTAGGTGGCAAAGGCCATGGGAGACCACCTCTTGCATCAGTGTGACCTGGATGTGAGACGTGGAGTCAAAGGAGATCATTTTGGAACTTTAAGGTTTAATGGCTGCCTTATTGAATTTTGGACTTGCATGGGTCCTGTAGTCCTTTGTTTTGGCCAATTTCTCCCATTTGGAATGGGTGTATTTACTCAGTGCCTGTACCCTCATTTTGTCTAGGAAGTAACTAACTTGCTTTTGATTTCACAGGCCCATAGGCAGAAGAAACTTGCCTTGTCTCCGATGAGACTTTGGACTTGGACTTTTTGGTTAATGCTGAAATGAGTTAAGACTTCCGGGGCTATTGGAAAGGCATGATTGTGTTTTGAGATATGAAGATACGAGATCTGGGAGGAGCCAGGGCAGAATGATATGGTTGGGCTGTGTCCCCACCCAAAATCTCATCTAGAATCACAATCCCCATAATCCCCACATGTTGAGGGTGGGACCAGGTGGAGGTAATTGGATCACAGCGGCAGTTTCTCCCATGCTGTTCTCATAATAGTGAGTGAGTCTCATGAGATCTGATGGTTTTATAAGCATCTGGCATTTCCCCTGCTTACACTCATTCTCCTGCCGCCCTGTGAAGAGGTGCCTTCTGCCATGATTGTAAGCTTTCTGGGACCTCCCCCACCATGCGGAACTGTGAGTCAGTTAAATCTCTTTTCTTTATAGATTACCCAATCTCAGATATTTCTTCATAGCAGTATTAAAATGGACTTATACAATAGGACATAGACACAAAGAGTCCATTTAATTGGGGTCATTGACGCAATTACTGTACCACAGTGGAGAAAGAAGAAAGGATATGTTGGGCTGTCTTCAAAGAATGAATAAATTTTTACATGGTACAGACAGGGAAAGGATACTCCAGGTATAAGAGGAACAGAAATACAGTTTCTCTGTTTTAAAGAATAGATTGGAAGAAAGTGAAGAACTGGAAGCTGAGAGAGCAGCTAGGAACTGTTGCAGTTGTGTAAGTAAGAAGAAATGAAAACCTGAACCAATGTGACTGAAGCAGGAAAGAAAAGAAGAGGAGAAACTGAGAGGCATCATGACAGCAGAATCCACAAGAATGAATGGATGTCATAGTGGGGAAGAAAGAAGAGTCAAATATGACCCAAAGTAGATACGTTGAGTATCTGAGTTGAAGACAATGCTAGTAACCAGGTCATAAAAGAGAAGCAAGTTTGAAGTTAAAGAGAAAGAATGGTTCTGTTTTTGACATCTGTGTTTAGAGATACCTGTGATAGTAGTGAGGTCTAGTAGTCATAAAGAAGAAAATGTTCAAAGATTAATGAACACTGTTGGCAGCAGTTGTAGTAAATTGCAAAGAGATATGAATATGGAGCTAGAACTGCTGGAGTCCCAGCTCTTCCCCTTATTAGCTGTGTGAAAATATGAGGCCAAAGCAGAGAAGAAAATATGGCAACACAGGGGGCTACCAATTGTTAATTTACTGAAGGTTTCAAATTCTTGTGTTTGCTTTTACTTTAATGCTGCCCCTTCCCTCAGCCCACACCACCTTGTTCATTTTATAAAAACCAGTTGTGCCTACAAAATTCTAGCATGGTGGGGGAAGGAAAAGATCTGTGTATCCACAGAAACATGCATTTCACCTACCGGTTTCTTAAACCATTTGTTATTTTTTTTATATCAATGAATGCTGTTCAGATAAGCTACTGCTATAATTTTTTTCCTTAAACTTTTAAGTTACTATAATTTAAAAAATAACCTTAGCTCTTTTGCATGTATATTAAGACTTATTTTTGCATTATTTCATCAGGAAAAACTTGACTCAAATAACTTTTAGATATGATTTCCAAAAGGTGACTGAGTTGGTAAACGTGATTTTATTGGATTTGTATGCTAAAAAGTGTTCCAGAGAAAGACATGGACAATTTTATGTTGAAAGTGTATGGAAAAGCAGAGGGTCATTGTACCAAACACTGCCTTCACAAATCACCTTCAGTAATGTACCTACCACAGAAATTTAGGTTAACTCTGCAGGAGAGAGAGTGCAGAATTACTAAGGAGTCTCTGGGGTAACCCAATCTAGGCAAGCCAGTCATATTCCTGAACAGGACTAAAATTGAGTTAAGTTTGAGGGAGCAGAGAGATGTAGATTGAATGAAAGAGAGAAAGCAATGCAGAAGAAGGACTGGCAAAGGAGAAGGTTCATTATGATGACCAGCAGGTGTTTGCAACTGGAATCAAGAGTGGATGGAGGGCAAAATCCTGAGACCATCCATAGCTCCCTGGACTAACCTATGAAGATCACACTCATTAGCTCAGCCTTTACAGCCTTCCTGGGCTTGTTCCTTACCACTCCAAGCTTCTCCTCCCTACTCCAGCCAGATAGGACTACCTGTTATCCTACCAGCCCACTACACCTCAAAACTAGGGTTGACATCAGCCAAAATGTAGGGGGCAGACAATGGAGAATTCAGTCATCAACACTGGCTGTGCAGTAGTGTCTCCTGTGAAGTTTTGTCAGCCTTGTTGTTTGTTTTTAATATATCTGTCCTCTTGCTCCAAAAGAGAGAAGACAGATATATTAAATTCCTTGGCATCAGACTCTAAGTCTAATGCAAGTTTGTGGAGAAAATAGTGAAGAAAATCAACATTTGTTTTGAGGATAATTTTAGTAAGTCCAATAATGATTGACACCTCCCTACAGAAACACGACACACAGGTCACAGAAAGGGTCACACGTTTCTCCTGCAGGTGGCAAATTAATGACTTTTTGAAAGCTGCCATCTTCAAGAGGCTGCAAAAAGTATCCTAGCCAGACATGACAAAAGAATAAAAGTCAATGACTTTTATTGACTTTTATATGATTTTATATGATTTCCAAAAGGTGACTGAGTTGGTAAACGTGATTTTATTGGATTTGTATGCTAAAAAGTGTTCCAGAGAAAGACATGGACAATTTTATGTTGAAAGTGTATGGAAAAGCAGAGGGTCATTGTACCAAACACTGCCTTCACAAATCACCTTCAGTAATGTACCTACCACAGAAATTTAGGTTAACTCTGCTTTCCCAATCTTTTATCTTTTAGCATCAGCAGAGGCATGCTTGGGCTGTGACTCAGTTATATTTGCTGTGAGGCTGTGCTCTAAAGAAGGAACATTAGGCTCCTGTTCTCTTTTTTCAAGATATTAACATGAGAATGGCCTTGTAAGCAGAACAAAACAACAGACCAAATTTGGTTTCCAAATAATCTGCATGTAGGTACCAGCCAGCCTCTTATAGGAATTGCTCAGAAGACAAGTTGCAAAGATGAATGCAAAGGAAGCCCTTTATACTGGAAGAAAGATGTTTCTGAGTGTCCTGAAGACCACCCTCAGGTTCAAGGAATTGCTAGAAGGACTCACAGAATTCAGAAAAGCTGTTATCCTCACTGTTACAGTTGATTACAGCAAAAGGATACAGATTATAAGGTTGATTACAGCAAAAGGATACAGATTATAGGGCAGAGTCTAGGCGAAACCAGACACAAGCTTCCAGTGGTCCTCTCCCAGGGCAGTTGTATGGATGGCACTTAGTTCTCCCAGTAATAATGTATGACAACGTGTGTACAGAGAATTGCTGAGCAGAGAGGCTCATCAAGACTTAAGTGTCAGAGTTTTACTGGGGGTCAGTCACGTAAACATGGAGCACCAGTGTGGCTGAGCTTAGTTACTCAACCTCCAGCACCTCTAGAGGTTAAATTGATACTACATGGCCCAAGGCCCCCATCATAAATCACACTGTGAATATAAACCATCTCGTGTGGTTCAAGGCCACAGGTGAACAAAGACATTCATGTCAAGCAGGATATTCCAAGGGCTTAGAGGTAATGTCCTAAGAGCTGGACAAGGGCAGAGCCTTTTATGAAACGTGCAGGGTTTGGACATCCTAGTCCTGCTGAGCCAAACCTTTACTGCACAGAAGGGAGCAACTTGGGGTATACCTTCAAGACCATTCACTGGAAAATTCTACTTTTCTTTCCACAAAGGGAAGGGAGCTCAGCTCTGGGGACTCTCACATTCCTTACTCTTATAGTGAAGGTCAAAAGTGAAATCCAATCGTACATAGCTTTGAGTTTCCCATTTTATGTCTAATGAAGCACAATATTTTGCAATCTCACATATTATAGTAGAATATAATATATACACTAGAAAACAAGAATGAAAATCCGCCTTTCTGCATTTTCTACACTAATTAACCTTCTACTAAACATTTTGAAAAGTTAAGAAATAACGTTTAGCCTTGAAATACTCTTTAGCTTTTGTATTTTCCTTCCTTCTTCTGTGCAGTTGGTTATCAAATACTTGTTAAAATATATAGGAATATTGTGTTGAACTATTATGAGTAATGAAACGCAAGCCAAAACATCTTAATTCTCCCAAAGAGAGATTCATATAATGTATACATGAGGATCCTGCCCCTCGGATTACACTCTGTGAAATCTCTGTTATTTTTTAACACAAAACTCTGAAGACGTTTATCTGTCTTTTTGCCTGCCTACTTTAAAATAGTTGCAAATTAGATCTGTGCTCTTTGATTCAGGTTGATTTCTGGGTATCTGTATTTAATTCTTTCACAAAAGGGCAAAGGCAGCTTCTGGATATGCTAAGAATCCTTTCTTTTTATGGGTTGAGAGAAAAACAATCGCAACACTAGGAGAACTAAATAAGGATGGGAGGTTTGCATGGAACCTGGACTCTCCCACACTGTACCCAAGCCCATGCCAAATTTGTACAGGTGTGCACCACATGAACAGATGAGCAAGTGAGATGAGAATAGCTCTCAGGATCTGGCTGAGCCCATAATGATGCATTTCTCCCAAAGTGGACCTAAGCATCTGTTATGTACTTGAAGTATTTGTTTGCTTGATAGCAAAAGGGTACTTAAACTGCTAAGCTTATACCCTGTTAGGGATTATGGGGATTTTTTGTGGTTGTTGCAGTTGTTGTCTTCTTCTTAAAGAAAGAAAAAGGACACAATGAGATGACACATCAGGGGTGTCAATGTAAAGGGAGTACTGAGCCCACTAGAAGGAGCACAGGATTTGAGGTGTTCTAACACTCAGAATATTACAGTGGTTCTATCACCACCATTTTGTTCTGGGAACACCTTGTTATTTGGGAGGAGTGTTAAATTGTAAAGGTTATTTAATGTGGCTTTTACAATAAGATTTTTTGAGAGAAAAAATGTTTATTTGGAGAATAAATTTTTGAAGGTTGTTCCCTACTCCAGATCCTGGATATTCTTAAAGATATTTCCTCAGGAATCCTCATGCTATAGAGTTTTGCTCTCCTACCAACTTTGCAGGCTCCTGAATCTGATTTTTTTCCTGTCTAATTTTCCACTCATTTGACAAATGGTTTTTAGTGCCAGACACTCAATTAATCCCTGCCCCCAAGGAGCTTAAATTCAGATGGGCAAAACAGACCATGAATATAATCTATATACAAATTCAGTATGTTAGAATGAGATGAGGGTTGTAGAGAAAACTAAAACACTGAGAAAGTGCCAAGGGGTTGAACCAAAACTCTTCTTTCTCATGTTCCTTCTGTTATCCTTTGTACTTCCCAGCTATTCTGATGTGCTGATTCAGCTTGATTTGTTACCAGGATGGATAAAGTACATCTTACCTCTTTCTCCCTTGCCTTCTTACTGTGTGTACAATGTGCCCATAATAAATAATACTTGAATAAAGTTTTCATATCCATTTTGCTTTTAATCCCCAAAACAACATATTTGAAGAAAAACCTCAGAAAAGTGAATGGCTTGGTTAAAGTCAAATAGATACTAAATAAGAAAACAGGATAGCATCCACTACTTCCTTTTTCAAAAAAACTTAGTGAAAACTGTACATCAAATATAACTTTATTGCTCTGAAAAATGAATCAGAATATTACAATATAAATAGTATAAGATGACTACCCCTATTTTTTCCTTTTCAGAAAGGAAAGACACGTCTATAGGGTTTTCAATGTTTTGAAGAAAAAGATGAGAAATTGTCTAATTGTCACTCTTACTGAGGCAGAAATAGTTTGGGCTTAATGTTACAACTAGAATCCCTTACCATACTTACCCTGTGTGATTATGATGATTGTATATCTGTATCAAAATATCTCATGTACCCTATAAATGTATACACTACTACATACCCATAAAAATGTTTTTAAAAACTACAAAAAAAAAAAAGAGAACAGGACTGTTCCACTCAGGTTCTCTGAAACTAACTTGCATGGACATATTTACAGATCGTCACTCCCATTGTTAGACACCCAAAAGAAAAACTAAATATGAATAATGGGCCAGGTGAAGGAGAGAAACGGTTCAGGCCAAATGGCAAAAGAATCATTCCTGATGGCAACAGGTAAATTGTTTTGGTTCACACAATGGGCACTCAAGAAATTATTCAACAAATGCTTTTTGAGTGTCTATTATGTGCTAGACACTGTGCTAGGTGCTAACAGTCATCCTCTACTTTGCCTGCAAATCAGATATATTAGAGTCAAATCAATACACAGTGGCAGGCTGGGGAATAGTGTTTTAAATTGAGAAGAGGATATCATATTCATAATTGTCTTTTAAGTCTATTAACTTTAATAGGGGTCTAGAAAAAAAGTTACTCATATATGGAGAGGAAGAAGAAATAAAGGACATAGGGAGTGTAAATAAACTAAATTTAGAACCAAGGGCAGAGTTAAGTGTTAAATTAGAGAAAGTGCTCACCATTACCTTAATAGTAAGTTCAGTAGGGTTCAGTAAGGCAATAGCATTCATCACTGAAAATTCCTCCTAAAAAACCTTAAAGAGGCATGTCATGGGAAGAAGTTATGGTGTAATGGATCAAGCACAAGACTTAATAGTTTCCTGACTCTGGCCCTTAGCAGTTTTGTGACCTTTATCTATAAAAGGAGGTTAATAATCCTTTTCCAAAGCGATTGGGATTGCATAAGGTCACACATGAGAATGTGGCACCAAGTGGGTGTTTTTGTCAGGGCTCCTGAAACTGCATGGAGAAGAAATGTATCTCAAAAGGGTATTTGCTGGCTTGTGAAGAGAAAAAAATGCAGGGCCAGTGCTTTAGATATGTCTAATGGCAAAAACTCAGCTGAGGTCACCAGGATGCCAGCTCTTTCCATCGCTCAGTTACGCTCTCATTTGTGTTAACTTCATCCTCAACTGGTGCTTTTCTTGACAGAACAAACTGGAGGTTTACAGCTCCAGATTCAAATCTTCACAGTTACAGAGCTCTTCGATATAATTCCACCCAAATCCCTAATTGAGCCTTCTTTGGCCTAGGTTAGATCACAGGATTACCTCTGAACCAGTAGGTGTGGACAAGGAAATTTAGTGCTCTGATTATCCTGCTTTGGGTCATCAGGCTTCTTTGAAGCCAAAGATAAAGTCATCCTCAATTAATCTACACATACTGAAGGACCGAAGGGTGATGTCCCAGAGGAAACCCAGAAAGCTGTTGTGAGATGCGAGAAGATATAGTGGCAAACTAAAGCCACCAATATTGGGTTCAATTAATATGTGTTACTTCTCAATATGCGGGATTGGGGTATTATGTCTCTGAATAGATCAAAAATTATATATAGAACTTAGCTCCTGAACTAAGCATATTTTCTAAATAATGTTTCTTCTGCAGGAAAATGTAATAATAACCGCACTTGCTTTCTCTGAGCACAGAGAGCCTATTCAAATAGCCTCGTGCTTCAGAAAAAAAAAAAAATCATTGCTATGAAAAATGCATTTCTGCTTGGCTCATGAGCTGGAAAGAGGATATTGGAATATTAATATTTAGTGCATGTACCTAGGGATGACCCTGTGTGCATAAATATGCCTTAGCATCTCCATTTATACCTACATCAAGGGGAAAAATTAAATTATGATATACAGCTGTGAAGAGATGAAATGAAACATGAGACATATATTAAACTTAAAGAACAGAAATGAACCCACAACACAAGAAAATTTGGAATCTCACATACTCTGCTTTCCTGTCTGTTTCTATTGACTAGTTGTGAACTTGGTGATATATAAAATTAATAGCTGTTTACCTTTAGCTTGGCCCAAAGTACTTGATAAAGCCAAGTCTCTCCCATATTAACAGTAATATTCTCCTTTTCCTAGCACCTGATTCCTCTGTTTCATCACAGCCACAATTCTAGAAAGGGAAGTGTACGCTAGCTGTTTCTACTCTCTCAACACCAGGCCCCATTCACACGAGTCCATTGCT
The DNA here is from genome assembly GCF_000951035.1 of Colobus angolensis palliatus. Taxonomy (NCBI): domain Eukaryota; kingdom Metazoa; phylum Chordata; class Mammalia; order Primates; family Cercopithecidae; genus Colobus; species Colobus angolensis. The sequence continues at coordinate 9,333,805 of NW_012110919.1, forward strand.
ATAATTTGCTTTGTCTCCACAAAAACCCATGTTGAAATTTGATCCCCAATGTGGCAGTGTTGAAAGGTAAAGTCTAGTAAGAGATGTTTGGGTCATGGAAGCGGATCCCTCATGAATAGATTAATGCTGTCCCACCAGGGTGAGTGAATTCTCCCTCTGGTTCTAGTGAGAATTGATTAGTTTCTGAGAGAGCACGTTGTTTAAAAAAAAAAAAAAAAAAGTCTAGCTTCCTTGGATTCACTCTCTGGCTTCTTTTCTTGCCCTGTGATCTCTTTGCACATGTCAGCTCCCCTTCCTCTTTCCGCCATGAGTGGAAACAGTCTAAGGCTTTCACCAGATGCAGCTGCCCAATCCTGGACTTTCCAACCACCAGTATTGTGAGCCAAATAAACCTCTTTTCTTTGTAAATTACTCAGTATCACATATTCAGCACAAAACAGCAACATAAACTAAGATGCTCATGAACACCTAATTTCTGTCACTATCACATGAACACTGCCGGCACTAGTGAGCTTTTCCTAAGTTTAACAGTTCCTTCCAGTTCTGACTCTATTTGTCTGTGACATTCTCTACTTCTGGAAACTCTCCTTGCTGGAGTTCCACTTCTCCAGTCCCTCCCAGGTTTCCCTCAACTCCCTTGGGTGCTCCATTTTCACCTCCTTCACAGCCTGTTCTTCTTCCTCTTCCTCTATCAATGTTATTTCTCTAGGTTGGTTCTTGGTCTACATATTATCCCCTAATCCCATGCCTTCACTTACCCGTTACATGTTGATGGAACCCACAATTTTATCACAAGCTAAGACCTCTCACCACTGACTCTCCCACAGTTGCATGGACCATAAAGAAAGAGAAAAGGATCAGGAAAAGAGTTCTGGAAAATAGCAATACGTAAAAGCCACGTGGAGAAAGAACCCTGAGTGAGGTTAGCATCGTATAATGAAAACTAGGAGAGAGTGGCATGCTGACAACAAGAGCAAGAGAGACTTTTTGAAAGAAAAGAAGGCACAGAAGGGATTGTGCACTATAATAAGATCAGGTGAAATAAGGACTGAATACTGTCCCTTTAAATCAACAGTTAGAAGCTCCATAGTGGCCTTGACAAGAGATATTTCAGTGGTTAGGACAGAAACTAGACTGTGGTAGATGAAGGAATAAATACAAAGTAGGAAAACTAATACAGAGAATATGAGCCATTCTTCCAGGAACTTGACTAAAGGTGGAACATAGTTAAATGGAGATGAGGAGTGCCAGGGTGTTTGCTGACTTGGTTGGTTGAGTGGGTGGTGGTTTTTAAGCTGGGAAAAAGTTGAGACTGTTTGTTAAAGAGGAAAAAACACCATGAAATTAGAAACTGTAAATCTAGGAATTAGAGAGGGACGAGGGGATACTCATGGTGAGTAAACATCCCACTACTGCTACTGTGTTCTATGAGAAACACAGAATTGGATGAGCTTCAGCTGTTTCTCATGCCTTCAATCATTTTTTATCAGGCACAGGTTAAAACTTCATCCTCAGCCTTGCATTCAATGTTCTCCTTAAAGTCTGATTTCATCTCTCCCACACTGCATGCTACAAGTCCTACTCAAAACGATGCTAGGGGTCTTTCTTTACCTCATTCTCTGCTCTCTGCAGGTTTAAACTCTATTTTTTAAGACATAGTCCAAGTTTTATTTCCTCTTGGTTTTCCCAACTACACCCTTGGTTCTCAGCAATTATTTCAGTTACAGAACTTCTGTAGCACTTCTTTTTTTTTTTTTTTTTTTTTTTTTTGAGATCTTGCTCTATCGCCCAAGCTGGAGTGCAATGGCAAGATCTCGGTTCACTGCAACCTCCGCCTCCCAAACTCAAGTGATTATCCTGCCTCAGCCTCCCGAGTAGCTGGGACTACATACAGGTGCATGCCACCATGCCTAATTTTGTTTGTTTGTTTGGTTTTTTTTTTGGACTTTTAGTAGAGATGGGGTTTCACCATGTTAGCCAGGATGGTCTCAATCTCCTGACCTCGTGATCCACCCACCTCATCCTCCCAAAGTGCTGGGATTACAGGCGTGAGCCACTGTAGCCATTCTGTAGCATTTCTATGGCTATTAATTTTTCCTGACTCGTATACCTAATCAGGTATATATTCTTGCTCCCTAAATCAGCCATAAGCCCACAAAGGGCTTTACCCTCCAACATCTAGTAGAATCTCTAGCTTAAATTGTGGGGCTCTTGTACAAGGGCCAACTGCAAGAGAGTGGTCTTGTAAGCAGTAGCAAAAGCTGAAATTGACTCTGGTCACTGGCACCCTTGTGAGATTAATTGACTGGTAGGGTAGGGAGCAGCAGGAACCAAATAAGACATAAGATGCAGAAGATACAATCCTAACAGGGTCCAAGTTAGTCAATAAATATTTATAGAGCAACTACTACGCACAGAGCACAGCCCCAGACATGAAACATACAACAGTAAACAAAGTAGACCAGGTCCCTGCCCTCATGGAGCTTACAGTATAGAAAAGCAGATAGACATTGAACACACAATTTCAAATGTGACAAATGAGAGAAAAAGGAAAAAGTACTTTAAAAGAGTATTGTATCCTATATATTCCTGGTGGCTTGAGCACAACTCAGTACATAATAAGTACTGAAGTGGGAAAACAGACATAATTCCAACCTCAAGAAGCCTAAGGTCTAATAGTGGTATTTATTTTCTGTTTATTGCAACTGAGATATCTAATATAAGATTTTAGATTGTAATGAAAACAAAAGGAGGCCTTTGAGCTAGATGAATTCTAGAATGTCTTCATGCTTCTCTAAAATCCAAGACCTCACACATTAGATGTGCACAGATGTTTATCGAATTGAACTGCCTACATTAAGGTGAGTTTTTTCAGAGCCATAAATGAAGTAGATTAATTGGAGCCACTCACTAACTTCAAATTTTCTGTTTGCAAAGCAAAGGGATATACTTCTCTCGTTTCTAAAAAAGACCAGAATTTGGAATACTTACTGACTTCCAATCCTGGGAAAGGAAAGCAAGATGAGAGAGAGAGAGACCTTCAATTGAGCAGCTGTTGGTAAACAGTCAACTTTCCATATCAACATAGGAAACTGCATCATGTGTCACACTGTCATTTTAATGCAGTAATACAACCACAAGATTACAAAGTTAAATTTATGTAAATTATGTTTTGGAAATTACTGGAGCAGACTGTGGGGGCTGTTTGTACTCAATGTGCTAATGAAAGGGCCCATTTCACCAAAAGAAAATCAAAAGAACAAAATATTTTGCTGCATTTCCTTTGGTCTATTTCAAAGATATAAAGGATTCCATTAAGAATTTTCTCCCCAAAGCTTTAATGTGGAAGAGATGGGGAGCAGAGAGAAGTCTGTGTTCATCTATTGTTAAAGAGGCTGCTGTGGGAGCTGGGGAATGCTCCCTTTGGTTTATTGTCTATTCAGCAAGGCTGGTGGTATTTTTGCTGCCAACTGATTAATCTATCAAATCCCCAATGTTTCAAGGAACCATACACTATTCAGGCAATGCTTATGAGAATGATGTTCTCGCATTATGAATCTAACATTCATTTTTATAGATGGCAGCATGACTAATGATGATGCCTCATATTTCTATAACAATTTACAGTTTCCAGACCACTTTCACATTCATCATCTCATTTGATTCTTGTGACAATCTTGGGAGGTCTGGAGGGCAGGAATTATTGTCCTTATATTTCAAATAAGGAAGAGGAACTCAAGGCTCAGAAGGGATGTCACTTCCCCAACCAAGTAAAAGGCAAACCCATGACTCTAATATAGATCTTCTGATACTTGTTTCAGTGTTCTTTCCATAGAAAATTTCCCAAAATTTGTTCTGAAGAACATTGGTCTTGAGAATTATGCCATGAAACCAAAATCATTTTACATTATGTATCTCTTGTATCAGTTGTGTCTCAGTGTAGGAGACAGAAACCTCTCTAAGTGCTTCAAGCAGAAAAGGAATTTGACATGAGAAATGTGGTGATTACAAAATTGTTGGAAGGGCCAAAGCAACAGAAATCAGGGGTTGCCCCAATCTATTTATCTCACGGGCCCATCATTATACTGTCACATGACAAAGACAAAACTGCCTGTAAACAATGACTTCACTTAGCAGCATCAACAACAGTAGGAAAATTGCCTGCATCTCCCTTTCACTCCGCAAATTTTGTGAAAATGCATGTAATCAGCCGACCAGAATTCTCATCCAGAAGCCTAGTTGCAAGGGAGTCTGGGAAATGTAGTTTGTAGGTGCAATGGGCTTGAGAGTACCAATCACAGTCTCTTAATCATACCGCTTTTTAAAATGCATGGTGTTCATTAATATTTTAAGGCTACAAAAAAAAAATCCTGCAGTAATGGAAACTATTAAACTTTAACCTTGCTAAATTCAGCTTTTCCCAAAATTGTTTGACCATGGAACTCGATCTGGCAGCCCCTCATTAAGCAGAACACACTCGGGGAAAAGCTGCACTGCAGCAAGCTGGACATAGCCACAATACAGCACACACACATGTACGCCAATACGTCCATCAGACAACTAATCAACATAAAATCAGTGAGCATCTGCTGCAGGCCTATAGTAGAATGGGGACAGCTCCATGGACCAATTCCACTCCACATAACAAACATATGAGGCAAAATCCTTTCCTTTGGGGTGATTACAGTAAGAAAACCACCTACAGGCATAGGCCTTAGAAATTTAAGATACCAGAATCAATTCTAAGCAGCAAATGGGTTTGGTCTAGTAACTGTTGTAGAATAGAAATCATCGTGTATCACTGAAGATCAACCAGCCAGCCATTCGAGTTTTTGGAAGCAACTGAGTATTTTTGGATGAGTCAAGCACTCCACTACAGCACCCACCACTCACTACTGTCTCATATCTATCCAAATCACAAAATTATGTTTATTCCTCATGCCTGTGGGCATTTGAGTTTGACACACACAGGTAGACACATACTGTTAGAGAAGTCTTTGTGGAAAACGTGGGAGTTGAATTGAGCCTTAAAAGCTGAGTGGGGCAGCATCTGCAGCAGTATTTCTCCTGGGATTCAAGAGAATATTCCTATTATCTAGGTTAGTAGGCATGGTATGGTTAAAGATTAAGCCCTAAATCAGCTACCTAGACCTTGCTGAGTGCTCTAGCAACATGCCTCTTTTAAGTTTTAATGAGAAAGGAAGCCTATTAAAAGAAATATTGAGTAATTAGGAGACTATGTGAGGCTGGTCTCAACTGTGATTCTGGGGAGAAAGTGCACCTTTTCCTAAAGCAAAGAGAGTGCACAAGGAAGAACCACCCAAAATAACTCTTTTAGTCTATAAGAGACAAAGAACACATGATATATAATGGTTATTCCATCTCATCATTATAATGGATTATATATATTCCTTCCTTCTTTCCTTCCTTCCTTCCATCTATCTTCTGATATATTCCATCTCATCATTTATCCACCATGGATAAAGCAATCTATTCTGCATTCAGACTTAGCTTTTAATCAACTTAAGTAAAATACTTAAAATATTATTTCCCATGCACCCACTTTTGGAAACTGTACCCTATAACAATTTGGGATTTTTCTTTCTGTGTTTTCTTACACTGAGAAAACCCTACACTTGTAGTCTATATTTTTAAAAACATAAATCCTTTCAAAAAGAAATACATTTTCAGGGGAAGATTTAAAAATCCTAAAGAATATTGGGTGGGCATACTGGCATAGTGGCTTACGCCTATAATCCCAGCACTTTGGGAGGCTAAGGCAGGTGGATCACGAGGTCGGGAGATAGAGACCATCCTGGCAAGCACAGTGAAACCCCGTCTCTACTAAAAATACAAAAATTAGCCGGGCGTGGTGGCGTGTGCCTGTAATCCCAGCTACTCAGGAGGCTGAGGCAGGAGAATCACTTGAACCAGGGAGTCAAGAGGTTGCAGTGAGCCAAGATCATGCCACTGCACTCCAGCCTGGTGACAGAGAGTCTGTCTCAAAAAAAAAAAAAAGAAAAGAAAAAGAAAAAGAAAAAAAAATCCTAAAGAGTATTAATTAGGAAATACAAAAATTAATTTTTTAAAAGACAGAAGCATTATTACCCAAGGCCATAAGAACTGGCTTTGTGAAACTGAAGAGAGATCAGGATGAGTGAAAAATTCTTCAATACTATCTTATCAGACCACATTGTCAGAATTATTTTCAAGGAGATCAGCATGGAATAGGAAACTACCCACTGTAAACATTATCTAACTAGTTTTCTACCATAGGCATCACTGGTAACTTGACTGAACTATTTGAAAACAACCCATACCATTCATTGCTTGGAGAGTTAGTGTGTGTTCTAAAGAAAACCATACATTTCATTTGTTACCAGCTTCCTGAAAGTGTAAACCCTTGTCAATAGCAGAGCTTATCCTCAAGGCTCTCAGCAAGCAAAGGGAAGAGTTGGGTGCAGGATGTGGAGCTCTGGCTTTTTAGGCCTACATGCGATACAGCAAAAACCAATTCTCCTCAGATGTCAGCTTTTTGTTCACTCAACAAGTATGTGTTGATCATCTGCTATGCACCAGGCAGTGAGGCAGCTACTGGGGATACAGTGGTGTATAAAAGAGACATGTCCCTGCCATCACGGAGTTTACAATCTAGTGTAGAAGTCAGACAAGAAGCCATCAACCAAAGGAATACATCATTTAATACAATGAATCATGAGAAGAGCTGGAATTCTACTAAAAAAGAGTTTTTCAGGGATGGTCTGTCTGAGGATCTAACATTTAAGCTAAAGATCTAAAGGACTGAATAGTCCTAAAAGAGGTCACAACAAAAGTGACGGCTGCACTGAGAAAGAGCTTGGCATGTTTGGAGACCTAACATAAGCCAGTGTGAGTGAAGCAACAAGGAAAAAGAGATGATAAGGCCAGGGAAGGGAACCATAATAAAGAGCCCCGATTTCATTCTGAAAGTGACAGAAAGCCACAGAACGGCTTTGTGTTACTCTGCTTGGGCTTCCATAACAAAATACCATGGTCTGGGTGACTTAAACAACAGGTATTTATTTCTCCAGGTTCTGGAGGCTGAGAAATTTGGGACAAATTCCATCCCTTCAGTTCCAGGTGAGGGCCATCTTCCCGGCTTGTAGGAAGCATAGAAAGCACCTTCTCACTGTGTGTTCATAGGGCTTTTCCTTGGTGTACACACATCGAGAGAGTGCAAACTCTTCAGTATCTCTCCTTATAAGAACATTGATATTATCAGATAAGGCCCTACCCTTATAACCCTATTTAACCTTAACTATTTCCATGCAGACCTTATCTCTAAATATGGTCACACTTAGAGTTATGACTTCAACATATGAATTTGGGGGGAACACAAACATTCAGACCACAACAGGCTTACAGCAGGGAAATGGCATGGCGTAATCAACTGATTTCACTTTTTAAAGGTCACTTTGACTAATTTGTGGAGGGTGACTAATAAGGAAAAAGAAAAGAAGTAGAGAGAACAGGAGTTCTGAACAAAGAGAACATGACAGACCAAGGTGGTAAAAGTATTGCATCAGAGAAAAATGTGGGAAAGAATTGAGTAACCAGGTATTTTTTTAAAAGCTTGTTTAATATTTAAAGAAAAGGAATAAATAAGATTTGATTATTAAAAAGGAAAATTAAAACAATGCCTCTTCTAAGTGACTTTTTAAAACAATATCTGTAAGCCACCCAAGAGGGACAACCTGTGTGGGTCCCTCTATGGCAATGTTACAGAATTGTTTTGATCATTAGCCTTCTTTCTTGTAGTGTCATTGCAATTCATGGTTATGAGGAAATCCAGGAAGGTTCCAAGGTTCAGTTAAGATAGGCCATGAAACATAAAAATACTTATCAGAATGTACATTAGGTTCCTATTTCTGAGTAACAAATTTCCACACAATTAACAGCTTAAAACAACACCTGTTTATTGCACCAGCATTTCTGTAGATCAGAAGTCCAGGCATGGCTCAGCTGGGTCCTTCACTCAGAGTCTCATAAGGCAGAAATCAAGGTGTCAGCTGGGCTGAGTTCCTTTCTGGAGCTAGGGGTTCTCATTTAAACTCACGTGGTTGTTGGCAGAATTCAGTTCCTCGTAGATGTGTGACTCAGCCCCCTGTTCTTTTATTGGCTTCCAGATGGGGTCCACTTTCATCTCCTAGAAGCCACCTGCAGCCCTCTTTTAAAGACTCAGCCCATAGCTACCTGATAATAGCCCTTTTGATTAGCCCAAAGCTACCTGATAATAGCCCTTTTGATTAACTCAGCTAATTAGGGACCTTGATTACATCTGCAAAGTTCTTTATGCCATACAACAGGACAATCATAAGAGTGATCTCTCATCGTGTCTCAGGTTCCAGTCACACTCAACAGGAGGGAACCCTTGATAACAAGGGTTATCAGGGGATCTTTTTATTCTGGCTAGCATAGAATATCATTGAATCTTTGAACCTTGTGTAGAGACTTCACATTATTACAATCTCTTGCTATGCAATGCTTCATAATATACCCCATAATTGTTGAAAATCACGAAGGTCGAAATTTTTGTTAAAAAAAAAAAACAGTCAACACATTGGCTGGAAAATGTATCTGTTTTAAAATGTTCATGTTTTTAAAGGGTTAACTTCTCAGCTAAACCTTCAGGGCTGTTTCAGATCATCTCAATGTCTTAGATATTGTTTTCTGCAGAAGCTGTCTTTTGGAGTTTGTCTTCTTTTAAGTGGAGCTCTTTTCTAGAGACTTCAGCTCTCTAAGTTCTATTTTTCCTTCAGTAAGTCATAAGAAATCTATTCAGTAGAATCCAGTTGAACATCTGGCTCTTTGCTTCCTCCCAGTCTCTAAAAGAGCAGTTTCCAAAGTCTGGTTTTGGGTAATCCCGACACCCTGTCAGAAGGTCTTTGAGGTCCTCCTTGTGCAACTATTAGATACATAGCCATGTGCAGCTAGATTTCCTCCACAGACTTCAACCAAAGCAACATATCACAACAAATGGAATGCAGCGTCTGCAGTAAGCCAGACATGAAGATATGCAAAAATTTAAAACAATGCCACTCATCTCATTCAATATTTTTGTTTTGAAAATGCCAAATAGAAACAATACCAGACTTAGATAAGGAGTAACTTTATTTGAAAAGACAATTGCAATAAGGAGAATGCTTTAACCTCAGGATGGGCAAGTGTCTTAAAATCAAACAGAAAAAGGTTTTTCTTATATAGCGAAGGGTAAGCAGAGATGGCAGGGACTATATGGGTGAGGAGGACAAGCAGGTGGGTGAACAGGTGGCAAAATCAGGTACTTCAACAAGAAATGTTTCTTTTGTGGTTAGTTCTCAGAAGGAGCTGTTAAGGGAAGATGTTTCACGGCTTAGTGTTTATGACTTGCTCAAACTTGGGGGGTTGCCAAAGTTTGGGGATCCATGGGAAGGAGAGAAGCCTGATTAAAATTTGGTTAAGCAGAAGTTCTGTGGATAAGTAATAGATAATCGTGGGCACTTGGTCAAAAACTATAGTCATTTTTCATGAAAATAATTATGTGTTTATAAGCAACGAGTCTGTTATTTTGTGGATTAATATTTTTTAAATGTCTCAGGTTTAAATTTTATGCAGCAAATATCAAGAAATACAACCCCCATAAATAAAAGCTCTTTGGAAGCCTCGACAATATCTAAGAGTATAAAGGGATCCTGAGACCAAAATGTTCAAAAACCACCACTCTAGATTATTGTAGATAACTGTGCCCATTAATCCTATAACAATGACAGGACTTAGAGGTTTTTTCATCACTCCTTTCATATTGTAAATAAATTGAAACTCAGGGTGGCCATGTGACTTGCCCAAGACCAGTTAGTGAAAAGCATCACTAAGTTTTAAATACTGATCTCCTTATTCCTAACCCTATGTTTACCCTACTATTGCTATACATTTTCAGATGTGTCTATTTTGTATCCAACTTTTGAGGCCAAGTGTCTGTCGTATACTTCTTTCATATACTTCAGAGAAGCTGGCATATGTCCCAAATAATCAAATGATGGGTGCTCAAAATTCTTGTTGGATGAATGTATACAGGAATAAAGGAGAGAAGGAACAAAAGGGAGAGAAGAAAAGATGGACAGGCGGATGGACAGATGGATGGATGGATGGATGGATGGACAAATGGACAGATGGATGGATGGATGGATGGATGGATGGATGGATGGATGGATGGATGGATGGATGGAAGGGAGGGAGGGAGGGAGAGGGGGAGGAAGAGGGGAGGGAGGAAGGAAAGTCTTTTATGAACCCATAGGCCTTGAAACCATTGCACTCTCTCAGCAACACCCACATACAATAATCTCTTACTTATTTCCAGGCTCCAGGGACACAAAAATCTGGTCTACAAGAAACTCAATATCTTCCTTAAAAGTTTACACAGAAGGCTTACGTATCCCAAGAAGGGCTCATAGAAGCAGCATGGCTTGTACCATCCTCATGTGCACAACCTCCCCGGAAACCACAGCAGGAACGTCACTGCTGCTTTGCTCTGTTCCCCACACACCTATGGCTTCACAGACTCCTGAAACCTATGGGGGCTCAACTGGACAAAGGGAAAAGGCAGACGGAGCAGTGTGTCAATACAAACGAGAGATCCAGTCATGGCGTGATGGAGCATTACTGGAAAGAGCCAGGGTCAGAAAAACAGATGGTAACTCCTCCAACAGTCTGCTTTTAAAAAGCCAAAGAAACAAGAAAGGCTATTGATCTTTTAAGAAAAAGGAAATAAAAGCTAGGAAATAGTTGGGTAAAATCACTTCTTAACGAAGAAACACTGGAGCGCCTGGCTAACTCAGTCAGTAGAGCATGAGATTCTCGACAAAGAGAAAGCATCCCTTCTTGAGTTAAGGCCATACTGTTGCACAGGGTTTCATTCAAACTTTGCACAGGATTTTATTCAAACTTTTTCTGCTGTCCCAGAATTATTATTCAGACCTCAGCTCTGGAGATTAGAATGTAAAGGTGGTAGTCTGTGGGTGGTGTGATATTAGCTTGACTCCAATTGCTGACTTCATGACCACTGCTGAGGGCTTCAGGGCAGGTCCATGATGTTCATTTGCTTTCCTTAGTCAAGTTAATGCCAGCTAACTTTGGCCAGAAATTAATTGATCCTGCTCAGGATGCTAGGAAATTCTAGATGTAGCTTGCAGATCTATGTCATTTCTCCACTGTCTTCACCCAGTTCACACAGAATTTCAAAAACTATCTCAAATCCATGTATCCGCTTTTCCTACACTGCTAGGGTTCAGATTGCCATTGTTGCTCATCGTGTCGGTCAAGATCCAGCTAGGAAAATAAAATCCAAGCTCTGAGTGGAGGAAATTAAATAGAGAGAGCACATTACAAAGGTGTTGGGAGAGCTGCAAAGACAATCAAGGAATGAGGATGGGACCCAAAGATCAGTAGGGAGCCCCTGTCACCTCCAGGGTTGGGGGAATCTTGGAAGGAGATGGTACTGCTGAAACTCAAGAACTGGGGAAGCCAGGTAGAAATAGAAACCATGTAGAAGACTGCTCTGCAAGATCTGGGGCCACAGACAACGGGACTATCCAGTGGGTCTATGTGGAAGCAGCTGACACCAAAGAGGACCAGCATTGCTGGGGTTGCCCCATGAAACAAGCACGGACAATGGAAAATACCCTGGCTTCTCTCTTTTTCTAGTTCTCAAATCTCCCTCCACAGCCTCCTATCGGTATAACCCACACAAAAGTAGGTTGGCTGAGGAGTTTGGGAAATATACTTTGTTTTGTATGAGAAGGGTGGAGAATGGATTTGAAAACAAGCAGGCAAGTGACCAGCACATTCACCAACCCCATGGAAGTTTCCTCCCAAATGGTCTCTTGGTTTTAATTCTTGCTCGCCTCCCATCTTTTCTCTAAGCTGAGATCTCTTTAAATGGATTCTTCCCTGCTTCTACCTTTAAATCACTTCCCTGCTTCTACCTTTCAGAGGCTTTCTATCACTTTGAGGATAAAATCTAAACTCTACCACGGTCTACAAGCCCCTGTGAGGTCCTGCATCTGCCCATCTTCCCAGCCTCATTTCAGTCACTCTCCCCCTCACTCACCGAGCTCCAACCCCATGAGCTGTCTTCCACTCCCTCCAACGTGTCAAACTGCAGGCCTTTCACACCTGTCCTTCCATCTGTCTGGAAAGATCTATTCCTGCTTTGGCTAAATGCTACTTTGTCCTGTGGCTTTCAGTTCACATGTCATTTCTTGGGATAGGTTTTCCCAGACCTTCCCCATTTCAGTTAGATGCAACTTTTGTGGTCTTAATCCCTGTATTTTTCCTTCAAGGCACTTAACAATATTGATAGGAATATATTTGCTTGTGTCTCTTTTTTTTTTTTTTTTAACATCGGCTTGCCACTTGTCTGGAACCTAAACAGTGGGGATCTCACCGAGCCTTGTCCCTGAGGTGGCTGCTGCATCTAGCACCATGCCTGGCATAGATAGATGCCCATTAAAGAATGGTAGAGGATAAACACAGAGGGACAGTGTGATAAAAGCATGTTATTTAATTCATAAGCTTTTCCAAAGTCCATCTAGTCTCCGTTCTACCCTTTCGTTGAGAAATCCCGGAACTAACCATCTTTGAATAAAGTCTCCCCAATGGTAAATAGATTTGCAAAGCTGCTATTGCTAAATAGAGCTTCAAGGATACATTTTTCTGACTTCTGTGTTTGTAAGGACAAAAAGTTCATCATGTCCTTTAGAGAATAACTCTTGCTGAGAAAACAGGAGAATTCTGAACCTGCCGGTTACCTTTGCACAACAACATGGTAAAAAGCTTCCCCCTTTTTATTTCCAGTCAACTCTGTAGCTTGTCTTTATTTTTTGTGTGTGACTGTGATTCTGTTATGCTTTGTAATGTTCATTTAGTAACATAAGGATATCACAGTATGTTTATATTGCTCACAAAAGACCATACCATTCTTTCTGGATGTGAGCACATTTTTAAAAAAGAAAGAAAGAAACAAAACAAACAACAACAACAACAAAGCTCTTTTAAGTAGGTTTTATTTTTCAAACAGGAAAGGCTACTGGTTTAATACAAGTCAAGGATACATCCAGGGTTGTAACCACGGCCCCTCCTTGTGGCAAAACACATGCAATGACTCCAAATACCATCTCTATTATATCCGCTCTATCTAACCTTTATCAGCAAACCAACAGAGGAGCACCCTACCCAGGCAATCTTTGTCTGGAATTTCAGCCATGGCTTTGAGACATTTCTCATCGTTTCTTTACCACACTCCCTAAAGCATTTTCTTAGTGGGGCAGCTCTCAGGTCTTTAATTCCAGCTCGTTATTTCTCTTCTTACAGAGCTAAGCGTGTTATTAATAACAGCAACAAAAAAAAATAATAAGTATGGTGTGCACACTAATCTAAAATTTTGAGCTGGCAATTAGTTGGAGTGAAATGCAATTAGATGTTTTCCTTCAAGTCCTAATTTACATGCTGGAAAACATGGGCAGCCTTTGCAAGTAATTGCAAAAATAAGCCCTGCTTTTTGTGTTTGTGTACAAATACGAAGCTCCCCAGCACACCTGCCTTTGCCTAAATAGAATAGAGTCCCAGGGGTCTCCTTGCTTTATGATCACTGAGATATACAGCAGAAAAGGAACTGATCAGCCTTTAGGTGAAAATGTGTTTTCTCCCACTGCAGAAGTTTAGTATTAATTGATATGAACGTTACCCGTGGAGAACTGGGGTGCATAAATAAGTCTGACAGTTTCTCCATGTAACCCCATGAGGTGAATTGAGGCTCTTCAGAGCTGCAGCACCCCTTTTTGTGCACTCGGAGTAATAGCTAATACAATTCAATCCGTTAAACACTTCATGAGCATCTGCCCTATACAGCACTGCTAGGAGCCCTGGAGGGAACATATCAAATGAGATAATGTTGACATCTTCAAGAGGGTACAGTCTAGTAGACCAGACAAGACACAGATGCAAATACCACCAAGGGATGGGCTCCGTGGGTGTAGAAAGGTTACACCCTGGCAGCTGCACCTCAGTGTCTCCTGAGGGACAAGAGGTGGAGGTGTTTCAACGAATGTATCAGCACCCCCAAGAAAAAAATCTAGTTTCAGCTCAAAGCTCAACCAAGAAGTTATTCTTGTAATACAAGGATATGGAGGGGCAACTTCCTACCATTGCAGAAAAGCAAAGTACAGAAAGAGGAAAGAAAGTAGGGTGATTTTGCAGAACATAAGAGCAAAGGAAAAATCCAGGACTATGTGTTTTCTGCAGAAAGCATTAGGGCTCTGATAGAAGAAAGCAACATCTTAGTACAGATATGTGTTCAAAACAAGGAGTTACACATAGAATCTAAGAACCAGTAGAACGTGGGTGATACAAAGAGGAAAAAATAAAGAAGCCAGCACAGAACAGAAAGCCACACTACTGAGAATTTTATTAATTCCTTAGCGAGGAGAAAACTAGCAAACCTTGGAATCCTCCCCATATATAATGTATAAGTCCTTATTTATAAGTAATTTTGCCTTCTAACTCCACATGGTTCTCATTTCATTGCATGGGTTCAGTTATTATTTACTTATCTATACCCCATATTGTTTCAAAAATAATTTAAAGCGGCTAACATTTTTATTGTCTTCATAAAGTCCAAAGATAAAGATCTCCTTTTAGATATTGTCATATACACAAAAATCTAAACTGGGGAACCCCATCTGACGGCAGTGATTATGAGAGCTTGTAAATGGCACAGTGTCAGGACTTTGTTGTGCCTGAGTGCACTATAGATTACAAAAACACAAAGTGCTGTAGTCAGGATACGAACAAAGAAAAGAAGTAATCGCAGCTGGAGAAACCAGGAAGAGCCTCGTGTGGGAAGTACCACTTGCAGGATGGATGGGAGTATAGGAAGAGAGGCATTCCTGACATGGAGAATGGTATGTGCAAAGACATGGAGGTAGGAAAGGACCTGACTGTACACATTGTAGAAAAGAAGAAAACAGAGAAATGCTTTGTCATTTATGTTCTCAATTTTTTTTAAAGCCCTTGCTCTTGTTCCGTATCAGGAATACTCAGGAGATGAAAGATAGCACAGAACCTTTTCCCCTATGACAGGCAATGAGAAGCTAACGGAGCCAGCCTCACACTAGGTGAAGGTCCACTGCATAGGGTTATGGGTTATGATGGGAGTTCAGAGTGAATATTCTTCTTAAAAATATTCTCACTTCCTTATATTTGGCTCACCTTAAATTTCTCTACAGGAGCAAAATGTTTCATTTTACAACTGGCAATAGTGTTTTAAAGGCAAATACTCTTAGAAAAGGCCACAGAGGCCAGGGGTGGTGCCTCATGCCTGTAATCCTAGCACTTTGGGAGACCAAGGTGGGCAGATCACCTGAGGTCAGGAGTTCAAGACCAGCCTGGCCAACATGGTGAAACCCTGTCTCTACTAAAAATACAAAAATTAGCCAGGCATGGTGGCAGGCACCTGTAATCCCAGCTACTTGGGAGGCTGAGGCAGGAGAATGGCTTCAACCCAGGAGGCGGAGGTTGCAGTGAGCTGAGATTGTGCCACTGCACTCCAGACTGGGCAGCAAGAGCAAAGATCTGTCTCAAAAAAGAAAAAGAAAAAGAAAAGGCAAGAGAATAACTGTTATTCCCATAACATAGCTGTCTATCTGTCATGTCTGGCCAGTTTAGCTAAAGAAGGAAGCTTCAGGCCTGAAACAGGGACCAGGGACCAAGTTAAGGTCCAGTTTTGAATTAGGATGCAAGCAGGGAAGGTCCAGAAGAAGGTTGGTAGTCAGAATGACTACTGTGGCCAATTTCCTATGTATGTGGGAATAAGTTCTTGGTGCAGAAATGTCCCCTAGATGCCTGAGTCAGGCAAGGAAAATTCAGTCACTAAACATTGGTGTAGCTCTCTAATAATAGCAAGCCTTCCTATAAAACTCAGCACAAAGTTATCCAAAGTCCTCAAAATTGCTTTTCCATTATTTGCTGCCTCCAGGTTTTCATGAGATCTTTTTAGTCCTCAAGAAAAGACCAAAGCTGTGAACTGCTGAACAATTATTTAAAGAAAAACTCATTTTAAAACATGGGCTTATTTTAATTTATTAAAATATGCAAGGTAATGCATGCTGGTTTGGAGGAGGGAGAGGTGCCGTAGAAATGAAGAAATCGAAGGACCCCTGCTTAATACCATCCCAGAAGGTGTTTCTAAACAAGAGTGGCATTTTGTGGGAAAAGAAATATAGGTTGGTAAAAATGAGAGCTGCTTTTATAAAGGGAGCATTGCTAAATGGAAAGAGGAGTGTGAGGGCTGTCATCTACAGTCTCACACTCTGCAGGATATGTGAAGAGGGATCACAGGTGACTAGAAATGTTTTGAGCTAGCTAACTCTCCCAGGTAAGGTTAAGCTTAGCAAGAAGACCCCTGCCAGACTATGACTCCAGCTTTGATCTACACTCAGTAAGCAGTTGGCCTTCTGACCTTTATCAAAAGCATGTTTGAATGGATGAAACCATGAAGTGGAAGATGGTAGTTAAGAAGTGTCCAGGTATCCATGGTTAATTGCATTAACCCTCACTGGTCTATCTGTACACTGTGTGAAGGTCCTTTTGTTCTTTGTATATGGGTCCTATAGACACAGAGCATAGTCCAGGGAGCTCCCCACTGTCTTCATCAGTGATCTGGAAATTTACTTATTTCTGGAAAACAACTGTATTGTTACAGTGTTAATGTATTCTTTTATGTTCCCTGCTGGGAATGACTTTCAATAATGAACAACTATCCTAATAGGATAATTTCCTGGTTTAAGTTGACTCATGTCAATAGGCAAGTAAGAAATAGCAGGATCCTGTATCAGGGTAATGATTTTTTAAAAAACACATAATTCCTAGAAAAAATATGGATGTTAAAATCCACAGGGCTTGGTTATTCATTGGATTTGGTTGATATCAGGGTAATGATTTTTTAAAAAATATATAATTCCTAGAAAAAATATGGATGTTAAAATCCACAGGGCTTGGTTACTCATTGGATTTGATTGAAGACTAGGGGACTGTGAATTGCGGGACCAAACAGAGGATGGTGACATGGGTTGAAGTAGAAAATAGACTTACATGCAAAACTCAAGGTACCTGAGAGTCATTACATTGGTAAAGAAAGGTCAAGCTTTTCTGTGGCAACAAATCACCTCAAATCTCTGTGACTTAAACTTTTATTTCTTGTTCCTATCATAGCCCAATGCAGTTTAGACAGCTCTCCTGAAAAGCTCTCCTTAAAGGAGTGGCTCAAGAATCCAGGCTCCTCCCACATTATGAATCTACCATCTTGCGGAGCACTGCTTCCAGTCATGAGGACAGGAGAGACAGATGTGTAGAATTGGTGCATATTACTCCCACTCACATCAAAACAAGAGCTAGTGTTCATTCATTTGATCCCAAACTAAATGCAGGAGCGGCTAGAATTTAGTCTTCCTGTGTGTCCAGAAAGAGGAACAGGGTTAGATAAGCACCAAGCCTGTCTCTGCTACAGATACCCAAATGACAATAGCTAGCAGGTAGCCGAATAGACCCATCTAGGGTTCAGGGAGAGAAGGACATGAATCAGAGCTGGAGGCATAAATGTAGACATGGTCAACCACTTAAACCTAGAAAAATACATGAGATCAACCAAGTAGAATATATATGAGAAGAAACGGAGGAAAACCTAAGGATCACCAAATTTTAGAGTCAGAGAAGGGACACTGAAAAAGATGGCCAAAGTAGAAATTCACAGGGACAAGATGAGGAACACTGAAAGTACAACAAAGAAATTCTCTTCTAGGAATTGAGATAAATTTGGCATTCATTGAAGTGAAGTTAACGAAGTGACCATATTTACAGACCCAGAAATGTTAACTCATTCTGACAAGAAATTTTCATTCTTTCTGGGTAATAGAGGAGTTCTGGGATTTGTGGTTTGGATGCTGGGACAATAGCATTTCTAGGAATTTGTAATGGAGTCATAGAAATTATATTAGGATAACAAGAAAACACCTCCAGAACAGTTGGTGTCTCTAAAAGGGAAGGTGAACTGAGCTGGAAGCCATAAGAAGTGAGTTCTAGTTCTGGTTCTATGTGGCCATGCTGAGGTCATTTCATCTCTCTGGATGTCAATCTCTAAATCTCTGAATGTGGGGATGGCCCTTCCAGTAACAGTAATAAGGGTGACATTCACTGAGTACTCACGGTGTGCCAGAGCTTACTCTAAATTCTTTTCACAGATTATCTCATTTATTCAATTCTATTCATTTCAATCCTGTGAAGGAGAAACTACAAGGATCTCCATTTTACAAATGTGGAAACTGAGGCTGACAGAAGTTAAGTAAGTTACTCATGATCACATGGGAAATTCTGGCACGGGCAGATAGAAACCCAGGCTAATGGTGCTCTCAAACTTTCACTTATTTATTCAGTAAATATATAATGAGTGCTTCACAGAGATAGCCCCTGCTCTTAGGGAGCATTTTTCAAAGAAACAGAATGCTAAGCACAGAAGTCTTTGCCCTCCAACACCAGGCTGGGGGGCTAATCAAGAGCCATGCTCTTCTAAGCACACACCTCCTCATCTGGGCTCTAAATAGAAGAAATGTTAAGCCCAGAAATTGATGGGCCCTCAGTACCTGTGAAAAGGTGCTTTTCCATTTTTTAGAAGATGACTCTCCCATCTTTGTTAGCTGAGTAGTTTGGTAATTAGGTCCTTTATCACTTTGTCAAAATGGAGTAAGAAGAGCTAAACAAAGCTAGACTTCAATGACCTGTATTCCATCAATATGAAGAAAATGAATAAGGTGACCCAATTTCTAAGCTCTTTTGAAGGTAAAGAGTTTAATCCTCTCACATACAAAGAAAAGGTGTTTTTCTTTTAAACCTATTTATCAATTTATATAGTGTGATATTCTTATTATAATAAACCATAGAATTTAATGTATTCTACAAGATTATCAATACGATCATGTAATGCAAAGTACCAAAGAAAAGCTACAATATCACAATAAATTAAACTGGTTTACTATTTTACTTTTTAATTTCAATTTAAGTGCACTCGTTGTTCCCCTATAATTGTCAGTAAAATTAAATTCTCATTTCCAATTAGAATAAAATCAAAATGTTTAGCTGCTGAGCCTCTCTGAGCTCTCCATAAATCCCGTTTAACAGGTAAAATAAAAGCCATGTCTGGCATCCTATCAGTCTCCAACAGTGTTATTATATATACATCACACACAACAAAAAGATGGTTTTTTAAATTTTGACATTTTTTTTTTAAATTTTGAAAACCCAACTCCAAAGAAGATGCCTTGTTAATGGTGATGTTTTTCTGTATTACTGAGTCTTTTCACTACTATATCCCTAGGGCCTAGTCCAGTGCTGGGTCATGGTACATATGCACTATTTAGTTGTTGAATGATTTGAATAAATAAGGATATATTATTTACTAAGTAAACAGCAGTAAACAAGGCATATAAGGTCCTTGAAATCAAGAAGTTTACATTTGTATAGTGAGGGGCAAGAAATGTAAAAAAATAAGATAACTTATTCTGGCAAGAGATTATAGTTACTAGTATGCTCTTGCTTATTAAAAAAAAAAATTCTTATTTATACCATTGGAAGTCATCTTCTTTAACTGAATAAATAAAACTTCTGGAAGAATGAACATGGTATGATAGAAGTAGGCATCCCACCAGCCCATTCTGTCTACTCAAGTCTGGTAATCCACCTTGACCAGCCTTGCATTCTGTTCCTTTAATAAACAGATGTCCACATCACCCCAGCTCCAACAAAACAACTACAAAATTAGCCTGAAACGTCCAGATGTTGCTAGTCTTTCACACAAGGACAAAAAAATTCAGTTATTCTGCAGCGCAGGAACTAAAGATTAATGTTATCTGGATCTATAGATATACAATTGCAATGGTACACATAAGTATGAGTTGTGTTAGCTAGATGCATACCCATCTTACCCATCTTAAATGTTTTACTCACATAGTTTTAACTTGTCCCCATCTGGCTGAAAGTAAATACATTAACCCCAGGCAAAATTAAACCTGAGAAAAGTCTGTCTTAGGTGCCCAGCCTTCTCTTTCTGTACCCTGCTATCTTATGCTCACATAATCACTACATCAGTCAGGGTTTGTGAGGAAAATGGAAACCATTCTGGGTATTTCAGGCAGATTATAGTTTAATTCAGGGAATTAGGTACTTCCAAAATTGTTGGAAGGGCTTGAGAATAGCAAACAATGAACTCAACTGGAACACCAAAGAAAACTATTTGAAGAGAAAAAAAAAAAAAGGCTCAGCTTTTGAAATTCAATTTTCACATTTAGCCTAAATAAAGTAGCCCTGACTTTCTCAAAGAACAAAAATTGCCCATCAAAAAATCTATTCACATGCTCTGCGCCTTTCTAAGGAATTCTGGCTTCAAAAGCCACTTTCTAAAATTTAAGCCCTTCTTGATAGTCACATCTTTACAATTCCATGGAAAATAGCTATTTACTCTAAAAATGTCATTTGTAATTTGAAAACAGAAAAAGAAAAGTTCATCCCCCATTGAGAAAGCTGTTTTCAGCAAAAGAAACCATCTAACGGTCAAAGATAACACAATCATTAATCCCAAACTTTGTCTTTGTCACCATTTTGTGTAGGTTAAAACATTTTGAAAATGCCCCCGGTGCTGCCCTGTACCCTTTTTAAGTCCCAGGAACGTGTAATTCGCTTAAGAATCACAGGTAGTAATATTACTCACTATAATAACACTAGATCTACAATATACCTTCTCATTTTCAACAGTTTGACAAAATCATTCCATAAAGCAATTTATGCTGTATCACTCCATTCCCTTTAAAGTAAAATTAAACTGTAAAGAGAAAAAAAAATTAACTAAAATAAAAATGCAATTTAGAGCCTATATTACTTCTAGCACCAAAGCCTGTTCTATTTCTCTATTTGTATTTCTAATAAGGACCTGTGGTTTCCAATTCTCTTTGAAGCTCTGCACACGCTGGCATTCCCTGCCATGACAAACACCTATGTCAGTCCTTTGCTTCCAGAGCTGCAAATATCTGCTCTCTTTTCAGATGGTACTTGGCCCCAACTGGCTAAGACTGTGGCCATAATCACAGCTGTGGAAGCAATGCCTCTGTGGGGGATTTTATAATCTCTATGCCTTTTCCTAAGTCAGAATAAAGAAGATGACATCTGCGCAGCTCCTCTTCTTAGTGCCTTCACTACTCGTTATCCCCATAAGGATTGGTTACTCATTAAGCAGAAGATTGGCTTTACACTTGTCACTTGGCTTCTTCTGTTTTCCTTGCTTTATATTTGGACACAAAAGGGTGCATTCCTTTGCCGCTTAAATATATTCAACATTAATTTCCAAAGGACAGGAACACAGTAGACCATCCCTCTAGGGAGCTGGTATTCAGATATTTTGATCCAGATTCTACTTTGGCAGAGAAAAAGACCCCATGACCTTCCTTATCTTTACCATGTCCACAAAAGAACAATGAAAATTAAAAAATGGAGCAGAACCAAAAGCCATTAAAAATGATAACAATACAGGGATTTTCCAAAATGACTAGTCAAAGTACAACCTAAAAAAGTCTTCCTATTTATTCACTTATGTAACTGCAGCAACTGAATACCGTGACTCATCCAAGATCATACTGGAGAAGCACTGATAACGAAATATCTCGTCCCTAATTTCAAAAATTCCACCCAACTACTTGTATATATGGAAGACTATGGTTTTGTAACAATAGTAAGCATCATGTAACTACCAGAGAGTATTGTTATTGTTATTATTTCAAGCAACAAAAACACATTCTGGACAACTTCAGTTAAAACTGCCCTGAGGGAGGGAAGAAATTGGTTGAAAGGGGAATGAAAGAGAAGCCAATGTGTTTTGGAAAGAACCGGAACCCAGCATCTATGGAGATAAGCAGCAGGAAGGCATAGGCAGGCTGTTTAGTGAGCCACCATGCAGGGAATAAGAGGGAGTCATTTCCATTTTGGCCCATTACACTGAAGAGTGGAATTTCAGGAAGACATCCTCTAACCAGCTCTGAACTGTTTTTACAACACCATCTCTGGCACCAAATGTGTGGGTTTTCCCTTACACCAACCAATTCTCCATTCTCCAGATACCCACTGGGTATTGTATAATTCAATTCCATTCTGACACTAACTACCCAGGCTTAGCATAGACCCCACAGATTAAAGGCGCAGTCCCACAAGTCTGGGCCACTGGAACTTCTGATCGACCACTCTAAAGCCAGAGGGGTCCCACAGCCCACTCCTTGGGTTTGATAATTTGTTAGAATGGCTCCCAGAACTCCAGAAAACACTTTACTTGCTATTACCAGCTTATTAGAAAGGATACAACCCAGGAACGATTCCATGGAAGAGATGCACGGGGCAAGGAGTGAGAAGCGTGGACAGGGAAAGACACAGAGCCTCCATATCCTCTCCGGGCTCATCACCCACTCAGCACCAAGATGTGCTTACCCACCCAGGAGCTCTCCAAACCCTGTCATTTAGGGTTTTTTGTTTTGGTTTGGTTTGTTGTTTTTAGCAGAGGTTCCATTATACAGGCATGATTGACCTAATCATTGGCCATTGATGATTCAGTCAATCTCCAGTCCCCTCCCTCTAGGTCAGTTCTACCTCTAATCACATGGTTGTTTCCTCCGGCAACCAGTCCCCATCCAGAAGCTATCTAGGGGACCACCGAGAGTCAATCATTAGCATAAATTCAGGTATGGTCAAAAGGGGCTCACTATGAATAACAAAAGATGTTCTTTTTACCCCATCACTCAGAAATTTCAAGGGTTTTAGAAGCTCTTGTGCCAGGATCCAGGGATAAGCAAATATATATTTCTCATTATATCACAACATCACATCAGCCTTGCTGAAGTCACATACTTACCCCTTGGCCAGTGGAGGACTGGGCACTGTGATTGGCAGTGTCACCAAGAACAAGGGGAACTGAGGCTGTGCTGGAGAAAACACAGATGTCACAGGAGCACAGATACACAGGTTTCCAGGCTTCATAATAGGGTGCAGATCAAACTCTGAGAAATCTCAAGTCATGTGATAACCTTTAACAGCCCAATTCATAGCTTAGATGTAAATAATTCTTAGCAACCCTTTGTTATGGACTGGACTGTATCCCTTAAAATTCGTATGTTGAAGGCCTAACCTCCAGTGTGACTGTATACCGAGATGGGCCTTTATGAATGTAATTAAGGTTAAATGGGGTCAAAAAGGTAGTGCCCTAACCCTATAGGACTGGTGTCCTTATAAGGAGAGGAAGCAACATCAGGGGTGCACAGAGGAAAGCCCATGTGAGGACACAGTGGGAAGACAGCCATCTGAAAGACACAGAGAGGCCTCCAGAGAAACCAAACCTGCCAACACCTGGATCTTGGACCTCCAGCTTCCAGAACTGTAAGAAAAATTAATTTGTGATGTTTAAACCACTCAGTCTGTGATATCTTGCTATGATAGGTCTAGCAGACTAATACACTTTTGGAATTTTTTTAAACAAAGTCTAGAGAATTGTGTGTCGTTTTCAATAAAAGTTGAAGAGAGACAAGCCTCTTCTGATGCACCACGGCCCCCACAGTCATCCAGATGATCACATAACAAGCGTTGAGAACTCCTCCAAGAGAACATGTTCAGTTAAGCAACTGTTCTAATCTTGCTTCCATTTAAACCTCAGCACATCTTATAAACTCAACAAGATGGGCTGTTGAACAATTATCACCAAAGTCATTTTCCTCAAAGATGCTATCAGCCTGACTAAACCTTTCACAGTCCAAGTGTAAGATACATACTAATTTAATTCTGTTTAGCAAACAAGTACCAAATGCTACTGCTTGCTGAGCAATAAACTAGCCTCTGATAATGCAGAGAAAAATCAGATTTAGTCCCTGACCTCGAGGAATCAGAGAGTAATGGAGAAGACAATGTGAAAACAAATCGTTAAAAGTCACTGTTATAATATTTATATAAGGTATAACAGCACCATGTTTTTCAAACTCAAGTGTTATTATTCTACATGGGCACAAGAAATGATGCCAGAGAATACAATACCAAAATTCATAGGGTAAACATGGTTCATTATCCTGCAACCTCAATTGTATTAGAAAACATGGGGACTAAAATCATGCCATTTAACTAGTAAAGAATAGTATTTCTATAATTTAATCAACAATGAAAAATTCAAGTTGGAATGGCAGCCCTCAGGAACTACCATCATTCACTCTGTCTTGTACTGGGGCTATTTGGATAGAAATTTTTGAAAATCACTAAAAGGAATCCAAAGTCATCATTCACTTCTCCCCTTGATTCTCTCTCCTTACTGATAATATAAAGTGGGTGATTTATTCTTGTAATTATTAATAGTTTGTGCTTTTTAATCTTTGTGGAATTCATGTGTATAATACTCAGTTGTTTTCCTCAATCAACTTTTTTTTACTGTGATTCAATGTCCCTTGAAATTAAAAAAAAAAATTCCACTTGCCCTACTACAATGTTTCCAAAAGAATATTAAAATACATATGCAAATGAATATTTAAATTCCATTAAAATATGCAAACTCCTTTGCAGAGTTTAGCTGTTAATTGAGAAAAATCCTCTCAATAGAAGAGATGTCTGTTTTATATATAAAGATATATATCTAGGAAGCATCTCACCCACCAAGATAAAATGAATTTGGCTAGCATCTAAATATATCCAGATATCTTCACAGGCCAAAGACAAGTAGAAAATTATTTAAATGACTAACGGAATTTACTGTCTGAAGTCCATACTTTTATCAGACTTATAAAACATTTTTTCAAGATACATATTAAACTAGACCGAAATTTGAGTAGTTTCTTCTGGAACAAAGAACTTACCAAAAATAAAAGACACCAAACTGAACAAGGAAAAACTCTCTTTTTTGAGCTGTTTCTCCCATCGTGCATAATCCCTTGTTGATTTCATGATGTTCTACATTTCTAAGTCTTAAAGTCAGTCAATAGACAGGTATTTATTAAGCACCTGTTGGGTACAGCAGCTGGTTCTGAGAACTGCGGGGAAATAAAAAAAGCAATAGAAAACATGGTTACCCCTGATACGAGGTTTATTTGCAGGGATAAAACCTACC
Organism: Colobus angolensis palliatus; assembly: GCF_000951035.1. NCBI lineage: Eukaryota > Metazoa > Chordata > Mammalia > Primates > Cercopithecidae > Colobus > Colobus angolensis. Next base: position 9,359,039 of record NW_012110919.1, read on the forward strand.
CTCTGCTGCTTAGTATCTCTAGAGGCAAAAGTCTTTTAAAACTGCTTCGGCATCCAATCATATCTTTGACTCTCAATGGAAAGTCAGTTAATGGAGTTTCTAAGAGCCAATCAAGTAACTTAGATAACCTGTAAACCTAAGTAAACCAACAGGGCTTCAGGTGACATAATCTCAACCTCCAACTTCCTTCCAAAGATAGTTTTATTAACTAACTTAAGGAAAAAGCTATATCATACCGTTTATATTTTTATAAACTGCACATTATTTATTAAATTAACCAGAAAATTGTTCCAGGAACTTTCCATTGTTCATGGATATAAAACAGCAATGAGAGTAACTTCTATCTTTATATTATTTTTATTTGCGATACTTGTTTTCATTTTCATTTGCTAATTCCTCATCTTAACGTTCTGGCATTATTAACATTGTTTTATTTTCAACTTTTGAGATTTAGAAATACCAAAGGACATAAACAATCTGCAAAACACAAAAGAAAAACAGAAGTTGAAAGTCTGAGACACTCCTTAAAAATGAACACAAAACACTTGGGTATGTTTGAGCAATATGACATGGACTATGGAAAATGTTTGCTATGATATGCACCAATGACCATGAATTGGTTCTTTTTTCAGAAAAAAATACTGGTACAAACCTCCCTAAACAAATTAATATTCCAATCTTTATTGACTCATTTGATGGGAAAAAATAAGTTATTGTACAAGGGTTTCTTGGTATTTGTGTATTATGTTGTGTTGTTTATTTGTTTTGCACAAAACTGAGATTATAGGGTTGAACCAAGATTTATTACTGTGGGACTTGGGAAGATGAGGAGACTAAGAGAAGAGAAATAAGAAAAGAGTCATGATTTAAGAAGAGCAGTTTACATTTGAGCTAGTGCATTCTTACAACATGTGACTATGTGAACGACTCTCCCAGGAGGCAAGACATATGAGAAGAAGGGATGTTATAACCTCAAGCTAACAATAAACTGTAATATGGCAAAGTTCTCTCCTTGAACAACATGGTTCTCCTCATTTATACATAATTTTAAGTCATTTTTGCACAATATGAGAATAAATGCAGTGAATTCCTTTGAAGGTGCCCCTACTAACAGACCCACAAATCACAACTGGTCACAGGAGTAGAAGGAACATCAAGAATCTAGTCAAGCAAAACTGTGATTTTTTTTTTTTTTTTTTGAGAATTCACTCTTTCTCTATAAACATCTACTTCCTCCCTGTTACTTGGATCACTTGTAGCAGTAAGTATCATGGAGCCTGTCTTTCTGGATTGAATTCTCAGTTTAGCCAAGATTGCTGCTGAAGATTATTTTGTGAAGACTGAATACAATATGATATGCAAAGTATTTAACATATAGTGATGGCTCAATAAATGTCAGGGAGAGACAAGGACAGGTAAGAGGTGGATAGGTAGGGAAGAAAGAGGGAGAGAGAAAGTTTTCTCTTCTTGCATTATTTAACTTTCACTTTTGAAACAAAAGTTTATATTACATGGAATCCCAAAGGTGTTACCACATGTGTGAAGTCATAGTTTAAATTTAGGGAGTTTAATTTAAAAATGCAGAGGTGTTGGGTAATTTACTGATTGTAATTGAAAATTCTGTTGGGTAGTAATGCTGTCTGGCAGTCTTTTTGTTCTTAGATAAAGGCAAACTCATTCAATAGCAGTCAAACATTACAATTTGAAATCAGCATCTTTCATTGTTCTGAGCCATTTATTTTTCAGATCAAACTCACTTTTTGGTTAGATAGGATCTTAGTAATAATATTAGGCAAAGTCTCAGTATATGAAAACTGTTAAGAATAAATAATGTGTGTACAATTAAAGCAAAGTATGTAGATAGACTTCTGCTTCCAGCCATTACAGAATGGTACAGGCTAGTACCACATTTGCCTCCTGCTAAAGACAACTCTAAAACTGGACAAAGTGCATACATCAGCTGTTTAAGACATTGAATAGCAGACAGTACAGAGCTAGTTTCCTTATGAGTAGGAATCTCATTAATGGAAACTGTTGGACTCACTGAGCTGAGGAAACAATGGTTGGAATTCTAGGTGATCAAAGTGATTGGAGCAGGGTACTGGAAAGAGAAAGCTGCACAGATAAAATCAGGCTCAGAATGAAGGTGGGGATTCAGAGTGGGTTATTGGCCAAGGTCTAGATTGTATAAGGTAAAATGGAAGAGATTGCCTGCTTAGGGGCCGAGCCACAATTTTTAAGAAGGTATTTAAGGAGACTTCTAGAAGGAGATAACGGAGGTCATGCAAGGCTGGCCCAGCCAGAATAGAATACTTCGCTGAGTGCCTTGTGCAATTCATTCAACTCTAGAAAGATCATGCATTAGGAGCAAGCATCAGACCATAGAATAAGTCCCACACCCTAGGACTGAGTGTAAAACTAAAATAGACTCAACCTAACAAAAAATAAAACCAAGCCTAGTTGGACTAGAAGAACCATCCAGTAATTTAACTGCTTGCCAAACAAAACTCAACACCTTCTAAAGGAAGACATTATAATCCAGACTCCCTAAACATGTCAACTTTAATGCCTAGAATAAAATCAATGCTTACTAGATATGTGATTAAGCAGGAAAACATGACTCAAAATCAAGAAAAAAAAATATGCAGTCAATGGGAATAGACCCCAAGATGACCCAGTTGTTAGAATTAGCAGATTAGAACTTTAAAGCAGCTACAGAAATAAATTCAAATACTTTTTTAAAAGATTAATATAAGGAGTGAGAAGATGAAGAAACTTGATAGAAAAATGTAACCTATTGTTTAAACCCAGACAATAATTATAAAAGTAAAATATCTACAATGAAAATTTTATTAGATGGTCCCAAGAGGGAATTGGAGCTTGCAGAAGACAGGGTTAATGAAGTTAAAGACAAATCAATATAATTTATCTAATCTGAAGGACAGAGATGGGGGTAGGGGAATTAAGGAGACCCAGTTTTCTGTTAAGCATCATCAATCAGGTTAGCATACATGTAATTTGAGTCCCAGAATGAGAAGAGAGAGCAAAACAAAACAGTTTTGAAGAAATCCTAGTCCAGAATTTCCCAAATGAGTTAAAAAAAATCTATTTACAAATACAAATAGCTCAGGTTTTATAGTTGAATATATTTTGGACCTCTTTCTGTTTCTGGTCCCACTAAGATTCAATTATTTTTATTTAAATTTTTATTTTTATCTTAGTGTCTAATGCCTTTTTTACACTATGAGTGGTTATAGTAGAAAAACTTCAGGATGTTTTAAAACTTTGCTGTTATTTCTCAGTAAAGATCTAGAACAAAGCTTTTTTTGTAAAATATAAATTACTATGCAAATATAAAAGATTAGAGTCTCTATGGCATCTACCCCATTTTCCAAATGCAGATACTACCCCCCTGTCACTGTGAAATGCAAAGTTATTTGAAAGTTGAAATGTTACCTTCTTCAAGGTACCACAGTGAGAAATACAACTTTTTTTGTGCCACACATTTTCAGCAAGATGGGGAGGAAAAACTCCCTCTAGTCTTCCTACCATTAATTCACTTCAAGAGATCTCTCTCCCCACCTAAAAATAAAATGAATCGGCAAAATTCTTCTTTTCTCTGCCCCCACAAAAATAAAACTTACTCATAAGTGTCTTTAAATTTCACATATAGTTGGAGGCACGCAGAATCTAGTGCATCTTAGAATTGTGAAAACTCCACTTCAATCTTGCAAAAGCCCTGAATCAAACATTTAATTCATTATTATTCAAAGCAAAGCAGACCTCATCTGACCTGAAAGCCTGGCTCTGATTGCTATAGACACTGCCTGCCTCTACAAAAACACTAACATGCCAGCTGGGTGCGGTGGCTCAAGCCTATAATCCCAGCACTTTGATCACGAGGTCAGGAGATCAAGCCCATCCTGGCTAACACAGTGAAACCCCGTCTCTGCAAAAAAAAAAAAATATATGTATATATATATATATATACACACACACACACACACACACACACACAAAATTAGCCGGGCGTGGTGGCAGGCGCCCGTAGTCTGGACGACAGAGCAAGCCCCCGTCTCAGGAAAAAAAAAAAAAAAAAACACTAACATCCCTCTTCACTCTAATTATAAAATTTACTTTATCATCAAATTGTTATGTATTAAAGCTAAGTTCTGATGACTTTTAAAAAACCTATCCCACTCAAATATTATTGTGCCATCAAACTTAAAAGAATCTTCTGAAGATATTTAGGCAAAATGAAAGTTCACAAAGCCAGTGAGATCTGAAACTATTATTCTGGGCAGAATAGATAAACATTCAGACTTATATTATCCCCCTCTCAAATTAAAAGACAGGAAAAGGCCTGATGTGTCTGCAGCAGCCTGAGTTCCTCCATAACAAAGCACATGGGAGGGTGGGAGTACGCTCCAGTGATACCGCATCTCTTAAATTCACCATTGTATGTCTTCATAGCACCATATTCCTCTCCTCTGTTGCATTTACCACGGTTTCCATTTTACCTTTATTTCTGGTAATATGATGAAGTCTTTCTCAGTTACTAAACTATAAGCTCTGTGCTTGATTTTTCTCAACATTGTACCTCCAACATTGAAGCATGGTGCCTCGTACCTGGCAAGCACTCAAGAAATATTTGCAGAATAAATGAATGCAACCCACCCAGCATGTTCTCCAGAGCTCTTCCTTCATGGAACCCGTCCATAAAGTTCTTGAGGACTCCTCTACTCCGAGATAAATCTATTCCAGGCCAGTAAACTATCCAGGGACTACAGAAGGTAAACAATTTAGAAAGCACTTTCAGTGCTGTTTTACCTTAAAATAGCATCATTGTGACCCCCATGCTATGGTTTGAATGATAGTGTTCCCTCCAAAAGTAAAACTTAAACCCCATCGTGGTGGTATTAAGAGGTGAGGTCTTTTTGGAAAGTGATTGAGAGGACTCTGCCCTCCTGAAATGATTAGTGCCTTACAAACAGGCTAGAAGGAACTGGCTTCGGCCCTTTTTGCCCTTCCACCATGTGATGATACAGCATTCAAGGTGCCATCTGGGAAGCAGAGACCAGGGCCCTCAGCAGACAGATACCAAACCTGCCTATGCCTTGATCTTGAATTTCCCAGCCTCCCAAAGTGTGATAAGTAAATTTCTGTGATTTATAAATTACCCAGTCTCTGGTACTTTGTATCACAAGCAGATTAAGAAAGCTCATTTTAGGGATGAGGTTTGAGGCTGAGATTTTAAAGTCTTCTGATACAGTCACACCTAGAACTCCAGTCTCATATTCCAATTCTTGTGGTCCCAATATATGGTCCTAATCATCTCCTCCTGACACCACAGCCATAGGTCAAGGAAAAACAATGAGATTAGTGACCAGGACTGATAGGGAGAAGGAATTTTTCTTGTGACAGATCACGAAAATGCAGCCATGAGTGATTGCTGGGTTTGCCCACACGGGTTGTGTTGGGGATGAGAAAAACTTAGTATTTCAGATACGTAAAAGGGTCTTGAACCTCAGACCAAAGGGTCCCTTTTCTGGCAAAATTTATTCAAACTTTTCTACTTACTAACAACTTAGCTTTCAAAGCAGTTATATATGTTCATCTGTTTTTTCGCTTTCATGAATTAGAGGAAAACCTTACAATATTCTTCCTCTTGAGCGCCATCCAACACTATCCAAAACCAGGGCAAAGTACATGAAACTTCATCATGTCTGGCTGAATTTTAAAGATTTCGAGAGCACGTTCCCTGGGATTTGCTTGACTATGCACTACCATGCTTCCCTAATACGCTTGTGTAATTATTGTATGAATTATTGATTTTGAAAGATTCATATTCTCTGCAATTTCTCATTGATTAGTCTAGGGTTGATTTTATTGAAGGCTAAACAAGGACCTCCAGGAATTGAAGAAGCACAAAAACGAATGCAATTCTGAATTTCATTGTATCTACTGAACCTTGTGTGATAACTTTGCAAGCATTCGTGAGTGAAGCTTCCTAAGTATCAGCACAAAGCTGGGAAGCTTCTGGCAATCTTAAGAAAGATTTTTAAGTTCCATAATAAAAGTTTATTGAAAGCACCTCTGATTTTCTTTTGCTGCCCTTTTTTTATGGGTTTGGTTGTTTTGCTAAATTAGGTTTGAGGTTTGCTCGCTTTGTTATAGCACCACATTAATGAGGCCAAAATGTCAGGCTCCATCTCTGTAGTGACAAACTGCGCCCTTAACCTCAGGGAGCTTCTCTGGTTGATGGAAGCAGAGAGGATATTTGAATTGACACAAATCCATTCCACAATACTGTATAAACGATTTTAGGGCCTGAGCAACTGAGATCAACATCACCTTCATTTATACAAAATAGCAAATTGTTCCCCTCTGTTATAAAGCAAAATCCCAGAGGAAATTATTAATGTCATAGAAGAAATGAGGTTGCAAAAAAAAAATTAGAAGGTCCAAAAATGATTAACAGAGAACCATACGATGGTTTAGAAAATGGAAATTTTTAGCCATTTGGATTGAGATGCCCCAGTGATTACTCACATAGATGTGCTAAACAGTCCAGGTTGCACAACGAGTAATTAAAATCTGATTAATTCTTATCAGGTTAGCAAAGGGTGCTGCTTTTTAGCCCCCAAACAAATTGGCAATGCACCTGAACATTAAATTTAATTTGTCATTTTGCACATTTCACTGGTTCTATTGTAATATACTTAGAAGCACATTTGCCACTCTGTCCTCTTCTGACATCGACCCTCCCTCTACCATGTGCATTAGGTAAATACTAAAATACAGACAGGACAAAGTACTTTTAAAATTCTTTCATTTAAAAAATCACAATGAAATAATTATGATTCAAGATATCAACATTGATTCTTGGCAGTTGCTACCAGTAGAAAATAATCAAATGTGGATATACAAATCACTATTTAAACAGCAAAAATTTTGATAATTAGCAAATATATTGAGGGAAAAATATGGGCAAAAATCTGTACAGGGAAAGGGATTTAAATTTAAATAGGATTTCTTTAATGTTTCCCCCATTATGCAAAAGTCCATCTTTAATTCATATTATAGTAATTTGTAATGCTGTGTCAAAATAGATATGCAAAAAGGAGATGCATTTGAATTGTAAATATGATCCCTAAGTTTGAATTTAATATAGTGCCCTAACTGAGTCCTGTATATGGAATAGGAATTTTGAATCTGTTTTGAACGTCACAGGAGCAGCAATCATGCATAGTGTTATCATTGTTGTTTATCCACCATGACTTGTGAAAAAAACATGAAATGACATTAATCATTATTTTCTACTAATAATATACTTTCAAGGCAAATTTCACCATTTTCCAAATATCTAGAAATAAATTCTTCTCCTTCACCACCCTGGCAAACCACCCCCTCTCCTTTATTCTTGATTTGCCTCTGAGAGCCTTGGTGACTGATGTTTGTTATAACATGAATTGCCCCAAAGGGAAGATTTAGACCTTTAAAGAAAAATTGAATTCTTGACCCCACATTCAAATACCTAGAATCATAAAAACATTGGGCCCCAAGAGACCTCAGAATTATTTAATCCAGTCCCTCATTTGTCAGATAGGGAAATAAAAGTTCATTTGGTAAATTGACTTGCCCAAGGTCACCCAGCCCATTAAGGGCATATGGGGAAATGGAAACCAGAGCTCCTGACTTCAGGTCAAATGTTCACTCCCATGCATAGAATGAGCAGCACAATATTACCCTTAGAAATAAGGGCTTCGGGTCAGGCACCGTGGCTCACGCCTGTAATCCCAACACTTTGGGAGGCCAAGGTGGCCAGGTGTGGTGGTACACACCTGTAGTTCAGCTACCTAGGAGGCTGAGATGAGAGGATTACCTTTGCCTGGGGAGGTCGAGGCTATGGTGAGCTGTGATAGTGCTACTGCACTCCAGCCTGGGAAACACAGTGAGATCCCGTCTCTAAAAAAAAAAGAAAAGAAAAGAAAAGAAAAGAAACAAGGGCTTTGGGATCAAGAAGACCTGGGTTTGACTCTTGTTTCTGTGAATTATTTCCTTTAATTTTTTAAATGTGTAAACTAATGGTGCATACTTTCATAGTAAAATTTTGAGGAATATTTGATACGAAAATATACGTACACACACATAGATACACACACACTCACTTACAAAGGCAGGGACCCAGAGTGGAATACATGCTACTCACATGTGTGACTAGTCAGGGGATGAGAGGGTGTGTGTGTATGTGTGAAGCAGACAGACAGACGAAGCTAACTGCTTAACTAGAAAAGTTAAGCTTAACTTAGGACATGCCAGGATAAGAAAGGGTCCTAAGTACTGTTAAGGCCTGGTCAGAGCTGAAATGAGAGAATCATTGCAGCAGCTGCCAATCTAAAGGGTCCCTAAACCATCACTAGATATGAAAAGAAGTGGAGACAAGTGTATTTACTAGAACTCTCATCAGTGAGAACATAGCACGTGCTGAATGATTTGTGAGGCTGTTGGGAAATGCATCTCCGCAAAGTTCTTGCTCTAGTATTGCTCTATTAGTCTGGACTTTTTGGTTTTAAATAAGATGGTCATACAATTTATCCTCTCAATCAGACACTTCTGAGTGTGAAGTAGGACTTTATTAATAATTATGCTAGGATGATAGGTGTAAACCAGAATAGTCCCAAACAAATGAGGACTCACCTCACAAGCTTTAAGTGCTGTAAATCAAATTAAATTGGATCAAACAAAAGGCACCATCCATTGGTGCCAATGTTTGAAAAGTCTAGAGGTGTGTCTGGCTTCAAGGATGCTGGGAACCAGTGATATCTCCAAGATTCATCTTTCTCACTCCATCTCCTTGCTCTGCTTTCCCCTATTCTGGCTTCTTTTTCAGGCAGGTTTGGCCCACGTGATGTTCCCTATCCCCTCCAGGCTTACTTCTCGCATCCTAGCCACCTCGTTTCTTCCCAACACTCTACCAAAGTGTCAGGACAGTTATTTCATTGATCCAACCTGGCCACAAGCTCATCCTTGACCCAGTCACTGTAGTCAAGAGGGATTGGAATAGGCTGCTTGGTCAAACCTGGATCACAAGGCCACTTCTGGATTTTGGGGAAGAGGAGCAGAAAAGCCATCCACCCAAATGACACGGACAAAGCTTGGGCAATGGATGCTTCCCCAAAGGAAAGGCAAGGCATACATTTGTAAGAAGCGGAATTATGCTGGGCAGGTGAGACCAATATTGACTAATGACAGGACTTTTGTGTGGTGCATAATAATAGACAATATCTTTTGTAGGGTACCTATATGCCAGAAAGCATCCTAATGGCTCTATATGGATTATCTCACCTACATGTCAAAACAACCCTATAAGTTAGATACTATTATTACATGCATATGGATGAGGTATCAGATATACAGTGAAGAGTGGTAGAATATGCCATCCCAAAAATATGCTACTTTGGCATAAGGATTATTTTAAGCTAGAGGCACTTGCAAGACAAGAGATACAAAAGTAACACTCTGCATTCCATGTATCAGGAGAAAAGAAACACTCTTTTCACCAAATATGGGAAGTGGAGGCTGAGAAAAGTCTGTACAAACAGAAATTGTTAAAATAACTCTTATGTTCCCTTCACCTCCTTTACATTTCAGTCACTTCTCCACAATTGCCACTCTTAGTTCAACCTACTACATAAGCAGTTAGGTTCTGCCACTTATTTGAGTCTTTCTTTTTTTACAAAGGCTCCCAGTCACAACATAAAAATCTGTATGCTTTTCTCCTGTTGATCTATTTTGTGTCAATTGAATTCTCAGGCCCAGCCGGAGGTCCTAAGAGGGTGGAGGTAAAGTTGTTCCTCCCCTACAACAGAAATTAAGGAACTTGTCCAAGGTCACAAGCCAGTGTGTGAAAGAACCAAGATCTGAAGCCAGGGAGCAGAATTCCTGGAGTCCCTGCTCTTACATCTAACCGATGATGCCATCCCATGCAGAGTGTGGCATCCATGTTTGGGGTCAGAGTTCTGTCACTTAGAACAGTACAGGTGAGGATCAGAGCTGCTGCCTGTGATCTTGCATTTCCAGAGTTCCCATAGCTCTAAATAAACATTGAACAAAAATTTTATTACCAGTGGGAAGCTATGCCCCCAAAGTTTCCTGCCCATTATTGCCGTGCCCAGGATACTAGTGTGTCTTGGTCCAACTCAGAGTGAGTGATACAGTTTGGATGTTTGTCCCCTCTAAATCTCATGTTGAAGTTTGATCCCCAGTGTTGGGGGTAAGGCCTGATGTTTGGGTCATAGGAACAGATAGCTCATGAATGGCTTGCTGCTGTCCATGTGGCAATGAGTGAGTTCTTGTTCTATTAGTTCCCTCGAGAATTGATTGTTAAAAAGAGCCTGGCCCCTCCCCACTCTCTATCTCTTGCTTCCTTTCTTCCTATGTGACATGCTAGCTTCCCTTAGCCTTCCACCATGAGAGGAAGCAGCCTGAAGCCCTCACCAGCAGCATATGTTGGCACCATGCTTCTTGTATAGTCTGTAGAACCATGAGCCAAATAAACCTCTTTTCTTTATAAATTACTCAGCCTGCAGTATTCCGTTAGAGCAATGCAAACACACAAAAAACAGTGTGTTAGAAGAACCTAGAGCTAGTAAAAAAACAATAATAAAAAATACATTAAAAACCATTCTCTGTATTTATTTACAGCCCCAAAGTCCTGATGGAAATTACCTGAGCACCTGACAGAGTACATAGGCTGAGTAGTCAGCCAACTTCTTAGGATACCAGAAGCCAAAAGCAGCTTTACGTGTCTGGTTTCATCTGTATCTCTAAAATCTCAGGAAGTCACTTAACACACTGGGAGGAAATCCTCCAACAGTGGGACCTATGAATTCAAAAAGTCTTCCATTAACCAACAACAGCAAAAAAAATTAACCTAAGAGAATTGGGGGAAGAAAAGATAGGGATATCCTTGTAGACTATGTTTTTATAGCAAAGAATTTCTCATTACAGTTATGAAAAAGACACTTAAAAGATTCCAGAAATAATCTGGTTGTACTGATGCACAGCACTACTTGGCAACTTTTAATGCCAGTGTATTTAAATATATTTAGCCATGTTTACTAGCACATTCCTAAATTAGACCTGAATAACTGGCTGATAGATACATAGTACAAAACAGCTTGTTTGTAACAGGAAAATTGTTCAATCTATCTTCCTTTATAAGTGAGCCTCAACAGTCTTGATTTATTGGTGTGGTTCAGGAAATCTGTCCCACATAGAGTTATAGGGAATCACTTTCATTTGTATGCTAACTGCTTTTGATTTTTTTTTTTTTAAGCATCGTCAGTGACCTTGGTGATTGATTTTCAGTCTAGCTATAACCAGTTCTCGTTATACATATTCCCCAGTAGGAAAGAGATTAGCTTAGCAGACAGTACATGTCATGGCACAAAGAAAGTTCTGGTCACTCCATTGGCATTTGAAAGTTTCCAAGGAAGACATAACACATGAGCACAGCTTCTGGGCTTTCGAAGAAAAGATTATAACAATGACAAAGACAGGTGATAATTCTTTAATGAAATTACATACATATTCACAATAAAGCATATACCAGCTAAACAATTAGTCAATAATTTAGATTCTAGGGTCAAGACTCAGGGTTCAAATCCTGGCACCACCACTTAGTTATGTGGTCCTATGCAAGTTGCTTAGCCAGCCTAAATCTCCATTTCCTCACCCCAAAATCATAGCCACTAACAATATCAACAACATTGAGTTGTTTGTGGATTAAATAAGGTGGTCTATATGTGACACATTAACATAGTTGTTTGTTCATAGGAAGCCCTCAATAAATATTAGTAGTTGTTGTTGTTGTTGCCATTAGATTTACAACGGAAATAAACACACATATACCACTCTGGCCACCAAATACCTAAGAACTTAAGGGGACTCACCCAGATGAGATCTACAATTTCCACTTACCCTGTTACGATCTCTCTACATGTGGGCTACCTCTTTTGGTGATGTGCAACCTACATTTGTCACAGTGTCTCAGTCAGGTATGAGGTTGGGCTCATGATTCCCAGCTGCTTTTAATTAGTACAACAATTTATAATAGTAAGTTTTCATTCATTTCAGAGTCTTGCTTCCAGACCCATATGAACAAGGTCTTTGTCCTATACATTGTCTTCTGGTATCTTTTGCCAACCACTACACCACCAATTCTCCCCCAAAAGACTTGTAGTATTACTAGTTATAACTTGGGAAATCTGAGGATGGGCTTCAAATCTCACCTGAGGCAAGTGCAAGACACAGCCCACGTCCTATCCTCATCTCCCAGCATCCCAGAAAAATAAATGAATGCAATGAAAACTGTATGAGTCTCAACAGGTAGTGGGCATTCCTATGGTTTCTGCCCACAGTCTTTGATGACAACCACTGTATTTTCTTTTGAGCAGTCCCTCTACCCCACTGCATTCTGTTACAGTGAAGTTGTCAGTTAAGGTACCCTGCCTCTCCTGAACCAAGAATGGACCTGACCTGTATTAGTTTCCTAGGGGCACTGAAACAAATCACACAACCTTAGTGGCTTATGATAACAAAAACTTATCCTCTCACAGTTCAGATGGACATGAGCCCAAAATTAAGCTTTTGGTAGGGCTGGTTCTTTCTAGAGGCTCTCAGGGAGAAACCATCCCGTGCCTCTCTTCCAATTTATGGTGACTGCTGGCAATCCTTAGTGTTCCTTGTAGTGTTCCTTGTGATTTGCAGACAAATCACTCCAATATCTGCCTCTGTTCTACAGCATCTTCTTTCTGTGTCTCTGTGCCTTCTCTTTGTCACTGATAAGGACACCCTCATCCTATGTAGGGCCTCCCCTAATCCAATATGGTCTCATCACCACCCAATGACATCTACAAAGACCCTATTCTAAATAAGGTCACATTCTGAGGTTCCGGGTGGACATGAATTTTAGTGGGACACTTTTCAACCCATTTAATGACCCAACATAGACCTTCAACTCTCTCCTCAAAACCAAAAGAACTGAAACTATTTGCAACACATTCATTCCACCAGAAAAACTTCTGGTCCCCGACTTTCCATGGCTTAGCTAAGAATTTTCTTCAATTCTGTGCATTATCTGATGTCCTGCTAATAAATTCCCATGTAGCTTAATCAGTTGGAATCAGGTACCACTACTAGAAACTAAAGAAATCTAAATCAGAGACTACAACATTTGAACTCCCTACATCCTGAAATGTACAGGTAAGAACAACAGGATGTCAAGGCTTGTTTTTCTACTTTCCGCTGACTACATATTCCTTTGGTCACAATACATCCACCTATCTAACTCAAAAGATTTTTACTTCTGGAAACTTCCCTTGCTCTGCATAGTAATTTTTCTAAAAGGGCTTAAAAGTTGATACAAGTATGTAGGTGATAGTTCCTGGCATCTTTCCAACTCCTAAAAATGCTGACAGACTGACTAAACTAAGAAGACATCTTATAATCCTAGGGCAGACTAATTAAATCCTACACATTGACATTTTTGGCTAAAATATGATAACTACACTAATTAGCCCGTTAGAAAATGTTCGTATCTCATTGTGCCAAATGAGAGGGGATTCCTTATAATTGTTCCTATAGGATTGCAAGCGACTGCCGTGGGCCTGATTTAATTGCTGGAAACGTCGTTCCCTCCCAAGTTCCATCACCTACTTCACTACCACAAAGGTCCTACCCGAACAGTGAGGAGTCATCGAAGCTGGACTGGCTTCCCAAAATCATGGCTCATTACCACTGCACTCCGAAGTTTTTAGGAACATAATGAGTTTTTGAAAGTGAAATGAATCTGGCCTCTGACTTCCTACTGGATCCCACACTGTCTTGAGACACGAGGAAGCCAAAATGCCAACAAACTCGTACAAAGAACAAACAATTAAAACATTATGAACTTTTGAAGACACCGTGGAATCTACGCCATATGTTTATGAAGAACATTTGGAGCTTTCCGAAAAGCATTTATTTAGATAGAATCCCTACGGATTTTCTAAATGTCAGGCAGCAATATTAAAATGTCAGCATATGGCAGAGAGGTCAAAATGGAATTAATAACATGGAGGCTTGTTACTCGATTCGATACAATTTAACAAATCTTTATGGACACCTACTGTGTGTCAGGCACTGTAGTAGCCCCTGCAAGGGATACAAAAAATAAGCAAAAAGAGCCTCTATGCCCCCAAAAGTTTATAATTTGGAAAGGAGGGTAAGAGAATAATGGAAATTCCAGAAATACAAGGAAAAAAATCTAAGTGCTGTAAGAACACAACAAATAAAACGCCAGAGGGAAGAGGACTACAACAGCTGCAGGGATGGGGGAGGCTCTCATAAAGTAAGTAAAGCAGGGATCGCCTTCGACTGGCAGATGCAGAAAATACTGACCAGTCAGAGGGTCAACCCAAGCAAAAGCAGAGAGATAGAAAAATCCAAGGTACATTCAGAGACGAGAGATTCTTTTAGTTTTTCTAAGATACAGGGCTCAGTCAAGAGGGAGATACGGCTGGAAAAGTAGATTGGAGCAACCCCAAAGAGGACAAAGGGTGAAGTGCAAGGTCTTTTTTTAACTCCTGGAGTGCATGAGGAGTCACTGAAGGTTTTTGTAAGAAAGCAGTCCCTACAGAACTCACCTTAGAAAGATTAATCTTGAGGCAATTTGAATGATAAACAGGAGCCAGAGAGAGCCATCAGTTGGGAGTCTAACTGAAATTTAAACAGAAGAGTTTGGAAAGAAAGCAGAAAGGAAGGTAGGAGGACATACATACAAGAGGTATGGGAATGTGCAAACCCAGAGTAGAAATTCTCAACCCTGGCTGCGTGTTAGAATCCTGAGGATACCTTCATTCAAATACTGAATCCCAGCGCCCACCCCAGACCAGTTAAATCAGAAGCTTTTGGGGGATGGGGGGCAAGGAATTAGAATATTTGAAAAACAGTTGAGGCTGGGCACAGTGCCTCATACCTGCAATGGCACTTTGGGAGGCTGAGGCAGGTGGATCACTTGAGGTCAGGAGTTTGAGACCAGCTTGGCCAACATGGCAAAACCCCATCTCTACTAAAAAGACAAAAATTAGCCAGGCGTGGTGGTGCACACCTGGAGTCCCAGCTACTTGGGAGGCTGAGGCAGAAGAATTGCTTGAACCCAGGAGGTAGAGGTTGCAGTGAGCCAAGATCACACCACTGCACTCCAGCCTAGGGGATACAGCAAGACTTCATCTTAAAAAAAAAAAAAAAAAAAAAAAGAGAGAGAGAGAGAGAGAAGAAGAAGAATGAAAAACAGGTGATTCCAATATGCAGCAAGCTTTGCCACTCACTCTTCCAACTGTGGATCCAGAGACCAAAAGGCTTGGCATCACCTGGGAGCACATAAGCAATGTGGACTCTCAGAACAATCTACTCAGAATATGTATATTGACTAGATGCCTGGGTTCCATGCATGTTTAAGTTAGAGCGGCACAAGCAAGTGCTCCTGGGGCAGGCCCTGAGATGTTACAGTTATAACCAGTACCCAAGTGAAGCCAAATGCAGGTCCACAGACCACATGTGAGAAAATATTAGAAGTCCAAATCTTGAGATGCTACCCTAGACTTACCAAACTATCAGCTCCAGGGATGGGTTTCAACAATCTGTGGTTCAACAAGCCTTCCAGATGATTCTGATATAAATTCAAGTTTGAGAACCACTGGTCTAAAGCAGCTCTCAGGTGACTCTGATAAAAGAACAGTATTTTAAAAATTAATGATCTGGAGGAATTGACTGGTAAAAGAACCACATTTTAAGCATTAATGATCTAGAGGAATTGACACTTGTGGGAGTGTGTGAGGAAAAGAAGAGAAAGTCACCCTAGATGATCACAGTTGCCCTCTTAAACTCTTTTATCAGGCAGTAAAGCTAAGCTGTGGTTTTCCCTTGCAAAACACCAGAAAGAATCCTTGCCATTTTGAGGCTCTGCCCTAGGGCTGATCAACCTTTCTGTTCTCCAGTTTCCTTTTCACTGAGAAAGGACCCCAGCTGAGCATAATAGTAGCTTATCTTGTTTGGACATGTGCCCAGAAGACAAGCACAGTATTCAATACTCTCCCACAAAAGTCCCTAATGTGGAAGGAAGAGAAAGACAGTGAGAGCGTGAGAGCAGGTTTGGTATGTGGAGATAGGACAAGGGACCTCAGACACAGGAGACACAGACACGGCCCGTAGAGGTTCTCATTCTTCACCTCCAACAGTGCCCTGCAGAAGCTGATTCCAACATTGGTACATGTTTTGGCTGGCTACGGCCAATGGGAGCAAGAGAACTAAGTGCCTGGTCAACAGTAGGCTCTCCATAAGCCTTAGCTGCCTCCTTCCCCATCTTTGGCTAACATCTGAAGATAATCCTAGAGAGGCAGCCATTAAAGGAGGATGGGTTTTAGCAGTAGACACACGTGGGTTCTAATCCTAACGCTGCAACTCACTCACTAGTTGTGATGTTAGGCAAGCTGCTTAAAACTTTTGTAAGCCTCAGTTTCCCCATCTGTAAACTAATAGTATCCGTATCTGTAAAATAGATAATATCTGCTAATATGAGAATTGCAGATTAGATAAGCAGTGTATATGGAGTGTCTGGTAAGTCATACTTATGGCTAATACATTGTTCCCTATACTTAAAAAAGCACTAATCTAAGCTTCTTATAACTCATTTAGTCCACACAAGATATTTTATGACGTGGACTGCTATTATTTAACTCACTGTACAGATGAGGAAATGAGGTATAAAGAGTCAAGGAACTTGCCCCAGGACACGCAGAAAGTGGTGGAGCCAGAGTTTGAAATCAGGCAGTCAGGCTCCTTGTCTTTTTTTTATTGTCTTCACAAAATACAGCTATTTTTTTTCATGTGTTTAAAGAAATAGCGTCTTGACTCCTTGCCTAACTGAACAGATGACTTCACCTTGGCATTTACTTGGCTTTCCTAGTAAAGGTCCAACCCCTCTTCTCTTTCCCTAAGAGGGAAATTCCAAAAGCCACTTCCATGTGAGTCAGTGCAGGTTCTACAAACAGAGAAGTGAAGGTCCCAGGGAAGGTGATAAAGAACAATCAGGTATACGAACCCCCATCACTTACATTAAATCATCAAAAGAGGTGAACTCACAGAGACAGCGAGTAGATGAGAGATCATCAAGGGCTAATGGGAGAAGAGAATGAAGGGTGATGTCTTCATGGTTACCAAGTTTCTGTTTGAGGTGATGAAAAAGTTTTAGAAGTAGACAGTGATGGTGGTTATGCAACATCATGAATGTAATTAATGCCACTGACTTGTACACTTAAAAATTGTTAAAATGGCCAATTTTATGTTACATGTACTTTTCCACAATTTAAAAAAATAAAAACCTCCATCTCTACCATTTAGCTAGGTGTCCCAAGCCTCCTGCTCCAGTTCCTAGCTCTGCACCTTATTTTTGGACTCCTCTCATCACCTCAAATGGTGTTCCCTGAGCTCCAACCTAAACTCACACTGACACCGAGAAGATCAGGGTCTTTACTAGACCTGGATACCTCAAATCTGAACACTTGGCCTTTGATCCCAGTCCTCAGAGCATTCAGGTTGTCACTTTCCTTTCTGCTTATTATGAAATAATTGGTCTATCTGTCAAGGACAGGAGCCAAAAGTCTTTTTCAGACAGTGTTAGGACATTCTTAATGCCCAGAATCCATGAGACCTAAAATGACCAATATGAATTGAATAAAAATATAAGTCCTATCTTGTATTGTATGGACTCTCTCCCTGAAATGAAGAGGGTCTGGCTTGATGCTTGGTACAACAGCAAATTGTTCTGGGCAAATTTTCCAGAGTAGGCCAAGATCCCTGCATCCCTCTACATGAATTGTCTACTGTGGTGACTTAATTTCATGTTCTTATTTTTAAGGAGAAGGGATTTGGATAAATGTTCTAATGCAGTAATTAGCGGTTACATTAATAGCATTGATTTCCCATTATGTTGTCCCATTATTCTAATTATATTTCTCTTTAAACAATTTTCAAACTGTAATCTTCTACTCAGATGAGCCTAATACCCCAAATAACCTCCCCTCTCCATTGTGCACCCTAACTTGTTAATGAGTGCTATTTAACCTCACATCACACAATTGTAAGAACCACTCCAAAAGGCCCTGGGTAAATGTCCTCTCTGGGGCAATTACCACCAGGACCCAGAACCAACATTGAAGTAATCAAAACAAGTAGTCATTTGAAAGGGCTCTCTAAACAAACAGCTCCTTGACATCCCATTAAGATGCTTGAAATCTCATCCCTGAAGAGCCCTTTGGGGAAATCTTTTGTGGGCAAGGGGGGATTCAGTCTACAAGGATACTGAAAAGAATAATGTTTTAAATCATACCAATCAATGACCCGGAGAAAATACCACTTATCAAGAGCCTAAATATGTACCAGATACTCTGGGATTAGCGCTGACACTTGTATATCATTTATTCTACGTTTCTGGCACTATTATAAGTGCCTTAGATACACCAACTCATTTAATTTCCCCGCAAAACCTCTCTGATGTAGGTAATATTAGGATGCCCATTTTACAGATAAGAAAACAGAAGCTCATTCAAGATCATTTAGCAACAGGAGACACAACCAGTATTCAAACCCAAGCGGCCTGGCTCCAGGATCCATGCTCTTCACCTCTGTCTGATATATTTCTCTTTAAGTCATTTCACGAGGCAGGTATTTTATCCCTGCTTTGACAGACAAAGAAGCTGATGGTCTGAGGGGTTAAATAACCTCACTCAAAGGCACGTGGAGGGTACATGCCCCAGTTATGATATAAACCCAAGTGTGTCTTATTCCGAGAGATTTGCCCCTTCCCTTCTGCTGCCCATCCAAGAAGAATGTATCATAACCTCAAACTATGATGGCTATTTAGGAACAAGAGATAAACAACTGGGAAATGAGAAATCATGTAACAGGACACATGGTCTAATAACTAAGGGAATTAATGACAAATAGGTATTGCAGTGCCTTCTAGCTGATCAACAAACTATTTTCTTTCCTCCTCAGCATACAGACTGCATTTCCCAGCACCCCTTATTGTCAGGTGTGATCAAGTGACTGAGTTTTGGCCAGTGGAATGTAGGCAGACAGATCTTATAGTACAATTCTTCTTCTTTCTTTCTTCTACTTCCTGGCTGAATGGGGAGTCCCCAAAAATTTAGATGAGGGAGGAATCTAAATTTCCTGGAGTGAAGGAGCCTGGGTTCCTGTTGACCACATGGAATGCTGTCCAACCACAAACAGGTTCAAGGGACCATGGCAACAAGAAGTAAACTTGTACTGTTTTAGGTCACAGAGATTTTATGTTTATCTCTTATAGCAACTACTACTACCTTAACCAATATACAAGTTGAATGCCATCGTATAAAAACTTAAAACATATTATTGACTTACAGTTGGGTTGTAGGTAGAAGAGAAATTAATAACTTGAGCTGGAAAGCTGGAGACATGGGATCTGTATCCACAACACTTTTGGTAAAAGTGTCCCTGCAATAACAGTTCCCATGCCTGCAAGCTTTTACTCCAAATAACATGGGCTGCCACTGGAGATGTTAAGAAGCAAAGTGACATGATTGCACCTTATTTGAAGGATAATTCTGGCTGTTGTGTTCGGTCAAGAGCAGAAGCAGCACAACCATTAGTGAGTCTACCACCACTGACCACAAAGAGAAAATTCTCAGGTTGAAGATTTTCCTGTTATAGCCAAATGATGCTTGGCTCCCCTAAAGAATATGTCTGAGCCCCAGGCCAGGCAAAGGTATTACCATCGGTTCTGAGAATATCACTGTTTTCAATCAGTGACTGATTCCAAAAACAAATTGAATATGGAGAAATGACCTGTATCACAATACTCAAATTTTTCTCTCTTTGTTAAAACTTTCTTGCATATGGTCTTAACATTATGTTTACAATAAAAAGAAATTCCGCAGATGTCCAATTCATGTAAAGGATTCTTAAATACCTAGTTTTATTGCCTACAGAATTGTGACTTCTCTAAATTTTGGATGCATGAAAATATAAATGATCCTTGGGAATCTGCCAACAGCAACAGGGGCTGAATGATTTACACTTAGCCACCCTGAGATAGACATCCACAGTTCACTTCTACCATTGAGACTCCCCAGTTCATAAGCATGGAGCCCATAAAGCCAGATAGTATAAACATCATCTTTCATGCTTCTTGGAATCATTTCTCTACCCCGCTCCTCAAGGAAGCCCAGAAAAGATGTTCCTGTGTGGATACACTGCGCCTGTTTGTCAATTGCAAATGGCTGAATCAAGTTGATTTTATCTCTGCCTATGACTATTACCACATACTAGTAAAATTCTAAGAGACTCACAGGGCCAACAGTAGGGTATTTGGAAGACTACGAACAAGTAAGAACTTGAGCAAACAGTGTTTCTCCTTCCCTTGTACCCAAATTCCAATTTAGTTAGTAGTTAACGGAGAAACCAGGAGACTTCGAGTACCTGCCTTATCCCAAAGGGTAGGCATGTTTGTCCATAACTTGTTCCAACCCATGTCATCACTGACTTGTTCATTTTAGAAGCTCAAGCTTTTGTGGTAGGGATTATTTTTAAAACTTTTAAAAGCTAGGTGGGTGACCAGAGAGCCATGGATTTCCTCAGAGGGGAGAGAAAGGACTCTTATCCAAGTCAGTATTCAGATAACACACACACCTGTGAAGGATGAAATGATCCCTTGAAGGTGCTGAGAAGGAAAAGCTAAAATGGGACACCTACTGTTTTCCTGTTTGTTGGGCATCATTCAAAGGTAGAGTTAGCCATTATTGAAATAACTTACACTGTGGAGAAAATATCAAAATAAGCCTATTACACTAGGACCCAACCATTACAGCCAAGGAAGTAATACAATAAATCCTTTGAAATGAAGAAATATAGCAAGAGGCACTTGAAAACTGAGAGATGTTTTGTCACTAAATTGCAGCATTAATAGTGCTTTGATGTTCCTTGCTAAATTGTATATTTCTGACACTCAAAATGAATATTAAGAAAATCATACTTATTTTATAAGACTCATTAGAAAGGAAGAAAATAAGATGATATTTTAAAACCATAAATCTCCTTTATAACTAACTGTGAATCTGACGCTATTGGGAGAGGGAAGCAAATTGAAGGGGAAAGAATGATGCTAAACTGCGTTTATAATCTTGGGTGTAAATGAACTATTATCTCATCAGTAGAGGAGAAGGCCTATTTAGAAGACTAACTACAACGCTGAAGGCTGGCAACGTTTCTTCCCTGATAATGATAGGAAACTAGGAGTCACTGAAGAAATTATATCTTTTCTTCATTATCAGCAGGACCCTGGTGTCATTTTTACATACCTGCAGTCTTTTTTTTTTAACCAATTTTTCTTCACTATACATACACACATTTATCTCAACTAATGAAATACCACTTGAATTTACTCTGTTTAATAATAACCATAAATTAAATAATCCAAAGGAAACTGGATGCTCACAGGCTCTGAGCTTCATAGACAAGGCCTAGCTGATCACTTAGACCATTTTCAGGCTCTCCTTAATGTCTGCCTGGCATTCTAGATGTCTGTTTACCCAATCTCATTTTAATATGTCAAAGGAAGTGGAAGTCATGACTCAACTCTAATGTGGCAGCATCTGAGTATTAAACAAAAATGCAAATCTAACAGAACGTTCCGTAATGAGATGTAGCAAGCTTATTTTTCTTCACATCATTACTAATTCAGTCTCGTTCATTTGGGGGAGCATTTGTGTGGCACACAGTCATGCTTAAACTTTATTTTATTACTCCTAAGCTACTCTGACATCATCAGTCAATGTGAAGGCCCAATTCTGAAATGTGTTGGCTGAGAGTGTAAACACTTCCTAAGTGTAAACACTTGGGAAGATATTTTTTCCCACACAGCCACTGTACTAAAAGTGGGGAAAGGTCTGTGCATAAAAGCAGCACATGAATTTCAGAGTTCCCAGAGTATTCAGACATATGCAATGATGCTTTCTTATCTGTCTTAATTGTTCATTCTAAATTCCACATAATTCTGTCATCAGTTAACATAAGGAAGTTGTCCCAAAGGGTATGTGGTCGTCCTTGAGTTCTCCAGAGCCTAACACAAGCTCTTGGGTGAAGGTAGTATTTGCGAGGTGATCTCAGAAACACCAAGAGCAAATGGGGAGAGCAAGAGGGAAGGAAGGAAGACCAGTACAGGGTGGATTAGTAAGTGACTACACAGTGGGCAACTGCGGCTCTGTCCCACTGGGGGCCCTCTGAGAGGCTGAGTAGACAGCACCTCAGAATTGTTGAAATACGAAGAAATGAGGTGTTAGTTTTTCCCTTTCCAACTTCAGTGGCTGCGAGTTACTCTTGGGGGGCTCAGTAGCCAGAGAACACCTGAGGGCAGAGCAAGGCAAAAGCCATCCGTAAGTAAAGGAATTTTATGCTGATGACATCCAAGAGGGCCAAAGGAATATGGCAGCAATGGTGAGCAAGTGCTATGGTGCTGGGATTTGGCAGGAAGATGCCAGATGTGGGTTTGAAATCTGGCTACCCCCTTACCCACTGCATGACTTACACAAGTTACCACAGCAGGTCGTGCAACAGAGAAACAATTCCATCTCTCTTTCTCTTTCTCTTTCTGTCTCCATCTTAACTCATCAGAATTCCTTGTTACAGCCAAAACAAAAATGTCGTGTGATGAAGTCTGTGGGCCACAGATGTTGACATTATCTAAGGGAGAAGCTGACTCTGATTTCTATTATCCTTAAAGGTAAAACTCTCTTCTCTACTCCTCCAGCAAAACTGCAATCCTCTTAGGCCAATGGTAACACCAGCTCTAATTGTACCAGTTACCTTTGTCCCAGCTTCCAGACCATTGTCTTTATAAGCTGAAAAAGAACACTAGCTATCATCAGGTAGTCCTGTCTGTTAAATAAAAGGAACACTGCTTCTAAGTTCTAGTGAGTGTTTGCTGATTTTTTGATAATGCCTAGCTTTTCATATTTTGCTCTTATTTTGTTTCTTCTGTTAAAAAAAAAAAAAGTCAACAATCTATGCTCCCAAGGCTACTCTTTAGCCAAACAGTGTCTCCCTCTATCTGGGTTCTGCTACCATTTGCAGAGTGTCAAGAAAGCCCTCGTTTCCATTGGCTATCAGAAAATATAACCCTCACTTTTATTTGTATATGTAGGTAAATATTTCTAAACTGTTCCTTCCAACTCTGTACTTGCAAACTAATATTTCAGAGAAGAATTATAAATGAAAGCAATGTGCTGTCTTCTTCCCTTGCACGAGCTGTACTCCTGACATTTCAGAGGAATGGTAGGATTGGAGGAAGAAGAGAAAATAGGGCAGGCAATGGAAAATCATGTCATCCGTGAATTTATCATTTCATACATTTATTTGCATTGGTGACAGTCATCTTTCTATCACATTGGGCACCTACCTAGTATACTTACTTATATTTACTACTTTACATAGGAAGACCAAGGTGAAAGAATTGTTTGGTCCTCAACTTTACAAAAAGAAATGAATGGTTAATGCAAATCTACCCACTGGGTGAATTTTCATATTCCATTCTGATGTGGCTGCATGTCTGAATGGCAGGCTGAATTATAACTAGTTGATGCTCTGGTCTGATGCCGCAATATCTAATGAATTGTTGCCTCTATAAACTTTTTATGTGTTGCACTGCAGAAGTGAACCAATTAAAAAGTTTTGCCAATTTGGGTCCTCTGCATAAAGTATCTTCTGCAAGAAGATAAATGTCTTTGATGCCTTTACATGTTTGGTGAGCTAAGACTTTATTCAAATTGGCTGTGTAATATCTTTAAATATACTTTCCTGTGATGTTTTGCTCTTTCATTTGTACTAAATGAATATTTGGACATCATTAAACAGGAACAACTTACTGAATTTTTTTACCCCCCTTTTGTAAAATAAAATTCCAAGACAGACTTTTTAATTTGTTTTGAGTCTCCCTTTTATTAAATTTGTTTGTATCTCTAACTATTTCATTCTGACCTCCCTGGCATCATTGTGAGAAATGCTTTCAGAAAAAGCTGATAGTTATGTTTCATGGAAGCCAAAGTTCTTCTTGCAAATTAAAATTACATTCCACTTTGCTGAACACTAAGAAAATCGGCTTTGGAAAATTACCTCGGCTCTAAAGATTGGACTGCCACTTAACAGTCAAACTCTGTTCCTCTAATGCACATCTATGAGCAAACATGCTTGGCTCTGACTCACACTGGACTAAACAAAATCTCATTAATAGACTTGGCCTAAAGAAGCACTTGAAAAGACAGCTAATCATGTTCTACATGATGGAAAATGTCACACAAAATCAGAATGGAGGTGAATTTTTGGACAAGTACTTCTATCACAGGACTGTACCATCTTCAAAAAAAGAGGTTAAGATGTGTCGAAGCTGATCTTCCAAGTCTTCCCAGCACTTGACTCAGGTTGTTTTAACAAGCCATTCTTAAGATGAGGACAAGTAGAAAAAAGAAAG
This sequence comes from Colobus angolensis palliatus, assembly GCF_000951035.1. NCBI lineage: Eukaryota > Metazoa > Chordata > Mammalia > Primates > Cercopithecidae > Colobus > Colobus angolensis. The sequence goes on from NW_012110919.1 coordinate 9,383,646, forward strand.
TGGGGAAGGTGGTAGCATGCATGCAACAGAGAGAAAAGTACTGTAACAATGGCCCAGGCACTAGAGTGGGCACTGAAGTTACAGATGTGAATGGGAAACCAACTCTGCCCTCCAGGGGGGCTTGCAGTTTAGAGGAGACAGAACAACAAATGACCCGAAACAAAAGAGCTATTATAAAACCATGAAAGCGTTGTTTGCATTGGGACTTAAACAAATGACCAATCTCTAAAGTCAGTTTAGGGGAGTCAAAATCTTACAGAAGAGTAATGTTTGAGATGAAGCTTCAAGAACAAGTGATTCCCAAAGACAAATACAGGAAGGGCATGGTAAGCTTAGGGAGCAGCGTGTATATATTTAGTGTTGCGAGAGCAGAGGTTTGGAAAGCTAAAAGGAAGACGTAAAGCTAGGCAGGTGACATGAGGCTGCCTCAAGAAGGACCTTGAATGCCTTGAAAAAACTTGAATTTAGCTCTGCAGCTAATCTAAAGCCAGTTAAGATTGCTGTGTAGAGAAACAGCATAATTATACTTAGTTATTTGAAAAATCTCTCTGTTCACAGTACAGAGTAAAAATGTGATAGTCGCAAAAATACAGTCAGGCTGACCTCTGGGAAGGACAGGGTCCCTACCACAGATATAACAATGTGCTTCACGGGACCATGTCTACTAGCATTCCCCAGCAGAGGGTGATGACAAGAAACAGCCTAGATAACTAAAAGCAAATGCTACGAGCAAGCCAATTGGTCTATATTCAGGCTTTCTGATGGTGCAGTTTAAATCAGAGAATAAACTGTAGAACTGGAACTCTCAGTCAATTATCACAAACATTATCTCTTAAGTCAAGCTTTGGTAAGTTGTAGGCAGCTGTGAGTCAAAGGTTCTACTCCCTGACACTTTCCCGGCAGACATGGATTCCTTGTAGGTGATTAAGAACATCCACGTGCTTTAACTTCCGTGCCATGCTATCTCTGACAGATCTAACCTCCCCAGCCATTTTAGACTGTAACTCAGTAGTCCTCAACACGCTTCAGTTGTAAACTCTAGATTTCCTTCACTGTCAAATCCTGATCATCCAGGTGCTATGTTGCCTTTATCCAACATCGACTTCTCAATAACCGTATCAGTCCAATTTGCTTTCCTTGAGCACCTTTGGCAGGAAAAAGCAAGAAAAACAAAAAGAGATAATGCTTAAACTATACATGTCCCTATTTATCTGTGCTGAAAGCAGGTTAGGTGAGGGAAAGTGTAGAACTTCCATGAATGTCACCTTAACTAGGTCTTTATTACTCAGATTATATTGTTGGTCCGTCTAGTAATATCACACCTAGGACGGTGGGTGGTTTATGAGCAGGAGCTTCAGAGAAAGAGAAGCTCAGAGAGGTTAATCAGCACCTGGTAAGCAGCAGCGTTAGAATTCTATCCCAGGTTTTCTTGAAGCTAAAGTCTGGGATGTTTCTTTAGGACATTCCACCCTCTGGGAAGTAATGCTCCTTCCTAATTCTGTTTTGGCTTTCACTCAGGAATAGAAACAGATTGCATAAAAAAGAGAATGTGAGCAAAGAGTGGGTTCAAACTTCCCAGCTGTGTCCTATGCCCAAGTTCCCAAAGTTTAAGAACATACTAAGCAGTGTGGTGTTCATAGTTTTCCATTGTGTCATTCCCCCAGTCTTTTTCTGTTTTTCTAGGTAACAAGCCAATTTCTATACCACTTTCTTATTTTAAGAGTTGGGCTTTGTGTGTGTTACGCCAGTTAAATATTCCATCTTCTTATAACTAGATTTAAAAACCAATAAATGGAGGTATGAATTTCCACAATTTCACATAAGAATGCATCTGCCTTTGGTTCCATCAATTTATATGTGGTTATTTTTTATCCTAAATAGGCTTTCAACTGTCAGGATGATCCTTTTCTCACACATTTCCCAGACAAAAATTTTGTGCAGAGCTATGTGTACCCCCAAGAAGCATGAAAAATATAGGTTTCCTGACAAGGAAGAAAACATGATAATTGATGACTGAGATAGGCTGCCCTTCTCTAGAGGTTTTTAATTACCACCTTTCATTTACATAACACTTGAAGCTCCTCCAAGAGCTTTCAGGTACATTATTACACTTGTTCTTCAGCAAAACCCTGCAAGGAGAGTGAGCAAATATTACAATCATCACTTTCAAGAATAAGTCACTAAGATTGAGAGAGATAAAGTGATTTGATGAAGTCACACAATTTGTTAGGGATGGAGCTAGGGCTAAGACTCCAGACACCTAACTTCTACCCCAATATTCTTTCTACCACCCCTCCCATAGAGCTAACTAGAAAGATCTGTGTATGGCATCTCCTAGAGGTCTGAGGCATATGAGTTGATGGCCAAATTAGTATGTTAATTTCTTTTATGAGTATTTCTCTTCTTTCCACAAGACACATCAAAAAAACTATGGTTTTACTAGAAAGAGACATGGAGTGGGGTTGTGGGCCTCTATTCAAGAAAAGTCTGTTGGCCTTGAAGTCAGACAGTCTTGGAGTCAACTCAATCACTTGCTAACCATGAGACTTTGAGCTTCATTTTCCTTAGCTATATATATGACACTAGTACGTATCTCATGGAGTTATTGTGAGGACAAGAATGATGCACGTAGAGCACTTAGCACCATGCCTGGCACATAGTAAGTGCACAATAAATGATTGCCGCTCTGCAGAAGGTTGCTGTTGTCATCATCAGCATCGTTATTATTCGTATTATAGATCATGCTGAGGGTAATCCTGAACTCTGTGGGTAATAAGCTCCACATACTGCTAACATGTCATTTGGGGGTCCTATGGGCCTGTACTTTCCTGGCCCTGACTCAAATAATGAGGTTTGCAATTTCATTGACTGGGTATGCTAATTAGAAGCTTTTAAAAGATTTCTCTTGTCCATTGAGGCTACTAAATAATCTCCACATGGGTCAAGCTCTGTAATCACCCCGTTGCCTCATTGATTGTATAAGTCAGCAGTTGGAGTCATGATAGAAGATCTATGGTGAACAGAACAAAAAGTGTCCAAAGACCCAAAATTGAGCTTGTCTGTGGGCTGTTTGATTCTTTCATTATACCCAAAACTCAACTTTCATCTACATGATGATTAAATAACAGTACATTTTCTTAACCAGCATCCTGTCCATTTTTAAATACATCTTTTATTAGATGGTAGAGCTTATAAAATATTCATCAACACAAGCTACTGCAGGTTTTTGTTTTTTTTTTCTGCTGACCTAACCTCAGAGCTGCTCAAGTGGAAATTAGATTTCCTTTTTTTTTTTTTTTTTTTTGTTAACTCACTGAAACTGTCTGCTTTTGCTAGATTTCCTAAGGAGCAGGAAAAAAGTAATTCCATAGGATTAATAAGGGCAACGTACATTCTATTCCAAAAAGACATACAAAAAGGGGGCAGAAATGCTATTCAGTGAGGATAACTGATATTGTAGGACGACGTTCTGCCTCAGCTCATTGTGTTTTGAATGAGTACACAGGTTTTTTGAATCCCTATGGAGAATACCTTCTGTGTGTCTCACATCTTACCTTGAATTAAGGAAGACTTTTAGGGACCTTGTGAAATATAAGATGCTTGTGATGTTGATCGGCAAAAACAGACATCTGATAGCATTTTCAAAAAGAACAAGAGAGATTTTGTGGTTTCATAGATTTTGCTCCTAAGGTAAAGGTAGGAAGACCTAATAACTGTTCTTTATCTGAACTCAACTTCTGCATAACATCTGTATTCTTTCCATTCTCTCTTCTCCCTTCTGTCCCTTTTTCTCCTTTATTTCTCCCTCTTAATTAAAAAGTTCAAAGTTCCAGAAAGTTATTGGATTGATGCTGAAAGTCTTGCTCATTCTTTTTTTTTTTTTTTTTTTGAGACGGAATCTTGCACTGTCACCTGGGTTGGAGTGCAGTGGCACGATCTTGGCTCACTGCAACTGCTGCCTCCTGGGTTCAAGCAATTATCCTGCCTCAGCCTCCTGAGTAGCTGGGATTACAGGCACCTGCCACCACGCCCAGCTAATTTTTTGTATTTTTAGTAGAGATGAGATTTCACTACATTGGTCAGGCTGGTCTCAAACTCCTGACCTCATGATCCACCCACCTTGGCCTCCCAAAATGCTGGGATTACAGGTGTGAGCCACTGTGTCTGACCCATTTTTCTCATTCTTTTGTGGCCATTACAATGCCAGGACCTCAAAGAACACTCTCGATAATCCCATGTCTTAACCTCATCATCCTGGTTTTGAGAAAAACTTTGCTGCAGATACATGGAGACCCTTTTGATAAGAATGCTTCTCAAAATGCTAAAAATAAACTAGAATACTCAACTTCATCAAACAAGTCTCTGGCTCCTCCACATTAAAAAAGTGACCAGGAGCCCCTCACCCATGTCTAGAGTCTCAACCATGACATGAGTTTAAGTTTAGTTTCCCTATTTTAATAAGATTAATTGGTTTTGTTTTTTGTTTTTGTTTTGTTTGAGATGGAGTGTCATGCAGGCTGGAATGCAGTGGCGCAATCTCGGCTCACTGCAACCTCCACTTCCCGGGTTCCAGTGATTCTCCCGCCTCAGTCTCAGCCTCCAAGTAGCTGGGATTACAGAAGCCCACCACCAGGCCTGGCTAATTTTTTGTAATTAGTAGTGATTGGGTTTCACCATGTTAGTCAGGCTGGTTTTGAACTCCTGACCTCAGGTCATCCACCCACCCCCTCTCCTTGGCCTCCTTAAATGCTGGGATTACAGGCATCAGCCATCATGCCTGGCCTTTAACAAGTTTTGTTTGTTTGTTTGTTTGTTTGCTTTTTGAGACAGAGTTTCGCTCTTGTCAGCCAGGCTGGAGTGCAGTGGAGCGAACTTGGCTCACTGCAACTGCTGCCTCACAGGTTCAAGCAATTCTCCTGCCTCAGCCTCCCAAGTAGCTGGGATTACAAGCGCCCACCACCATACCCAGCTAAGTTTTGTATTTTTAATAGAGACAGTGTTTTGCCATGTTGGCCAGGCTTGTCTTGAGCTCCTGACCTCAGGTAATCCACCCGCCTTGGCCTCCCAAAGTGCTGGGATTACAGGCGTGAGCCACCGCACCCAGCCAATAAGGTTTAATAAGAAAACTCACTCAGCATTTACATCTCTGAAAGGAAGGTAACTTGGAGTGACACAGAAGAGCTTGAAACCCTCCTTCATGTTAGCAAGCATTGCACCAACATTTTCTTGCAAAGAGATATGTTTCCTGCCCACTCAAACACTAATTTTAAGATAATTGAGATTTATGCCATCGATTATTAAGAAAATTGAACTCTGTAAAATGACAATGTAATACAGTACTATCCTAATGGTTAAGTTTTCTGTTTGTAGTTTACGGTCCTCAGGGACACATACCACTAATTTGCCTGAAATTTTTCTATCTCTGAAGGAACCTTAGCAATAGGATAGTGCCAAAGAGTGTTATTTCTACTGACACACTTTTTCCATTTGATTAGAATGTTTATTTTAGGTTCACGATAAAATGGAAGTGGTGGTAATGGCCATGCCCTCTTGGGAAAGCTTGACTTTTTCATTTTAGTCTCCTGTCTTCATGTCACTTTCTCTGCCTCTCCTCTTTGGAACCTTCAGAAATGGAGAATTTGTGTCATTGACTTCTACTCAGTGAGCTACAAGCTTTTGGGAGAGCTTCAGAGTTGCTACAATGGGTTGAAAATCCAGATACCTTGCTAGCATTAGCCCAGTTTTGTCATCATAAGCACCTAAAGTGACTGAGCCTGCAGTGACTATACCCTCCAATTTCCTGAGTAGGGCTAAGGAGATAACCCCACTTCTGAATAGAGCTCAGAACTGGGGGGCCTGTTCTCCGTAAGACCTCTAAACTTGACCACATCCATCTGGCTCAGGTGATATGTCTGAAGACCCAACCCAGGACCCAAGGCTGTGAAGCTCAGTGCTCAATTCTACCACCTTGTCCATCAGACATCTGCCCCAGAAAGAAGAATGTCCTGGCTGGAGATGGAAGTGGAACAATGAAAGGGGTAAGTTGGTGCCAGCTGCTTATTTTTTCCACAATATTCAATAAATGGGCTTCTCCTCACCCCACTTTTGTTTTTAAAGTTCTTGTCTTAATCATTCACTATGGAGCTGGGTTAAAATTCTATTTACTACAATATCTACTATACATTTTTTCTTTTCATATTTTAACATTTCTGAAATCTTGAAGTACTTAAAAATGAACATGATCATTGATTATAGTATTTCTTTCTTTCCTAAAAGGCTGCCATTAAATCAAGGAGTGCCTTATAATCTGTCATCTTAAAATGGCTGAAGTCATATCTTCTTCTGACTAACCTCAGAGCCATCTGGATCAACACCCAAAGGTCTGCTTATCTCCGAGGATGTTTATGCCTTCCACAATCCTATGAGAAAGTCACTCGACTCTATAAATTCAATCTGACAGCTGGACTCTGTGCCCAATCCAGCTCCCTCCATCCTCCAAAATCTCAGCAAACACAGGCCATTTCAACACCCCTTTAAGGTGGCTTACAGTCCTAAGTTCTTGTCATATCTTGTTTCCTCTGGCAATGTTCCCCTACCCCCACCTGTTTGTTCTGGGGTTCCTGTAAGTCAATAAGTGCACTTCATCTCTGCTGAATATCCATTAGCTGTCAGATGTTCTGCTGAGTATTTCTAGGCATGGAGAAAGAAGAACTTCATTGAACTTTTTTAAACTTATTTTTGATGTTTTCTCTTGATTTTATTTTAAATTGATATGACTGGCGTATTATAATCTCTGCAGCATGTATGACCTCTTAAGAACACCTCTTAAGTCCTACCCTCTGTCTTTTGCCTGTTGCCAAATTTTCACGACATCCCCAGTTACTAACCTCTTGGGACACTCACCGTTAGCCACATCTTGACCTCACAGCCTCGGCTGCCCTCCTGCTTGGCTTTCCCCGGCTTCCTACTGATGGGTCACCATAGCCCCATCCTTGGCTATGTGCTGTTGGATTTCCAGAATCCACACTGGTCATCTCACCTTGGGCAGCCTTGTTTATCAGGCTTACTCATTGTCTCATGAGTTAGCTGAGGTAGGATGGCCTCAGTATAGGGGATCAAAAGCACAGATATAATTCACAAGAATGGGGTCATGTTTGGGTAGGCTATTACTTCTCTGAACTTTAGTTTCATCTATAAAATGAGGATAATGGTAGTAACTACCATTAGCATTATAGAAGAATAAGAATATGTAAATAGTTGAACACATTTTCTTTTTCATTATTATTATTATACTTTAAGTTCTAGGGTACATGTGCACAACGTATAGGTTTGATACATAGGTATATATCTGCCATGTTGGTTTGCTGCACCCATAAACTCATCATTTAAGTATTTCTCCTAATGCTATTCCCTCCCCCAGCCCCCCAGCCCCCAGCAGGCCCCGGTGTGTGATGTTTCCTTCCCTGTGTCCAAGTGATCTCATTGTTCAATTACTACCTATGAGTGAGAACATGTGGTGTTTGGTTTTCTGTCCTTGTGATAGTTTGCTGAGAATGATGGTTTCCAGCTTCATCCATGTCCCTGCAAAGGACATCAACTAATCCTTTTTTATGGCTGCACAGTATTCCATTGTGTATATGTGCCACATTTTCTTAATCCAGTCTATCATTGGTGGACATTTGGGTTGGTTCCAAGTCTTTGCTATTGTGAATAGTGCCGCAATAAACATATATGTGCATGTGTCATTATTGTAGTATGATTTATAATCCTTTGGGTATATACCCAGTAATGGGATTGCTGGATCAAATGGTAATTCTAGTTCTAGATCCTTGAGGAATTGCCACACTGTCTTCCACAATGGTTGAACTAATTTACACTCCCACCAACAGTGTAAAAGCAAATAGTTGAACACATTTTCTATCATACTAAATACTCTATATTTTAATCAGTAGCATGATTAACAGTTATTATTAGGTGATTTGCACAAACACAGAGAGCAAGCAGGTGATAAAATTCTAAGCCACCAACTTTGCCTGGTTCATTTTCAGAACTGATCCAGTAGTGTTGATCTGTTGCCCAACTAGGAAGCTCTCAGTCTTGGAACCCTCTGATCACTGTGGCACAACATGGATTTTTCAAGGGCAAACTCTGGGTCTCCTTTCCCTTTCTCAGGAGAAAAGTTGTCATGAGAAAGAGTAATAAAACTTACCTTGTATTGGTCATACTGAGGACAACTTGGATCTATTGAAGGAAAACAGAAATTGGCTTAAGAAAACAAGAAAGTTCTAATCATCTGTGCTAAAAGGCAAAGGAACAGATTGTTGTGGAAGATGAGTCCTCCATTATTCAAGGTGTTCAAGCTAGACTAGATGCTCCAGAAGGATTGAGAACTGACCACCCAATCCTTATGCTTCTTTCTAACTCTGCGTTTCTAATGTGTAGAAAAAGGCAACCTCTCAGGATTCATTCATTCATTCATTCAACCTTAACTATCAAAAAATACATGACTCCAAGGGGTGGTTTGGTTTGGAGATGTCAAAAACACTTTTTTTCAAACCACTGTAGATGGTCTCTTTCTCAAACACCAGAAATTAAACTATGATTTGTACAGTGTTATAGAATAAAAGGACTTTTCTCTGAATGGCCAGAGTATAAAAGCCTAGTGAGTTCATTCTTCATTTATTTATTTCTGGTGTGATTGACAATAAGTTCAATTTATGACTATAACTGTTTTCTGCATTAGCCTTGTTTTATGCCTTTTTATCATTATCAAAGTCAGACATGCCTCACAAAACTTGATATCTATACAAATTCCTCAGATGGGTAAAGACAGACTATCATAAAACAGCTTAACAAAAGAATTCGCATATTTTACATTACATAGAAATAGATATATTATAAAAGAAAATTATTACTTATGATAGAGTAGAGAAATGATTAAACTTAATTCTACCTGGATTTTTCTCTTTGGTTCATGGGTCAGTCCAACAAGGCTTTTTGTTTAGTTCATTGGATCATAAACAGAGCTTCCACAATGGAACAAGAAAAGGTTTTCAGCACATTTCCCAAAACTAAAGTACTTTCATGGCTAAAAGATTGGCACTGTGGCTTCCTTTCATTGAAAGCTGATTCCATTATTAAAGGATAATCAGATTTCTAATTTCAATGGTTTTTTTTTTTTTCAAAGAACAGGTTTGTTGGCAGATGCTGTTACTGTCCTTCAAGGTCCCTCTCTCTTTCTTTCATAAATACTAGAATCTCTGGTTTTTATCTGTACTCTTGGTCCCCAATAATGAGACAAACTGCCAAGCCTCCTTGCAGCTAGGCATGACTGTGTGACTAATTCCTTCTGAGGTGATGGGAGAGGCAATGATGGCTTCAACTTTCAGCTTGTGCCTTGAAGGAAAGACTCATACCCACCCTCTCTTCTTCTCCTTTGCTGCTGGATAGAATGCCAGGAGCTAGGGCAACTGTCTTAGACTGCAAGGTGCAAGTCATGAGTAAGAAGAGCAAAGCAACAAGCCAAAGTCCTGAAGAAGACCTCCAAAGCCCTACACAACCTTGCACAACCTCTCTTACTTCCGCTCCCCCATCTTCCCATTGATCACTCCACTACAGCCACACTGGCCTCTCTGCTGTTCCTGCACAAGCCAGACAAGAGTTTACCACAGGGCCTTTGCACTTGTCAGACACTCTTTCCCCCAGGTAACCACATGGCTCACTCTCTCACTCTCCCCAGGTCTTTACTCAAACACCATCATCCCAGTAAGATATTCTCTAACAGTGGTGACTGGCAAGATGGCCAAATAGGAACAGCTCCAGTCTGCAGCTCCCAGCGAGATCAATGCAGAAGGCAGATGATTTCTGCATTTCCAACTGAGGTACCCCAGTCATCTCACTAGGACTGGTTAAACAGTAGGTGACAGCCCACAGAGGGCAACCAGAAGCAGGGTAGGGCATCGCCTCACCCGGGAAGTGCAAGGGGTTGGGGAACTCCCTCCCCTAGCCAAGGGAACCCGTAAGGGACTGTGCCGTGAGGAATGGTGCATTCTATACTAGGCTTTTCCCATGGTCTTCGCAACCTGCAGACCAGGAGATTCCCTCGGGTGCCTATAATACCAGGACCCTGGGTTTCAAGCACAAAACTAGGTGGCCATTTGGGCAAACACCTAACTAGCTGCAGGAGGATTTTTTCATACCTCAGTGGCACCTGGAACACCAGCGAGACAGAACCATTCATTCTCCCGGGAAGGGGGCTGAAGCCAGGGAGCCAAGTGGCCTAGCTCAGGGGATCCCACCCCTACAGAGCCCAGCAAGCTATGATCCACTGGCTTGAAATTCTCGCTGCCAGCACAGCAGTCTGAAGTCAACCTGGAACACTTGAGCTTGGTGTGGGGAGGGATGTCCACCATTACTGAGGCTTCAGTAGGAAGTTTTCTCCTTACAGTATAAACAAAGCCGCTGGGAAGTACGGACTGGGCAGAGCCCACTGCAGTGCCACAAAGCCACCGTAGCCAGACTGCCTCTCTAGATTCCTCCTTCTGGGCAGGGCATCTCTGAAAGAATGGCAGCAGACCCAGTCAGGGGCTTATAGATAAAACTCCCATCTCCCTGGGACAGAGTGCCTAGGGGAAGGGGCGGCTGTGAACTCAGCTTCAGCAGACTTAAACATTCCTGACTGCTGACTCTGAAGAAAGCAGTGGATCTCCCAGCACAGTGCTCGAGCTCTGCTAAGGGACAGACTGCCTCCTCAAGTGGGTCCCTGACCCCCGTACCCTCTTACTGGGAGACACCCCCCAGCAGTGGCTGACAGATACCTCATAAAAGAGAGTTCTGGCTGACATCTGGCAGGTGCCCCACTGGGATGAAGCTTTCAGAGGAGGAACAGGCAGCAATCTTTGCTGTTCTGCAGCCTCTGCTGCTGATACCCAGGCAAACAGGGTCTGAAGTGTACCTCCAGCAAACTCCAACAGACCTGCATCAGAGGGGCCTGACTATTAGAAGGAAAACTAACAAACAGAAATGAATAGCATCAAGATCAAAAAAAAAAAGGACATCCACATAGAAACCCTGTCCAAAGGTCACCAGCATCAAAGAACAAAGTAGATAAATCCATGAAGATGAGGAAAAACCAGCGCAAAAAGGCTGAAAATTCCAAAAACCAGAACGCCTCTTCTCCTCCAAAGGATCACGACTACTCGCCACCAAGGGAATAAAATTGGATGGAGAACGAGTTTGACAAATTGACAGAAGTAGGCTTCAGAAGATGGGTAATAATAAACTCCTCTAAGCTGAAGGAGCATGTTCTAACCCAATGCAAGGAAGCTAAGAACCTTGAAAAAAAGTTAGAGGAATTGCTAACCAGAAAAGCCAGTTTAGAGAAGAACATAAATGACCTGATGGAGCTGAATAACACAGCATGAGAACTTTGTGAAGCAAACACAAGTATCAATAGCCGAATCAATCAAGTGGAAGAAAGAATATCGGAGACTGAAGATCAACTTAATGAAATAAAGCATGAACACAAGATGAGAGAAAAAAGAATGAAAAGAAATGAACAAAGCCTCCAAGAATTACGAGACTATGTGAAAAGACCAAATCTATGTTCGATCGGTGTACCTGAAAGTGATGGAGAGAATGGAACCAAGTTGGAAAACACTCTTCAGAATATTATCCAAGAGAACTTACCCAGTCTAGCAAGACAGGCCAACATTCAAATACAGGAAATACAGAGAACACCACAAAGATACTCCTCGAGGAGAGCAAACCCAAGACACATAATCATCAGATTCACCAAGGTTGAAATGAAGGAAAAAATGTTAAGGGCAGCCAGAAAGAAAGGTCAGGTTACCCACAAAGGGAACTCCATCAGACTAACAGTGAATCTCTCAGCAGAAGCCCCAGGAGCCAGAAGAGAGAGGGGACCAATATTCAACATTCTTAAAGAAAAGAATTTCCAGCCCAGAATTTCATATCCAGCCAAACTAAGCTTCATAAGTGAAGGAGAAATAAAATTCTTTACAGACAAGGAAATGGTGAGAGATTTTGTCACCACTAGGCCTGCCTTATAAGAGCTCCTGAAGGAAGCACTAAATATGAAAAGGAAAAACCAATATCAGCCACTGCAAAAACATACCAAATTGTAAAGACCATCAACACTATGAAGAAACTGCATCAACTAATAGGCAAAATAACGAGCTAGCATCATATTGACAGGATCAAATTCACACATAACAATATCAACCTTAAATGTAAATGGGCTAAATGCCCCAATTAAAAGATACAGACTGGCAAAATTGGATAAAAGAGTCAAGATCCATCAGTGTGCTGTATTCAGGAGACCCAGCTCACATGCAAAGACATACATAGGCTCAAAATAAAAGGATGGAGGAAGATTTACCAAGCAAATGGAAAGCGAAAAAAAAAAAAAAAAAAAAAAGTAGGGGTTGCAATCCTAGTCTCTGATAAAACAAACTTTAAACCAACAAAGATCAAAAAAGACAAAGAAGAGCATTATGTAATGGTAAAAGAATCAACGCAACAAGAAGAGCTAACTATCCTAAATATACATGCACCCAATACAGGAACACCCAGATTCATAAAGCAAGTCCTTAGAGACATACAAAGAGACTTAGACTCCCACACAGTAATAGTGAGAGACTTTAACACCCCATTGTCCATATTAGACAGATCAATGAGGCAGAAAATTAACAAGGATATTCAGGGCTTGAACTCAGCTCTAAACCAAGCAGACCTAATAGACATCTACAGAACTTTCCACCCCAAATCAACATATTATACATTCTGCTCAGCACCACATCACACTTATTCTAAAATCGACCACATAATTAGAAGTAAAAACTCCTTGGCAAATGGAAAAGAACAGAAATTATAACAGTCTCTCAGACAACAGTGCAATCAAATTAGAACTCAGGATTAAGAAACTTACTCAAAACCGCACAACTACGTGGAAACTGAACAACCTGCTCCTGAATAAAACTGAACAACCTGCTCCTGGTTGAACAACCCAGAATGACTACTGGGTAAATAACGAAATTAAAGCAGAAATAAAAAGTTCTTTGAAACCAATGAGAATAAAGATACAATGTACCAGAATCCCTGCGACACAGCTAAAGCAGTGTTTAGAGGGAAATTTATAGCACTAAATTGCCCACAGGAGAAAACGGGAAAGATCTAAAATCAATACCCTAAGATCACAATTAAAAGAACTAGAGAAGCAAGAACAAACAAATTCAAAAGCTAGCAGAAGACAAGAAATAACTAAGATCAGAGCAGAACTGAAGGAGATAGAGACACAAAAAACCCTTCAAAAAATCA